>NC_139553.1:9276288-9811053 GCF_965153285.1 Podarcis tiliguerta
TAGTGTTGCACAGAAACCCTGCAGAAAACCATTACCCCCAGATGATCCAGAGGAGCACGTGGGTTTTTTAAAGTGTTAGTTTCACCTGGGCCTGTCAGCCTAAAATAGCATCAATTTTAAGTGTGACTGAAATACAATCAACTGTGAACACTATAAAAGGCACAGATGACTTGGTGGCAACATTGCTCAGCTCTAAACTAGGTCCTCTTTGACTTCAAAGCCAGGTACATTTAGAATTGTTTTCTAAACATAACAGATTCTAACTTCAAGTGTACCACACTTCTATCAATACAATCAGGAAATCAAAGCCAAGAGGGGCCCATTAAAAGTCATTGTACACACAATTTACCTTTTATTTACCTTTATGCGAGGAAAACTATTTACCATACAAAAGAAAGTAGCCTTGCAAACCTCATCCAGGATAATAAGTCAACTTCAAATAAAAATGTTTGGCACCATAAGAGCTTGCTGCTCCATCTCCAATACTGGGCATATTTGGAATTATTGTTTGAGTAAAACAGAAGACCATTTATACTTTTAAAATTAATACACAGAAGCCATTTTGAAGGGATAAGGTCCAGTTAAAGCAATTATGTCAAAATCCTGCATTAAAAAGCAACATGCCTAACAAAGTAGCCACAAAATCCCCTAGAGCCCTAGTTTGTTTGTCTGGCTGGTTGGTTTTAGTTACCTTGTGCTATTTACTCTTTGGAGCTCTCAAAATACATTCTTGCTGCCCCTTACACAAAAGGTTGAGAACAATGTAATTTGCAATGGACAAGGAAAAGGTTATAGCAAAGAATGAGAAAAGCTGGGCAGACAGAACAGCAGCACCAGCACCAGCAACCAACTTGCTGCTTTGAGCATGGCTTTGCCTGCTTTGAGGCATGACTCCATAAACGTTTGCAAGAGCAGCTTGCCTTCAAGTAAAACAGAAGCATGCCTCATAATTCAGAGCCAGCTCTGCCATTCAGTGCAAATGGAAAAGGTTCCAGGCTACAAGGAGCCCCCTTCCAGCAGAGTAGATAAAAGGATCTGATAACAGAAAGGCACTGCTTTGCTGCTAGAGTTATTTCAGTACAGAGGCATTTCCTTCCGAAATACCCTCCCAAGGACAAGGGTGGGGGAGAGAGAGAGAGAGAGAAACCAGCCCTTTAAAATATAACTTGGAAGTGCTCATACCTCAAGTCTGTCTGTGCAGGCCTTTTGGGATTCTTGTCAAGGCGTTTCAGAGGCCTAATCTACTCCCTCCACGCGTTCCAACCAAAGCCACAGTAGGTGCTCAGGAGCATGCTCTGTAGTGCAATCTCACAATGCCCCCAGAGGCCCAATGATTGCATTACCAGTCAGAGAGGAAAAAAAGGAGGAAGGAAATTGAAGGAACAGGAGAGACAGTATTCCTTGCAAAGAGTTGGGAGGGGTAGTTTTATAGAGTATTTGGTTCTCATACCCCCCACAGACCCTAAAACGCAACTTAAAAAGAAGTAGACGACCAAATCGCGATGCACACTTATAATTACACACAAAGACAAAGCTTGTCAAGAAACAAAACCCATTCAAGTTAATTATACAATATGCATTCCTCCCTGAGTGAGGAAGGCTAAAACAAATGAATTCCACCATGCTCTTTCCCTCTGAACCAAATCAAGGTTATTTCTGGAGCTTCAAATGAAAACGGAAAAGCTCAGACATTTGAGGACAAAGTCAACTCCCCAACAATATGCGAATAAATATTCTTCCTGTGTAAAAAGAAGAGCATCAGTCATATAAATCAAGCCAGCTTTCTCTGTGACATAAGACTGTGGGTCTTTCTTTATGGTTCCCCAACCCCCCCAAAAAAAGCTTCTAAATTCAGGTGTTTCAATCAACCTCTGTAGTTTCTATGACAACATGGATTTGTAATTCTTTAAGAGGGAGAGGGAAACAGTATTAAAAACAAAACAAAACCCAAGAGCATGCAATTCTGCTTGCTTAAAGTTTTGGGGTCACTTTCAGATGTTTGCCACTTTTCAACAGCATATCTCTGAACGAAGCTATGATCTTATGTCACTTTACAGATAGCACCTGGTGCAAAGTAGACTAGAAAAATGTTGTCTGGGGAAGCTATTTCCAACATCCAGCATGGATTTATTTTGCAAGATGCTGTTCCCTTGGACTTACACTTTTTCCAAAAGTAAACAAACAAGTTTAGGAATCAATCCCTCTTCCTAGGGAACTATAGCTCCATAAGGGGAATAGGAGTCTCCTAACAACTCACACCAGGGACGCGGGAGGCGCTGTGGTCTAAACCACCGAGCCTCTTGGGCTTGCCAATCAGAAGGTCAAACCCCACGATGGGGTGAGCTCCCATTGCTCGGTCCCTGCTCCCGCTAACCTAGCAGTTTAAAAGCATGTCAAAGTGCAAGTAGATAAATAGGTACTGCTCTGGCGGGAAGGTAAACAGCATTTCGTTGCGCTGCTCTGGTTTCGGTGTTCTGTTGTGCCAGAAGTGGCTTAGTCATGCTGGCCACCTGACCCGTAAAAAATGTCGTCTCCCTCAGCCAGTAAAGCAAGATGAGCGCCACAACCCCAGAGTCGTCTGCGACTGGACTTAATTGTCAGGGGTCCCTTCACCTTTATTAACAACTCACACCACTATCAACAAACTACAGTTCGCATGAAACTTTGGCGAAAGTCATGACTGTTTACAATGGCAGGCTTTAAAAATATGGCGCAGATGGGACCTAGGCTAGCTGGCTTCTATACATGGAACTGGGGACACCATCTTGTCCTTCACCTCAAGCAGCTGGGCTGGTCCCAAGAACATTACCTCTTTTATGTCTAGATTTGGCACTGTGTAGTTTTAAGGATTCCTATTTAGTCTGTCACTGCTTTGTGCAAATTCCAACTTGAGAAGGCACATCACTTTCACAACAGGCTCAACCCCTTCCACCCATCCCTTCTTCATCTGTAGAAGGATTATAAGATCAGTGGGTCCTCTTTGACCCTACTGAGGCTTAATTCTGTTGAAATATAAATCATCGCTTACAGCAAGAGCACGTTTTCAATGTGCAGCTTCCATCTTTTCAACCAAGTTCAGCATTTTGCAAGCAACAACATCCGAAGGGCAAATGGGTTTCAGAAAAAGAAAGGCATTGTTTTATGTGTAGGAGAGGATCATAGGAGTAAACAAATTAATCAGCTTAGATGAGTTTTCAATATGCAGAACATTTTTGTTTTCATGGAGGGGATTTTAGGACACAGCAGTCATTGGGGGGGGGGACTCCCCACCACCACGACAACGCATTCACCAGTGAGTCCTTTTTGCAACTCACTGCCAAGCCCAAGGTCCCAGGAACCACATGGCACCTAGTTTCATATCCCAGTTTCTAACACTGCTTCCAATGAAGGTAACCAGAGTAAAGTCCAATGTGAAGATTTCCTCACTCCACTGTCAGAGGATGTAATGAATGACAGCTGCTGAGAATTGTAAGTGGGGAGGGTGCTATTGCACTTGAGTCCTGCTTTCAGGTTTCCCACAAGTAACTGAATGTCCACTGCGAGAACAGGATGCTGGACTTCATAGATCTTTAGCTTGATTCAACAGACTACAGTGGTGCCCCGCAAGACGAATGCCTCACAAGACGGAAAACCCGCTAGACGAAAGGGTTTTCCGTTTTGGAGGTGCTTCGCAGGACGAATTTGCTATGGGCTTGCTTCGCAAGACGAAAATGTCTTGCGATTCCTGGGGTTTTTTTCCCGCTCCCCACCCCCTTTTTCTAAGGCACTAAGCTGCTAATAGCCTTTTAGCAGCTAATCTGTTAATCCCTTAAGCCTTTAATAGCCGCTAATAGCCGCTAAACCGCCAATAGAGCTAATCCGCTAATGGGCTTGCTTCGCAAGACGAAAAAACCGCTAGACGAAGAGACTCGCGGAACGGATTCTTTTCGTCTTGCGAGGCACCACTGTATTCTTATGTGCTTAAAGCACACATGCATTAGGCTAGCAGCTAGATAGAAATGGACAGTATTTGATAGTAATAACACTATGGGGCTACCGAGGAGTTTCCTTGTGTACTGTAACAGACAGCTTTTCCATTTTGGAAGCTACCTTATACCTAGTCAGACCACTGGCTTATCTACTTGTGTATTGTTCAGTCCAGAGGTTCCCAAACCATGATCTGTAGACCACCTGGGATCCACTGTATGTTTGCATTAAAATATTAATATCTGTTTTAATTATATTTCTATTGTTTCTTGCATTTCTTGTATTGTACAGTGGTACCTCGGGTTAAGAACTTAATTCGTTCTGGGTGGAATTACAATTTGAATTCTATGGAAGGCAAATTGTGATAAAATGAAGCACTACAAATTAAAATTCATATAGCATCTAGCACAGTGTATTACAATTGCTCCAACAGGCAGAAAAATCACTACATGGTCCAGCAATACCATTAGCAATTTTCAAGCGGAGCACGGTTGGTGGATCTTGAGAAGCACTAGTCTACAGTGATCAGGAGTGTTTCTCTGGGGTTCCAGACAGGAGTCTTTCCCAGCCCTACCTAGGAGATGCCAAGCAGTGACCCTAGGTCAGTGTTTCTCAAACCTGTTTCTGGACAATAACTCCCATCATCCCTAGCTAGCAGGATCAGTGGTCAGGGATGATGGGAGTTGTGGTCCAACAGCTGGGGACCCAAGTTTGAGAAACACTGCCTAGGTCCTCCTGCATTCCAACAGACATGTTCTACCACTGAACTGTTGTCCTTGACTTAAAAATAGAAGTTCAGTCATCTCGGTGGCGAATAAAGGACTGTATCTAAATGGAAACAGTATATTTAGACTGTATTTAGACATTTAGACTGTATCTAAATGGTTGCCTTAGACTGAGTCAGGCCATGAGGTCTCTCATGCTCAGGACTTCCCATGCTGCCTTGCAGTGGTGCTCCAGGGCTGCAGACGGAAGTTTTTCCTGGTAATACCCGAAGGTGGTAGGCACTGAGCCCGAGGCCTTTAGTATGAGCTCCAGCAGTGAACTAAGCCCACTCTCCATGACGTAGGAATCATGGCAGGAATCATAATCCCTTAATAAAGTTGTTAAGTGTAAATTTGGGGTCACTTTCCTGCAGGCTGCTAGCCAAAGACTGGATTTATTCAGAATAATTATGTGTTGCATGTGCATTTATTAGCATCCTTGTTTAGCTCCTTCAGCAGGCAAACAAAAAGCATGCCTCCCTCACATAAATGTCTTTCCGTTGCAGACATCTCCCTGTTTTTACATATTTCTGATGAAAATCATTAGTATTAAAATTTTGTAGCACCCTTCATCTATAGATTTCAGGGCAGTTTTCAACGTAAAATCATCAAGGAACATGTAAAAATCATCAAGGAGCATACAGATAATGTGTCCCTGGAACAAAAGAGAAGCAAAGCTTTCAAAAGTTTCACCTCTTGCAACATTTTCCCCCTAAATATACATCAACGGCACTGAACAAGGTTAGAGGACCAGAGGTACTGTAAGAAGGTGGTTCTGTGTTGGAACACTCTGAGCTAGGGAATGCTAGCAAGTTAGACTGACCTTTTCTCCTGGAACATAAAGCAAAAGGGTGGGGAGTGTAAGAAAGAGATAAAATTGCCAGGGAGATGACTACAGCTCCTGTTTTCGAGACATTTTTTTTTAAAGCCCTCTTGGCATAAAGAGGACTCATCACCACTCATAATTACAGTCCTCAGAGCTATAACGTAAGAATTTAAGATTGTCATCAACTGGATAATGAGCAGCTAAAGGAGTTAAGGGACTGCAGAAAAGGCCACAAGCCTCCAATGGTCCTTATTAGACAAGTAATGACTGAAGACAAGGCATCGCCTAGCCTATTTGCCACTTTCCCTTTCTCCTTAGGCGTTTTAAGCACCCTATTATCCTGTCTTCCTCAGGGTGATAATCTTGGCAAGACTGGCTATTCAGGAGATTCACCGTGAGTGAATCAGGGAACATCACTATTTTTCACATGTGCCTTACTCAGCGCAATCTAACAGAAATTGATGGGCACAATCATCATCTTGTTACATTATTATTATTATTATTATTATTATTATTATTATTAACCCACCCTTCAATGTCCTAGTCATTGTCCTCATCAAACCTTTACTGGCATGACTTGCAAACATTCAGAATAAATAAGCCGGTGTGAATTTCCTAGTGTGGGTTACAAAACTAAAACCAGTTTAAAACAACTTACCATCACAAGGATAAGGTGGGTCCTAAAAACATACTGTCCTGGAAGGACAGATCCTGAAGCTGAGGCTCCAATACTTTGGCCACCTCATGAGAAGAGAAGACTCCCTGGAAAAGACCCTGATGTTGGGAAAGATGGAGGGCACAAGGAGAAGGGGACGACAGAGGACGAGATGGTTGGACAGTGTTCTCGAAGCTACAAACATGAGTCTGACCAAACTGCGGGAGACAGTGGAAGACAGAAGTGCCTGGTGTGCTCTGGTCCATGGGGTCACGAAGAGTCGGACACGACTAAACAACGACAACAACAAAAACATACAACTCAAGTGTAAAAAACCAGTGTTAAGGGGGTGCCCCTTCAGAATTCACTGGAAGCTGTATAATGAAGGTGCCAGATGAACCTGTGTGGGAAGGGAGCTCCACAATTTAGGGGCTACCACAGAGAAGGCCCTCTTCTGGGGAACACACACCCACCGCCATCTCTGAGGGTGGTGGAACTACCAAGAGGGCCCCCTCTGCCAATCTTAGTATTATAGTGTAGGAGACAGTCTTTCAGATATTTGGGGCCTAAATCGTTTAAGGCTTTAAACACAAACATGAGCACCTTGAATTTGGTCCATAAACTCCAAGTGACTTAGGAAAACAATTAAAAACAAGAGTATGAATATTTGCACTCTACCTACATTTCATTTTCATCTCATATTCTGAAATCTGCCCAGTTAGCTTTTAGGCCTTGCTTCAACCGGTTGTTATCATAGGGTAATTTCACCATAGGGTGAAATTATCATACCCAATTAAGCCATGCCTCTAATTTAAGCGGGTTTAACCTGCAGGTGGTTAACTGTGGGTTGCAGCCAATGCTAGTCTTACTCAGAGTAGACCCACTGAAAATAATGCACATGACTAACTTAGATCCATTAATTTCTGAACTTTTGACAATGATTAACCACCACCACAAAACTCGGCCCAGATAAAATTACTTCAGATCATAATATTCTGCAAAAAATATGGCTTAAAATAAAATTTCAAAATTCAAAACAAACAGAACCCTACTTGAATTTGCTTTTACAGAAAGTACCGTATTTTTTGCTCTATAAGACTCACTTTTTCCCTCCTAAAAAGTAAGGGGAAATGTGTGTGCGTCTTATGGAGCGAATGCAGGCTGTGCAGCTATCCCAGAAGCCAGAACAGCAAGAGGGATTGCTGCTTTCGCTGCGCAGCGATCCCTCTTGCTGTTCTGGCTTCTGAGATTCAGAATATTTTTTTTCTTGTTTTCCCCCTCCAAAAACTAGGTGCGTCTTGTGGTCTGGTGCGTCTTATAGAGCGAAAAATACGGTGATTGTTTTCTTGACAATATTGTATATGGAGCAACCAGTTTTCCCAGAATTAATTTCTATAGTCAGCTGCAATACTCAGCTATTTTGCCATTATGACCAAGTCTCAAACTTTATTAAGCCATTATTTCCAATAAGATTAATGTAACTTTCCAGTTTTGAGCCACCGACATTCCAGTTTTGAGCCACTGACAAGGATATATATTCCTTGTATTCTTCCTTTAAGATAAGTGACATATAGTTCAGCAATATGGGTGCTACAGGTGCTATGGACTGGAATTCCAAGACTTGGTAAATTGACCTTCCGGTGGCGCACTCCAATGGTGGCGCACTCCGTGTCGTCTGTCTAAACACGGTTCAGGCTGATAGAGTGTACAAACTTGCCAGCCCTGATCCCCCGGCTGCAGTTTTTGCGCAGGGGAAAGGAAGAGGCTTGAGTCCACTCACGGCTCCAGCGAACTATACAGCCGGAGCCACACACCGCCACCATAAGCAGTGGATCTCCCAATTAAGAGGTAAAAAACCAAATAAGAATAAGAGAAGAAACCAGGTTTAAATTGACTGATTTGGTGAAACAGAAGCCAAAAAGGAAGTCAGCTTCCGATTTCTGCGGACAGGCTCTGCAAGGGGACTTTTTATGAATGGAAGCAGAACATAGTATTTGCAGCTTTGGAGACTTTGTAACAGTTTGACTTTGGACTTTTGAGTGACTCTCTTTCTCTTGGGTACATATTGGCTACAACTGTGTCAAGTTGTCCTTTGGATAAAGGTAGGATACACATTGCCAGCTGGACAGAATTTGACAGATTGATACTTTGGCAGAGTAGAAAGTAAAAACACTTATATACAGTGGTACCTTGGGTTACATACACTTCAGGTTACATATACTTCAGGTTACAGACTCCGCTAACCTAGAAATAGTACCTCGGGTTAAGAACTTTGCTTCAGGATGAGAACAGAAATCGTGCTCCGGCGGCACGGCAGCAGATGGAGGCCCCATTAGCTAAAGTGGTGCTTCAGGTTAAGAAAAGTTTCAGGTTAAGAACGGACCTCCGGAACGAATTAAGTACTTAAACCAAGGTACTACTGTACAACAAAATTCATTCAAAAGGAAATTGAAAGAAAAAAAGAAAAAAGAGATCTTAGATGAAATTATGGAAAAGGAGATACAATTGTCAAAAAAAGCTCAAGCTCAAGTCAAGCAGGCAATTAGAATATTACAAACCCAATACTCTATGATAGTTAATGAAAAAATTAGCTGGAAGATAAAAAGAATGAAACAGAAATCTTTTGAAAATGCCAATAAATCAGGAAAACTGCTAGCATGGCAACTGAAAAAAGTGATCAAAAAAATCCATAAATAAAATTAATATAAATGGAAAGATTACAGATAAGATGAAGGAAATAACATCAGCATTTGTAAAGTATTTCTCAAAATTGTATAACAAAGGAAGGGGGCGATTGTAAAATAGAATAATATATAAAAAATAGTAATCTGCCAAAAATAAAAGAGGGGAAAATGATGATTTTAAATACTCAAATAACAGCTCAAGAAGTACTAGAGGCAATTAATTGGACAAAAAATGGCAAGTCTCCAGGACCAGATGGACTAACAGCAAAATATTATAAAAAATTAAGTGAACAATTGGTAAACCCATTGAAAGATGTGGTGAATGAGATTTTAAAAACAGGTGAAATCCCAGAAACATGGAAAGAAGCTTATATTACAGTAATTCCAAAAACAAGGTTCAGATTTGTTGCAAATAAAAAATTATAGGCCTATTCCTCTATTAAATAATGATTATAAATTATTTGCAAACATTTTAGCTACCAGAATGAAAAAAAACATCAAGATCAGGCAGGATTCCTTCCAGGTATACAAATGAAAGAGAATATTCTGAATGTAATAGAATACCTGGAGGTAAAAAATGAAGGAAAAAAGCAGCAATGATGTTTATAGATGCTGAAAAAGCCTTCGACAATGTTTCTTGGGATTTTATGAAAAAATTGGTTGAAGAAATTAATTGTGGATTTAATTTTTTTTAAGGAATACAAGCAAACAAAGTGCTAAGCTAATTGTAAATCAGGTGATAATGAATGAACGTAAGATACAAAAAGCAACTAGACAAGGATGTCAGTTATCACCGCTGTTGTTTATTCTGGTCTTGCAAGAAATATAAGAGCAGATAACAAGATCACAGGGATAAAAACTGGAAAAAATAAATTTAAATTGAAAGCTTAGGCTGATGATTTAGTAATTACGGTGCAGGATCCAAAAAACTCTCTCCCTAGAGTTATAGAAAAGATTCAAGAATTTGGGGAAGTGGCAGGATTTAATTTAAACAAAACTAAGTTATTAGTTAAAAATTTGAAGGAAGATGAGAAAAAAAGAGTTGATGCAAAGTATTGAGATAGAATGTTATATTATTTACAAAGTTGCAGAGCTGCGTCCTATATTTCTTCATTGACAATTGTGACAACTAAACTTTATTTTTTTAGAAACTAACCTGAATTTTTCTTTCGTTTCTTTTATCAATACCTACCTGTCATTATTAAAACTCAAGGGGGGGGGGGAATGTTACCCTCCTGTAACATTAACACATTAGCTCTAGTTCTGTTTTCTGGAGAATAAAGGTGCAAGCAGATGAGGGGATTATTGCATTATTTTTCCTGGTTACAATATCCCAGTTTTAGATAGCCATTTTATGCTGTGTTAGCTACTGGGTTATGGCTCTTTCTTTTTCTTTCTTTCTGGGTTATGGCTTTCTGATCAACATACCACCACCACCTTTCACGTTTCATTCCCACCAGAAGGCACGATGTGACACAACAAGCAGGCATTGCTGGACATGTCACCACTGTGCGCATGTACACTTCTGTACCCCTATGATTCACCCAGAAAAAGAGCAGGAAAGAACTGCATGTTCAAACAGTGCTCCAAATTTTGTCATGTCAAGACCTTTGAAAACCATGGGGAAATTGCAGGAGTCTAAAACTCCTGCAATTTCCCAGGCTAATGGGGTTACAAATGGATTTTTCCTGGAATCAATTAACAGGAAAATGATTGCTAAGCTAGATTCCACCAGCTTTCCATAAGTGGATTTTATGCCATGTGTAAGATCACATAAAATACACAAAAATTACCAGGTAAGGAAATGTCACGGAACTGGAATGACGCACTTTCTGAGTGTATCCAATTATTTCAACCTTTCCTAATAGGACTTGTTTTCCATACCATCCTTGTTTTCCCTCTTCTGAACCCATTCCAATTTCTATAAGGCCACCAAACATTTAAAGCATGTGACTTCCCCCAAGGAATCATGAGAAATGTAGTTTGCTAAGCATGCTGGAAATCATAGTTCTGTGAGAGGGAAACTCAGTTCCCCGGAATTTTGGGGGGAAGTCACATGCTTTAAATACAGTGGTACCTCGGGTTAAGAACTTAATTCGTTCTGGAGGTCCGTTCTTAACCTGAAACTAAGGTACCACTTTAGCTAATGGGGCCTCCCGCTGCCACTGCATGATTTCTGTTCTCATCCTGAAGCAAAGTTCTTAACCCAAGGTACTATTTCTGGGTTAGTGGAGTCCGGAACCTGAAGCACCTGGAACCCGAGGTACCACTGTGTATGGTGTGCAAGCTGCCTACTTCCTTCTCAAACTGCAGCACCCAGAACTGGACCCAGTATCTAATGAGAGGTTAATGTACTGTAGGATAAAGTGGAGCTGTTATTGCTACGGATTTCATCATCATTTTTCAGAATTTCATCATCATCACCATTGCTATTACTCATTTCAATTGCTTGATGTCTTGAGGTGACGTATTATCAAAAATGTACTGCAATTTGAAAAATACAACGGGGGGGGGAGCCCCATGCTAATAATAATAACAATAATCTATTACTTGTTGTGACCTAAGAAACTATGGTTCTTATTAATGCAGCTAAAAATTACATTAGCCTTTTCTGCATCACATTGTACAACCCCAAGATTCTTTTCACATATAATACTGTCAAACCAAGTCCCCCCCCCCCAATCCCATGCATTTAATTTCATTGCCATTACAGTTTTGTTCACAACTTTGTTTTTGGAAAGGTGTGGCTGGGCCCAAGGCAAAGTGAAGCAGAAAGGAGAAAAACTAGGAGGAGGAACAGAAGAACAACCCAGGTCCTGTATTCCCATATTTAACTTCACAAATGATCTGATACCTGGTCATGAGAAACATCTGTAGGAGAATATTTTTAAGACATTCACTCTATAGCTTTTTTTAAAAAACGGAATTATGCAACCTGTGTTCATTCAGACAAACAACAACAACGTGGGAATGAAATAATATTCTATTTCATTGCAAATTAACATGGCTTGAGTGGTCAGATTTCCAACACTAGTTTACGAAATATATGAAATAGAACTATTTCAATTTAAATCAGCCTTTCTTCCTCACTGTTTTAAATCAGATACTTTTCTCCCTATATCTACCCCCCCCCCATCCCAAAAGCTCTTTTCCCTCAACATCCAGCTATATCAACTTAAAGATAAAGGTAAAGGGACCCCTGACTATTAAGTCCAGTCCCGAACAACTGTGGGGTTGCGGTGCTCATCTTGCTTTACAGGCCGAGGGAGCTGGCATTTGTCCGCTTCCACAGACAATTTTTCCAGGTCATGTGACCAGCATGACTAAGCCGCTTCTGGTGAACCAGAGCAGCGAATGGAAATGCCATTTACCTTCCCGCCTATTTATCTACTTGCACTTTGACGTGCTTTCGAGCTGCTAGGTTGGCAGGAGCAGGGACCAAGAAATAGGAGCTCACCCCGTCGCGGGGATTCAAACCGCCGACCTTCCGATCGGCAAGTCCAAGCGGCACGGTGGTTTAACCCACAGCACCACCCGCGTCCCTTATCAACTTAGATAATCCTAAACTAGCCAGACCAACATAGCAGCTTCCTATGCTTTCTTTTTTTTGCTTTGCAGTTTCTCCAGCAAATAACTACCTTGTGTGCTATTGTAAATTTGTGCATCAAACCAGTCTCATGATTCAGTCCTAGAGGCAAAAGCACTTACTCCCCCAAATTTGATAAAGTTCCCTTCCATAATCAAACTTCAAACTTTTTTTTCCCCCTTTCCTATTTCTGATCTGACCTCATAGAAGGGAAAGACCCACCGCCACCATTTCAGTTGCTTGATTCCCCACCCCATCATCAGAGTTGCAGTATTGTCGAGTGTGTCGCATGCCTAATGTGATCTCTGGCTCTGCCTACCCACTAGCCCCATAACTGCCCTCTGCACCATGCTTAGCCCCACAGGCCCCAGTGGGTACCAGATGCCACTAGTTTATGCTAAAACTATAACCCTCAATGCCCGTTCCCTACAAATCCCTCGCAGCACTTTCAGTTGACAATCAGCTCACTCCAATTTCATCATCTCCCGGAAGGATTCATTAGCGGTAGATTGCCTCATAGTTTTCTCCATCCCTATCAAGAACAAGAATGAACCAAACTATGTATTTTATTTTTTAAAGTTCACCTTAAACTTGAAATAGTTTGTTTTTCTTAGAAGCAGGGGTGGGGGGCCTTTTTCAGCAGGAGGGCGGCTTTTCTTTCTAGGAAACCTACCAAGGGCAAAATGCCAGTGGCAGTCAGTGCCAGAGGCTAAACTGGATGAAGCAAGAAAGCTAAATGTTACATGTGTATGGTAGGCTAGTTTCTACCATACACTCTTGTCCTGGCAAGAAAGATGCATCATCCATGTTTAAGGACAGAATTCAACCAGGCCAGGAAAATAAACCTTGGCGTGTGAAGTATTCACACAGGAGAAATGACGTACTCCCATAGGTTGTTAAGCATAAGTAAAAACTGAATTCCTTTCCAAACAGCCATGTCTATCTCTTTACATATTTGTCAGCAACGCCTGAAGGGAATATATTTATTTTTAATTGTAAGGAATTTATTTACAAAATTGTAAGGAAGTAACAAGTGCTACGGAGGGACGCTGGTGGCGCTGTGGGTTAAACCACAGAGCCTAGGACTTGCTGATCAGAAGATCGGTGGTTCGAATCCCTGCGACGGGGTGAGCTCCCGTTGCTTGGTCCCTGCTCCTGCCAACCTAGCAGTTCAAAAGCACGTCAAAGTGAAAGTAGATAAATAGGTACTGCTCCGGCGGGAAGGTAAACGGCGTTTCGTGCGCTGCTCTGGTTCGCCAGAAGCGGCTTAGTCATGCTGGCCACATGACCCGGAAGCTGTACGCCGGCTCCCTCGGCCAATAAAGTGAGATGAGTGCCACAACCCCAGAGTCGGTCACGACTGGACCTAATGGTCAGGGGTCCCTTTACCTTTAGCTTTACCAAGTGCTACAGGTGCGCCGCCACCACTGCAGAACATTGTCTGATAGGCATTACAGTGGTACCTCCGTTTTCAAATGTAATCCATTCCGGAAGACTGTTCGGGTTCTGAAACGTTCGAAAACCGAAAACACAATAGCTGACAGCTATTGCACTCAGGATCTCATACTCAGCAGAAGCCACGTGGCATGTTCCACTGCTGAGGCATGTTCGAAAACTGAAGCATTTACTTCTGGGTTTACGGAGTTTGAAAACCGAAACGTTCATCAACGGAAACGTTTGAAAACCAAGGTACCTAGAAATGTCCTGCACAGCACAATCTTATGCAAATGTATTCAGATAAAAGTCCCCATGCATTCCATGGGGCTTCCTTCCTACCACAGCCTGAAATCCTAAACCGACATAAATGGGACCAAGCCCCATTTAAGTCAAAAGGACTTCCTTCTAAGTAGACACGGTTAGGTTTGCACTGTTGAAATAATTAAGACTGCAGCTGTGGTCTGACACTGAATTGCCTGCTACTTCCAGGGTGTTAGCATGGCCGTCCGATAAAATAGGATTAGATTGGCCTAGAAACAGAGACAAATACAACGTGAAGGTCACCTAAGAGAATACTGCACTGATCTTTTAATGCAGGGGTCAGCAAACTTTTTCAGCAGGGGGCCGGTCCACTATCCCTCCGACCTTGTGGGGGGTCAGACTATATTTTTGGGGGGTGAGGGGAGGAATGAAAGACTTACCATGCCCCACAAATAACCCAGAGATGCATTTTAAATAAAAGGGCACATTCTACTCATGTAAAAACACACTGATTCCTGGATCACCCAGAGGCCGGATTGAGAAGGCGATTGCAGTGGCGTAGCGTGGGGGGTGCAGGGGGGGCCGGCCGCACCGGGCGCAACATCTGGGGGTTAGGGTTAGGGGGCGCAAATCCATGGGTTAGGGGCGCAAATCCACGGGTTAGGGGGTGTAAATTACTTGCCTTGCCCCGGGTGCTGACAACCCACGCTACGCCACTGGGCGATTGGGCCGGATCCAGCCCCTGGACCTTAGTTTGCCTACCCATGTTTTAATGGCTTTCTCATTTAAATAAAAAAGCATTTCTGAAGCTCTCCATATCAAAAGCAAATGCAGGGAGATATGCACAGTGTATGTCAATCTGTCCCTCCATCCATTTCCACCCCCACCCCCATATCTTTTGAACAGTTGTTTACTGCAGCCAACTGCAAAGAAACACAGTGGCTTAACTTGCCAACTCCCTCTGAAGGATTAGTCTTCCAGTGAGCATGCTCCCGCAAGATTTCTTTCTCTTTCTCTCTCCTTTCGGGCATTGCATCCATTTCATGAAATGAGAACGGCAGCAGTGGACATTAAGAGATGCCATTTCAAGAATAGAGTTCACACAACACGTATCAGCCCATAAACAATTCCAAAGTTCACCTTGATGTTCCTTAGCACCATGTGCTATTTACTTCCCAAGGACTGAAAAAACAATCTTCAGTCTCAGATGTGCTTTCCGTCTCATGAAAGCTGTATGTCTTTCGATATAATTCTGTATTTTCTCTCTCTCTAGGAGACTGGTGATTATTTTGTCTGCCCTTGACGTTTTCACTAGACACAGAAAGGTGAGGTTTTTGTTGTTTTGGGGGATTTTTTAAAAACTGATGAACATAGGAAGCTATCTGAAACTGAAGTCACACCAATCAAGCTCTACAGGGAGGGAGAATTCCTGGAGGTACCGGGAATTGAACCTAGAACCTTCTGCATGCAAAGCAAACACTCTGCCACTGAGCTATAGGCCTTCTACAAATCTTTTGAGCACTTCAGTTGGATATAATTTTATTGTATGATAGAAAAACTTAGACCCATTTCCTGGGTCATTCCAAAGGTTTCTCCCTGCCCTTGATGGGCTGATGATGATGATGATGAGTTTGGATTTGATATCCTGCTTTATCACTACCCTAAGGAGTCTCAAAGCGGCTAACATTCTCCTTTCCCTTCCTCCCCACAACAAACACTCTGTGAGGTGAGTGGGGCTGAGAGACTTCAGAGAAGTGTGACTGGCCCAAGGTCACCCAACAGTTGCATGTGGAGGAGCGGGGAATCAAACCCAGTTCACCAAATTATGAGTCTACCGCTCTTAACCACTACACCACACTGCTCCCTTTGACACCTATTTCTGGACCTCGTTATGAGCCCAGTAAGAGACACTGCAAACTCTGGGAAAAGGAACTGGGGGTTTTTCGCCTCCCAGTCCCTGGGCCAATGGGATTTTTCCTTCTCTGTTCTTTTATTCTGATCTATATTGGTTTCTTTTTGCTCTTTAAAAGGTAACTGCAGAACTGATTATCTTTTAAAGAGACCCATATATATTAAATTAAAGATCTCTAAAAACCTGACTCATCAGTGCTTTGGGGGGAAAGGTGATGAAGTCTGGAAGACATTTATATGTTGGATTCAATAGCTTCCTTAATTTCAACGGGCCTATACTGAGGTGCGCTAACATTGCATATAACCCACAATATTTTACCTTATTCCAATTTGTGTGGATAGTAACATAATAGGCAGTGCTACTTTTCTAGAAAATGAGGTGCCAGAACTCACCATGAACACCTCCCTTGTTCTCTTATAATGGCAATGGTGCCCATGTGAGAGGTGCCGGAACTGAGTTAAGGTGAGTTACGCTGAAAAAAACAGAGTTAATCACTATACAACACTAGACTTCATCAGATCTGGGTATAGTCAGTATTTGAATTTCCTGTTTTTGTTGAGAGACACAATAAAGTTCTGATTTGGTTTCCTGACAGGTGGGTCCTCCAAGCTTTCCATCACAATACTAAAAACTTCACTTGCAGAAATCCTATCAACTCTTGTGCTGCAGTCCAGCAGTGTCACTTCTGAACAAGAGCCAAGCTTAGTTCCCATTTATAGTGTGCATTCACCATTTTACATTACCTCAAATGTAACGCCCTGGCCAATAAATCTATGAAATTTATTGATTTCATAGCTCTGTAGCAGAGCTTTCCAAACTTTTCATGCTGGTGATACACGTTTTAGACATGCATCACCTTGTGACACAGTAATTCAGCTTTACTAGCAAACTGGAGGTTAAACTAACCCCTTTTAAGCCCCAGGAAGAGCTTGCATGACACACTGCAGCTGACACAGTAAACGTGTAATGACACAGAGTTTGGAAATTTCTGCTCTATAGCCTAGATAGATGGGAAATGGGGAGAGATTTCAGCACTCATCAGAAATGTCATGCCAAGGGCCCCAAGAGATCCGGCTCCACCCCTGATTGTAACCTGTCAGAAGTCAGGACATCAATAAGAAGATGAGCTGGCCCATTAATCCCCATCTAGGAACAAGCTTCCCTCCTTGAAAGTTGGAAATTGGTTCCTATGGATTTCCTTTTTCAAAGACACTGGCCTAAATGAGCAGTCGATAAAACGTGATTGCGTGACAATGGCCATCACCACTTGCAGGCCTAGACACAGAGGAAATGAATTGGAACATTAAAACCCACCTTCATCTTATAATGCCAATACAAGCAAATTCTCCCCCAACCACCTTAAAAGTAGGGCTAGTAGGTGTTTGTTTGTTTGTTTGTTTGTTTGTTTAATAAAGATTAGCAGCACTAATAGTTGCCACTTCGTAACTGCAATACTTTGCAAGGAAAGCAGACGGGTAAAAGAAGAAAACTTTTGTTCGCCCAAGTATCTTTGCATAAAGTGTTCTTAAGAAATATACTGAATAAATTACAACAATAACAGTAATAGTCTTGACAGGTTTAGGAGGACGAATGAAATGGCAATGACTACAGATATTTTTAAATTGTCACCATTAATTCCCAATCACTATGACCCACATGATTTTGCATTGGGAATTTCAGACCCACATCCCAGTGATACATTAAACACCAGCACTATCCAACTTAATAAACATTTCCTGTGCAACGCAAACCCGTGCATGTTCACTCAGGAAGAAATCCCACTGTGTTTCTGCGAGGCTTACTTACTCAGGCAGCTGTGCACAGAACTGCAACCTTCAACCACTGAACTCACCTTTGTGGTTTTCAAAGGGAAATGTGAGAACAGAAACAGCTTAGCACCTTTTCCCTTTCCAAATAACAAATTTGAAGGGATAACAAAGAAAGGCGATGGAGACACACACAGTGGTTTAAGAGTGTAGGAGAAGTTAGGTCTGTTATACAACCACAGAAATGGATACTGGGGAGGGACCAATTCCACCCATGTGATGGCCAGGCTTACAGTCCCTGGCAGATGGCCACCCAACATCTGCTTAAAAACCTCCAATGAAGGAGAATCTACCACCTTCCAAGGTAGTGTATACCACTGTCAAGCAGCTCTTACCAGGGGTTATATTTGTTTCAAATGCACGTTGTGGACATGCCACTACAACATCTTTAGGGCTCAATGTAGGCAACCTTTAGAGGTTTTACACCCTCACGTATCACTGACCCCTTTTATCAACTTTTGTGTGCATGTGAAGGCTGCCACTTTTGTAGGCGAAGCAGAGAGAGGTAGAGGGAGAAGTAAAGTACAGTGGTGCCTTGCAAGACGAAATTAATTCGTTCTGCGAGTTTTTTCGTCTTGTGAATTTTTTCGTCTTGCGAAGCACCGCTGTGTATTGACGGTTTCCCATAGGAATGCATTGGCGGTTTTAAAAAAAAGGTGCAAGACGTTTCGTCTTGCGAAGCAAGCCCATAGGGAAATCCATCTTGCGAAGCAACTCAGAAAACGAAAAACTCTTTCGTCTTGCGAGTTTTTCGTCTTCCGAGGCATTCGTCTTGCGAGGTACCACTGTATGTTTGGTCACCCTGCCGCTACACTGTCTCTTAACCCACACCCAAAACAGTCTTTACCAGGATGGCTTCCCACAAAGAACCCCAGGAACTGTAGCTCGTTAAGACTGCTGGGAACTGTAGCTCTGCAGATTGTCTTCTAATACCTCTCAGAACCCTTAAACTGCAGTTCCCATGATTCTTTAGGGAAAGCCATAAAAGTGATATTAACAGTGCTCCAAATGTATGCTGTGAATGTGACCAAAGTCTGGTCTTGGGATGATGAGGTCCGTTTTTGAATCAGGTCCCATTTTCAAGGGAAGCAGCAGGTCATCCAGTGGGGTGTCCAAAGCTGTTTCCTCGTGCATAAAGCATTAAACCCAGACAAGAGAAGAGAAATGGCTCAGGTATTCTTTACGAAGTCAAAATGTGAGAAAGCAATAAATTATCTCACAGCAGGCCAGGCTCAAGTTAAAAGACTGGGAAGGAATAAAAAGCAAGGAGTTCAAGTATTTCCCCATCAGAGATCACCAGTCAAGTTAAAAGGAGGGGGATGTGGGAAAGTGGGAATCCCCCTCACAATCAGCCACAGTTCAGGTAAGTGGTAGCGAAATTACTGGGGGGTTTTTTAGAGCCAGCCAGCTTGATTATTGCTCAGGGCAACCCTGTGTTTTAACTCAGAAGTAAATCCAATTGGCCACATCCACACTGTCACAAAGCTTTTAACAGCCATGGCTCCCTGCACAGAATCCTGGTGTGGCTTGTTAAGCATGCTGAGAGCTGTTGGGAAACCCACTATTCCCCTCACAGAGCTATCGTTCCCAGAGAATTGATGGTTAAA
Source organism: Podarcis tiliguerta (assembly GCF_965153285.1). NCBI lineage: Eukaryota > Metazoa > Chordata > Lepidosauria > Squamata > Lacertidae > Podarcis > Podarcis tiliguerta. Next base: position 9,295,813 of record NC_139553.1, read on the forward strand.
ACTCATAATCACACTGTGCACCTTGACTGTGGGGGACCATTTGCTCCTTTGCCTCAGGCAGCAACATTTATTGTACCTATGAGTCCAGTCAACTATGGCCAATGGCCATGCTGACTAGCATGATGGGAGCTGGAGGGTCACAGCTTCCACACCCCAAGCTAAAAAAAAAGAGGTACATTGTTCCTCTGGTGGTTCAGCAAGAGATCACAGCAAAAGATCTGAGAACTACAACTGGAGAAAAGAATCTGCATTGAGCCTTGATTTGCAAATGCCAGTTAAAATACAGCCTGCAGTATCTGGACTAGAGGCAAATGCAATCCATCTCCAAAAAGAACAATTCCAAAATGAGTCAGGAGCTCAGCAGTCATGTTCTCCTGGCCTCCTCCAAATCTGATGGAGATCTCCTCATTTAAGTTGCATCCACTTGGTGAGCCCTGGGATTTCATGCCAATCACTCAAAACAATTGACCCTCTAAACCCCTCTCCTTTCCTGTATGGACAAGCAAGGAATGCATTCCTGTGTTTTTGTCCTCTCCTGCATTCGTCTGCAAAGCATAGAATAAGCCACTTACCTGACTATAATCCTAGTCTAGCCACACCACTCCAAATTTCATCCCTTTAAGCTGCATGCTGGCTATTCACATCCACAGAAAAAGACAGGTCTTTTTCTGCTGCTTTTATATTTCAATCCACTTTCTGTCTTGTCCCCCGTCCCCCGCTCCATCATTAACATAAGTTGTCATTCATTGGCGTGGAGATGTGCCACTCCACCTGACATAACTGAAAGGGAAAATAAAAGGAATTGGTTCAGCATTGCATGCTCAGGCTTTTGGCCTTAGACAAACTCAGCTCTTATCTGATCAGCTAGGCTGACCCCTTCCCCAAGCACTGAACTCCATGTGAACCATTCCCCAGCTAAGGAAATATTTCTTCACACAGGGCATAGTTAAGATATAGAATTCACTCTTTCACTAGGTAGCAATGGTGACCTATTTAAATGGCTTTAAATGTTGATTATACAAATTCATGGTTGATGATGCTATCAATGGCAATTAGCCACATTCTACCTCCAGAGGCAGTTTGTCTCTAAATCCCAGTTGCTGGGTACCACAAATGGCTGTTGCACTCAGGTCCTGATTTCAGGCTTTCCACAGGTATATCCAGTTAGCCTCTGTGAAAACAGGATGTAGGACTAGATGAATCTGACCTCATTCAACAGAATCTTATTACACTTTCAATGTGTAAGAAGCTTTTATGCCACAATGGTATATTTGCATTGTGATGTAATATGGAATAAAATTAACAAAATTAAAAAAGAAAAAAAATATATGCCACAATGAGCTCAGTTATCTCTGAAGAGTTAAAACCTATACCTGACTAACTAGTTGTGAGGAATGGGAGCAAAGCTCATTGGTAAAGCACTTTTTTTGCATTCAGAAGACGAGAGGTTCAATTCCTGGGATTTCCAGCTTAAAGGATAAGGTGAAAGAACAGGGAAGACCTCTACCTTGAACTCTAGAGAGCCACTGCCAGTCAGAGTAGGTAATACCAAATTTTCCAGCATCTCCCAGAGGACTGAATGTCTTTTCTACAATGAGGCCAACTATGACACAAATACGCATCATCAAAACCAAAGGCCTGCTGCCACACGAACCTGAGCAAGCCCCGCCCTATCCAAAAATGAAAGAACAATGGAATGGAGAGGACAGGGAACAAAGTAAGCAGGCTGTTTATTTCTTTAGAAGTTGCCCCTCTCAAATGTAGACTATCAGACTATCTAGCTCAGGGATTTTCAACCAGTGTGCCATGGCATCCTGCAGTGCCTTGAATGATGGTCAGGGGTGCCGCGGGCAACAATGGCCTCTGTCCCTCTTTCCTGATGCCGTCTTGTGTCTCTGCCTCCCAAAGGATTGCACGGCTGTTTCTTGAAGCCCTGGCTACATGCTCCACAGGCGAGTGGTGCCTGTGGGGCTGGCCAGGGGGTGCTGGTTGCCAGGAGCTGAAGCGGCCTTAGATTTAAGCAAGCAAGTGGGTGAGGGAGCCTAGCCAGCCAGTCTACCAGCCCTTGCTGTTGGGAATGGACAGACAACTGGGAGGCCAGGCAGGCAAGCACTGTGCTAGCCTTTCTTATGCTTGCTGTTTACAAGGCCTGCCTGGGAGCCGAGTGCGTGGCACCAAAAGGGAGCTTTTCCGCCACGCAGGCCCAGCGGTGCCTGCAGCTACCACTGCCACCTCTCAAGGTGAGTAAGATGGTGGCCTCACATTCACCTTCTGTCAGTCTCCGTTTGGCCACTAACGCTGGGCGCATTCTCTTCCCAGGCCTCTGTGAGGAGGCATGAGGAGTCACCTCTCTTTGGGGTGGAGGGGTAGAGGCTCAGGGGCCAGGGGTGGTCATGGTGACTCCCAAGGAGAAGAGGCTGAGGGAACACTTCACAAAGGAGGGTGTTTGAAAAAGGGTGAGAAGCTACCAGCTCTGCAGGCAAGGGTTGAAATAACTGGGCTTCTGAATTTTGGAACATGTTTCCCCACAGAGGAGCTGCAGAAAGAATGTAGTTGGTCAAGGGAGCCGTGGACTCAAAAAGACTGAAAACCTCTGATTTAGCTGATTAATCTACTGGCAACCCCTGCCCTAACAGAGCAGGACCCCACTGGCTTATTTGGGGAGCAGGATAAATGAAAAGTGAAAACACCACAACACACTAAAATACTAAAAAGTATCAGCAGTTGTCTGCCATCTTGTTTCAAAGGTATCCTCTCTGTTAACTATGTATACAGTGGTGCCCCGCAAGACGAATGCCTCGCAAGACGGAAAACCCGCTAGACGAAAGGGTTTTCAGTTTTTCAATGCGCTTCGCAGGACGAATTTCTCTATGGGCTTGCTTCGCAAGACGAAAATGTCTTGCGATTCTTGCGATTTCTTTTCGCTCCCCACCCCCTTTTTCTAAGGCACTAAGCTGCTAATAGCCTTTTAGCAGCTAATCCGCTAATCCCTTAAGCCTTTAATAGCCGCTAATAGCCGCTAAACCGCTAATAGCGCTAATCTGCTAATAGGGTTGCTTCGCAAGACGAAAAAACCGCTAGATGAAGAGACTCGCGGAACGGATTCTTTTCGTCTTGCAAGGCACCACTGTACTAATAACATAGGGAGCCCTAAACAACTGGGCGCCCCAATTCTGTGCATATTGCACATACCTTTAAATCCGCCACTAATTATCTGTACGTTCCCACTTTTATCACTGAAACAGTTGCACAAACTTCAGCGGACATGCTCTATATTGCAAAGTATCAAGTACAGTGGAACCTCGGGTTGTGGACGTAATCTGTGACAGAGGCACGTCCGCAACCAGCAGCATTCGCATCCTGAAGCGCTGCGTCAGCGCAGGTGCGATTTGGCACTTCTGCGCATGCATAAAGCACGATTTAGCGCTTCTGCGCATGCGGCAAAACCCAGAAGTAACCCATTCCGGTACTTCCGGGTTTCCTGCACTCCACAACCCGAAAACACGTAACCTGAAGCGTCCGTAACATGAGGTATGACTGTACTACAACCCTAGCCTCCAGTTCAAGGGGAAGGCAGAGGGAAAGGAATCTTTTGTGCATGTTAAACTTCCTGCTCCTGGTGCTACATTTAGAAGCTGCGCTTTTTAATCTCCAGAGATGCTCAGAATTATGACTATGACAGCTACTGAGACGGCGCGCTCAAGGAAGTTGGCAAGCACAGTTTTCTCGAAAGATTTGGCACCCAGATGTAGCATCTTCTTGAGGGTTTCTGAGTGTTCTATAAATGGGTACCAGTATGTTTAGAACACACACACAAAACCTCCTCGTGGCTGAAAACCCTGTAAAGACCACTAGTAAAAAGATGCATTGTCTTTCACCTTGAGATAGGTTCCTTTTCAGCCACTTTCCTCCACTCCTGCTCAGGAGCCAAGCAACTTTTAACATGTTCTTCCTTAAGCTGCATACATAAGGTACATCTAAAGCACATGGCTTCCCCACCCCCACCCCCAAAAAAAACCCATGCTGGGAGCTACAGCTGCAGCTTTCTTAACCAACCACCATTCCCAATATTCTTGGGGAGAAGACGCATGCTTTAAATCTACAAAGCCAAAGCCTGGCAAAACCTGATCTGCGTGCTGTGCTGCTGTGTGAATTACCGTATTTTTCGTTCTATAGGATGCACATTTTCCCCTCCAAAAATTAAGGGGAAATGTGTATGCGTCCTATAAAGCGAATGCAGGCTGCGCCGCTAAGCACAAACCCAGAACAGGAAGGCGGAGCACTGCAGAGCGCTCCGTCTCGCTGTTCTAGCTTGGGGATGGCTGCGCGCACAGCCTTTCCAGGGCAGCGGGGTGCCTTCACCCCGCTGCCCTGCGGAAGCTAGCAAGGCTGTTCCCAAGCCAGAACAGCGAGACAGAGGGTTCCATCTCGCTGCTCTAGCTTGGGGACCGCTGCACACACAGCCTCTCCAGGGCAGTGGGGTGTCTTCACCCCGCTATACTGCAGAAGCTAGCAAGGCTGTTCCCAAGCCAGAACAGCGAGACGGAGGGCTCCGTCTCGCTGCTCTAGCTTGGGGACGGCTGTGTGCAAAGCCTCTGCAGGGCAGCGGGGCGCTGTGCTCCAAAGGCTTCAGGGATCTTTGAGGCTGGTGGTGGGGGAAAGCAGCGATTCCCCCCACCGCCAACCTCACAAGCTCTGGTGAATGTACCTTGAACGCACCTTGTTTTAGAGGGGGGAAACAAGAAAAAAAATTTTTTCCCTGTTCTCCCCCTCCTATGGTCCGGTGCGTACTAGGGTCCGGTGCGTCCAATGGAGCGAAAAATACAGTATTCCCAAAAAGGGCACAATGAGAAAGTCAAAGGAACAGCAGCCCCATCTAAAATTGGCAGCGAAACACCCTTCTCTAGTGGTCAGTTTGGCATGTCCTTCTCCTGCTATTTATCAAATTAAATGTATCCAAGGCAGAGGCACTGGATCTTAAAAATGAAAATCGTGGGTCCAACGCTCCTAGTAAGCCAGGCCTGGAACTGAAACAGACGATCTTGGGCAAGTTACTTGAACCTGAGCATGAAACAAGAATATGTATGCAATACTTACTACCTGCAGTGTGCTTTTAATACCAGTTACTGGGAAATAGTGCAGGGAAGAGTGGCTGCAGCACTCTGGTCCAGCTTGCAGGCTTCTCACAGGAATCTGGTTGGCCACTGTGAGAACAGGATTTGTTTATTTTGTTTGCTTGTTTCATAAAATTTATACACCGCTTTAAAAAACACACCCTCAAAGCCTTTTTTTAACCTTAATATTTTGACACATATATAAAATCTGACTGATTTGGATGCAAACAGAATCAATCTATTTTATGTGATTATGAAAAATTAGAGCAATCAATTGTTTCTATTAAGTGGCCCTGCTGTGTTTGTTAGTATTCCTGTTGCGGTTAGAAGTTGCTCTTGGTTATTTCTATGAGTAAAGCAACTAATAAATATTAGTAGTGTTAATAACACTTAACTGGAGTGTGTATGGGCTGCACTCAGCTCTCACCTGTGGCTCCTAGAAGCTCTCAGCATGCAACAGCAGCCACACCCCAGGAATGGCTGTGACTGGCCAGCTAAGCCAGGTGGAAGTAATTAGTAAGTTTCAAATCCTTCCCCTGCATACAAAGGCTCCCATGGATTGAGCAGATGAGAACAATAGTGGATCCAATGGTTAAGAAGATGGTTGCTGCACCTGCTGTAGTGTAGAGGGAAATGAGGGGCAGATGGGGCTGGTCCAGAGTGGAGCCCCCCAAAGAGTTGGATGATGCCTTGTATGCCTCCTTCCTGCAACTCCTGAATATAAGATGGTGCCAAACATATTGGTCTGCTCAGTGAGGGCAGCCCAGGAACTCCCTACAAAATGACCCCAGGGAAGTGGCTTCTGTGCTGCCTACGAAGTAGTTTGACTTTACCCCAGGAGGTGAAATATTTTAGTGGTGGAAATGGAAATGGTTTTTATCACTCTGCGTTTATGCTATGAAAACAACAACAACCTTTGAATTAAAGTAAATAAATCTCTGAATTAAAAAAAATAAATACACAAATACAAGTTCTACCCCATTAAAAAAAAGGAGGGGGCGCAGCAACAGCTTTAAGGGAATCTGATGCAGGTGTAGCCTCAACTCCATTGGCGGAATCGGCACCGTTGCAAGTGCGCTTGTGAAGGACACACCTATAAAGGACACAATTCTTTATAGCGCACAATTATTTCCCACAACTTCGGAACGCCCTGCCCCTTGATACTCAGCGGTCGCTTCCGCTGTGCTATTTTCGGCGCCTGCTGTTAAAAACGTTCCCGTTTCGGCAACCCCACTCAGGTGCTTAGAAATGGCTGAAGTGACTTTAATGTGCTTTACGGGTCTTAAACTTTTGTCTTAAAAAGCAAGTTTTTTTAAAAAAACACAAACACATTTTATTTTTCGTAAGATTTAAATTAAACGTGTTTGTGGGGTTTTTTTTTAACTTGCTTCTCCCAACCAACAGTAACGAGGGGGAGGGGGGAGGGTTGGCTTCCCCAACCCTTCCCGCCCTCGGCTTGACCCACTGAGAGCCCGGCAGCCTGGACACCTCATAACAGCCCGTGGACCCCGCGCCCTGAATTCAGGCATAAGGCGGCCCTGCGTGCGCTTTACCAAAGGCCACACGCAAACAAGCACACGCTCCGCTCCCTCCCCTTCGGCTGGCCCCGCCCCTCCGGCGAGAACCCGGGCCCGAGGCCTCTCCACGCCGACCCCGGGACTCTGCATAGTCTGCCACCGCCGGAGGAACCCCGGAACCTGCATAGCAGCCACACCACCCTCTATTCCACCAAGCGCTCTATGCAGGGCTACGGGGGTGGTCATCCTCTCCCGGGCTGCTTTCTCCCCTTGCCCCCCCCCGTCGCCCACAATGGAAGCGGCCAGCACGCCGGCTTTCCTTTGGAGGGACTGGACCGAACCATGGGGTGCCGGAGGGTGGGTGCGAGTACAGAACAGCGCGTGTGGAAGCTTCGCTGCCAGGTCGCGCCTGACTTGGGGGGATGCCATGAGCGGCCCTTCTTTCCCCGCACCCCGGTCTGCCCCTCGACACCTCTTCCTCTTCCTCCTCCCAGCTCCCTCCTCCTCCTCCTCCCACAGCACCCCTCCCCAGTGAAGCCCCAAAAGTGTTACCAACCTCGGCATCCGCTGTGGCCGTGGCCGGAGCAGCCCTAGAGCGTAACTCCGCCCACTTAGTTTTTCCCCTTCTCCCTTTTGAACGCTCTCAGGCGCGCGCGCCCCGCCCCCTTCCATTCATTCGCTAGGGAGGCTCCCGCTGCGCCTGCGCCGCCTTGCATGGCATGGCCGCGCCCACTGCTCTTCTCTGGCTGTCATGGCGGCGCCCATTAAAACTCCGTTTGTCCGTACAGTACCGCGCCGGGCCAGGAATGCCCACAGATCCAGGAGAAAGGGAAATTATTGAAGGAGAAGGGAGGAGAGATGTAATACTACAGAATTAGCTTACGTGCTTTCTTGCACAGCGTGGGGTGCAATTTTGTAAATAAAATTTTAAAAATGCATTTTTATTTTTTTTAAAAAAACGCATTTATTTTTTTTAAAGTTGCATTTTTTGTTCTGCTTTCCCAAATCGATCTCACCTATGCATAGCTGTCAACTTTCCCCTTTTCTTGCGAGGAATCCTATTCCGAATAAGGGAATTTCCCTTTTTAAAAAAGGGAAACGTTGACTGCTATGCACCTATGGGAAATAGTTTTTTTATTTTTTAAAAAAGTTTATATAAAAGCTTTTGGGTGTTATTTTTGTTGTAGAGGTATGTGGAGTGTGGTTGTACACAATTCTGGTATTCTGGGGGGGGGGGGGGGAGGCCCTTCCTTCCCCATGCCTGGAAGTAAGAAATTAATGCAAGAAGGGCATTTCGCTTGATCCAGAAGGGTTCTTCTTACGTTATTGAATACTATAAATTGGAGCCAGCGTACTCTCTAACTTTGGATACTTGTGCAGGCAAAATAGTACTGTTATGAGTTGCTGGGTCCAATACACCCTATACAGTCATAAAGGTACCCCTGCCCGTACGGGCCAGTCTTGACAGACTCTAGGGTTGTGCGCCCATCTCACTCAAAGAGGCCAAGGGCCAGCGCTGTCCGAAGACACTTCCGGGTCACGTGGCCAGCGTGACATCACTGCTCTGGTGAGCCAGAGCCGCACACGGAAACGCCGTTTACCTTCCCGCTAGTAAGCGGTCCCTATTTATCTACTTGCACCCAGGGGTGCTTTCGAACTGCTAGGTTGGCAGGCGCTGGGACCGAACAGCGGGAGCGCACCCCGCCGCGGGGATTCGAACCGCCGACCTTTCGATCAGCAAGTCCTAGGCGCTGAGGCTTTAACCCACAGCGCCACCCGCGTCCCCTTCTATATAGTCATACCTCGGGTTAAATGTGCTTCAGGTTGAGCACTTTTGGGTTGCGCTCTACGGCAACCCGGAAGTAACAGAGCGCGTTGCTTCTGGGTTTCGACGCTCACGCATGCGCAGGCGCTCAAAATGATGTCACGCGCATGTGCGGAAGCGGCAAAACGCGACCAATGCAGATGCGCCGTCGCATCTTACATTCCATTCAGGATGCGAACGGGGCTCCGGAACAGATCCTGTTCGCATCCCAAGGTACCACTGTATTCCGAATCAAGCTAGTGTTAGAATTTAATTAAGGCTAGTGTGTTAAAACTGCATGTCAGAAACCCACGTTAGTATCTAATCAAGACCCATGTGTTTTAAGCATTGTGTCAGACACCTCTTTAATCCCAGGGAATAAACAAGTGTGAAAAGCTAATTAAGTCTGGCTAATTTGCTTTTTAGGTGATAGCCTGGGGATGAGCCATTAAAACAGCGCAAAGGAAATATGAAGCAGTGGGCTAGAGAGAGAGAGAGAATCAGAGAGCAATATATGAGAGCAGTGGTTGGCATCTGTTAAAGTCCAAGGCTGCTGTGGCTATGGGAGAAGCCAGAACCTCTTGGGGTGTTAATGCTGTTGAACCCCTCCATCACAGGCTCATGTTGTATATATGTGCAAATAAACCTGGTACCCCTTCCATTTCGCACTGCTCAGAGGTTGGGGTTGTGCGTAAGTACCACCTGCTCACAACAAGTGAGTATGGAAACGCTGCACGGAATCCCAGTGTTTGTAGAACTACAAAAAGGCCTCTGCCCGTCATCATAGATAATAAGGAGTTAGATGAACCAATCTGTGTATGGTGGCTTCCCTTGTTGCTGTATTTTAAGTGAATGTCCAAGATCAGTGGTAGAACACATGCTTTGTGTGCAGAAGGTCCTGGGTTCAATCCGTGGCCTTCCATATAGAGTTGAGAAGGACTCATGTGAGAATTAAGTCTCACTGTACTCAATAGGACATGCTTCTGAGCAAATATGTTTAATTTTTAATAATAATTTTTGTCCCACCTAAATCCGTCAACAGCAGCTCAGTGCAAGACATGATCGTAATAAATACACTTAAAACAATATCAAATTTTTCAAATGCTAAAATACGGCTGAATAATCTGCCCATGTGTTAAATTCAGGGAGCTTCCCTCCACTAAATGAAGTACAGTGGTACCTCTGGTTGCAAACGGGATCCATTCCAGAGGCCCATTCGCAACATGAAAAGAGCACAACCCACAGCGGCGCATCTGCGCACGTGCGGGTTGCAATTCGCCATTTTTACGCATGTGCGTGACGTCATTTTGCGCTTCTGCGCATGCGTGAGCGGCAAAACCCAGAAGTAACCCATTTTGGTACTTCCGGGTTGCGCAGAACGTAACCTGAAAGAATGTACAGTCATACCTCGGGTGAATGTGCTTTGGGATGAGCATGTTCGAGTTGCGCTCCACGGCAACCCGGAAGTAACGGAGCATGTTACTTCCGGGTTTCGCCGCTTGCGCATACGCAGACACTCAAAATGACACCACGCGCATGTGCAGAAGTGACGAAAAGCAACGCGCGCAGACGTGCCATCACTGGTTATGTTTGCTTCTAGATGCGAACGGGGCTCCGGAACGGATCCCGTTCGCATCTAGAGGTACCACTGTAACATGAAGCGGACGTAACATGAGGTATGACTGTAAATGGGGGGAGGGTCTACAGAAGAGACTTTTCAGTGGCAGCTCCACACATGTAGAATGAATTCCTCACTGAAGCACATCTTATCCCAACCTCTTACCCTTTTAATTGTAAAAATCCCACCTTTTTTGTTAGGCTTTTAGGGACTGGTGGGTTAAGTCATTTATATGATGTCAGTTATGTAATTTATGAGAATTACTTAAACGATTACAATTTAAATTTATATACCTCTCTTCAACTGAATATCACAGAGCAGTTTACAGTATAAAAACACAGAAATACATAGCATAGTAACAAACAAAACAGTAAAAAAAGACACAGAGATTTAAAGGCCATAGATTATGTAATCATATTTATTATGTTTTCATAATACCTTACTTTTTATCATTAAAAAAAAAAGTGACAGATTTTTGGTGAAGGGAAGTATAGAAATCTCTTAATAACAAAATACAAGGAAAACCCACCAGAAGGCCATAAGACTGTGCTGTAAAATCCTAGAAGGGGGTGGGGGGGTGTTTATTAAAACATTGTGTGTTTTTCTAACACTTCCTGGGTTAATAAAAGATTTCTGGAACAGCTGCTAATTTGGCCAGAATTGAGTCCTAAGCTTGTAAATGCCCAGCAGAAAATCTGCGGCCAAAACAAATTTAACCCGATAAAAGGGTTTTGCCTTCTCCATCGTACTCTTGCAAATGTTGAAATGAGGTTTATGTTCTGCAGCACCCTCAAACCTCTCTTGTTGTTCAGAAGTGTTTTGATTTAATTGCAAAATTTAAAAAAATAAATTAAAAATGATGTTCCATCCTTCAGCTCCTTTGGGGAGAACAATAAACACCAGCCATTCAAATAGGGCAGCAATTAATCCTCTTAACAGCCTTAACCGAGACAAAGAGGGTGGTTCTCATTCTCCATATAGTGGACTGCTATCAGAAGCATCCAGCCTTGATTGATGCCTTTGCCAATCAAGAGAAGATGTGCTTAGGTGAGAAGGATAGCAGCAGGACTCACAGAGGACAAAGGAATATTAATAATCAGACCTATTAATCAGCAACCAGTGGGCGAGCTCATCACTTTCGGATGTTTAGCCCCCAAAACATGCAGACCAAGGACCTGAATTTCCGGAATCCCACTGTGGTCTTCTTTGTACGGACAATGTTTTCCTTATGAAGATCAATGGTGCAGGTTGGTAATTTTAAGACAGGCCTTCACCAACCCTGGTATCCTCTAGATATTTATTTATTCGTGTATATTTGTATTGCACGTTTCCTCCAAGGAACGCCAGGTGGTCACACCATTCTGCCCCACTCATAACAACCCTGCAAGGTAGGTTAGGCTGAGAGACACCCAGTGAGCTTCATAGCTGCATGCAGAATATAACATCAACCTCCTAGTTCTTAGTCCAGCACTGTAACTACACCACCACCACCAGATCTCTATTTTATTTCACAGAATCATAGTGTAGGAAGGGACCCCTGAGGGTCATCTAGTCCAGCCCCCCTCATGATGAAGCTAGAATGGCTAATGGTCAGGGATGGTGGAAGATGCCGCCTGGCAATATCTGGAGGGTGCTAGGTTGACAAAGCTTGTTTTAGAATCTGTAAAAAGGTCTTTAACACACACACACACACACTAGTTGGCTACATTACAGTACTTCACTAACTTCAAAAAACCAGTCCAGTTGTGCTTGAGGACCCTCCAGCTTATTGTGTGGAACTGAACCCCCAGATTTGAACCCCCACCCCAAATCCTGCCCTGGTGGCAGCACTACAGGTAACTCACATCCTACGCTTATTTCACTTGCGTGATTGCATCTTTGTGGGGGTGGGGTTAAAAATAAATGGAGAGCAGAGGATACCCACTCTCCCATTTATTCCCACATATACCTGCACAAAGCTGCGATTGCACAAGGTTGCCCGGCTTTGGAAAGGCAGTACCAGGGCTCTGGCAGCATCCTAGAGCCCTATCACCGCCCTCCCAAAAGCCAGACAAAATGGTGGAACTTTTGTAGTCTTTTATAAAATGGCTCCTTGTGGGAGGACATTTGGCGCCCCCAAATGGATATTCTCAATTTTGCGCCACCTCAGCTCCGCGGAATTGCCGCCATCGCCCTAAATCCCGCACTGCGGCTAAGTAATAAGGTGCCTGGCTCAGCGAAGGAAGCTCCAGGGCTCTGGGTCCTAGAGCCCTTCACCCTTCTCAAAGCTGGGCAAGCACTTAGCAGGCTTTGGGGAGGAGGCGGGAGGGCTCTGGCATGCCAAAGTCAGGTAAGCAGCCCTCCCCGCCCCTTCAGGTGGTTCTGGTTCGTCAGTGCCATATAGGCAGAGTAGGCAGCAGTCTATGAGCTCCATGCCTTTTAGGGGCCCCACAAGAATGAATCAAAATAATATTGATTTGATCTTGAAAGAATTTTATAATCAAGATTTCTTAGATCAATGCTATCCATCTAGAGCACATGTACAAGGTCCCCCCCACCCCCATGATTTCAACTCCCTAGGGGCCTTCACAGGGTTTAATCCAGCACTGTCTTTTGCATATGGTATCCTCCTCCACGTTCAGTTGTGTGGGGCCTCAGATACTGCACACACACCCCTCCGCATCCTGCCCTGACATAAATATACTTGCAGCAAAATAAATAGTGGAGCCATGGTTCATAAGTGATGATGCACACACCACCCCCAACCCCACCACCTGCTTCGGTCCTTGTAGCATTAGCTAGGAGATAGGTGATAAGGTAGAGGCAAAGGGATATGCACAAGAAAAACCCACCATTGATGTTGGTTTTCTAGCACCGAAGTGACCTCTCCAGGGTGGGGACTTAAGGTGGAAAAACTACCCTGAGGTGGGGCATGACATGCCCCCACCAGAGGTACTACCCTTCCCTCATCACTTCATCTGCCTCAGCTGCAACAAAACATGTCTCTCCTGTATTGGTCTCTACAACTGCAGCAGGCGTTGTAACCTGCCAACAGTGTGACTCCACCCCCAAAGGCGCACTCCTCCATTGTCTCCTGAGGCAGACAGATGCCAACAACAATGTTGGTTTTATTGACAGGCACCAAAGATGAAGCTTTTACAGGCGAGGCCTCAGCTTCATGGAACTCCTTCCCCTGTGAGGCCTATTTGACCTACTCTGTTTTAACCTTTCTTTCACATACTCTGCTATCAATTGTTGATATTGTCCTGGTGTTTCTGCAATAAAAACGGAGACTTTGCATGCAGCGGTAGGGCAAGGAAATGTCCCCTGTCTGAGACCCTGGAGAGGCACTGCCAGTCAATCAGTAGTGGCTGGTGCCCATTGGACTGGGTAGAGCAGGGATGCCATCAGTAGGTGGCGCCAGAGTCAAAGGTAGGCAGAGTCACAGCCACTGACAGGTGGATGAAACTAATCATAGTTTTTTCCCTAGCCCTCCACCCACCCACAATTCCCAGCCACTGGTATTCAGAGGAATAATGCCTCTGACAGTGGAGATTGAAGATAGCCATCATGGCTAGTACCATACCAGTGGCCTCAGCCAGCCTCTGGCATGCCTGCAGGACTGCAGCCTTCATGCGTTTTATTTATTTATTTGCAAGAAAAAAATATGTACCAGCGTTTAAGAAAAGAACAACAACCAGCAGGTGGAATCTGTGGAAGGGGTCCTTCTGTTCTGCAGTTTCTAGGCTGCAGCTCCTCAGCAAAATTATTGGTGCTTTACTGGCCAAAACAGGGACGCAGGTGGCTCTGTGTCTTTACTGTGCCGATCAGAAGGTCAGAGGTTCCAATCCCCGTGACGGGGTGAACTCCCGTTTCTCGGTCCCTGCTCCTGCTAACCTAGCAGTTCGAAAGCACATCAAAGTGCAAGTAGATAAATAGGTACCACTACGGCGGGAAAGTAAACGGCATTTCCGTGCGCTGATCTGGTTTGCCAGAAGCGGCTTAGTCATGCTGGCCACATGACCCGGAAGCTGTACGTCGGCTCCCTCGGCCTATAGAGCGAGATGAGCGCCACAACCTCAGAATCGGTCATGACTGGACCTAATGGTCAGGGGTCCCTTTACCTTTACCTTTACTAGCCAAAACTACCAGAAGGGGGAGCTCAGTTCTAAGTTAAATATTTGCTGGGATATCAAATCCCATGGGGTTTTTGACAGTAACCAAATATCTATTACGTACCTGCAGGGAGAGAAAGAAGGAAGTTTACCACTTGAAGCTGGAAGAGTGATTTCCAGGGACAACTGAGGTTATTTGTTATTTTATATATAACTGAGCTATGGCTGTTACTATGGCTTCGCAGACATTTAAAGGACACCCCAAGCCTCACAAGAAACAATCCTAGAAACTACCAGCAGTTTGCTAAGGCTGCTGGGAATTGTAGTGCTGTGAGGTGTAAACTATAGTTCCCAGGCTCCTTGGGGAATGGAATGTGCTTTGAATGTATGGTATGCAGCCACCACTGCCCCTTTTAAGCAAAATACATTTTCTTATATTTCTCCTGCATTTAAGATTTCATTGGTTCATTTGTAGTCTTATTTTTGGTCCAACAGCCAAAATAAACGGATGGTGATGGTGACAATAAGGGGGGAGGAGGGGAATATAATGATATTGAGCAGCATAAAATCAGGCATGAAATGACATTCGTCAGGATTGTGTTAGCCAAAGTGGAGTTTGATTTTAGGTGGTGTGCACAAGGAAGAATAAAGAAGAGATAATAAATAAATAAATTAGATAGATAGATCGGTAGATGTTTGCATCAGCCACTGGCGCTTTCCAATTTGAGTTTAAAATACTAATATGTAAAGCCTATTGAGCAGGTAAAATTACCAAACTGAATCAAAACATGAAATTTTTGTATGTAAAATAGGGACGTAGCAACATTGCTAAGCAGATAAAATTGCCAAACTCGACTATGATGTTAAAATTATACAACCGAAAGAAGCCACTGGTGCAGCCATGATCACCCATTGCCCATTATAGCTCTGCATCGCAGGCATGGTGGCCTCTGTGGCTGACTGCCTTGGGTTTATCCAAGAGGGGATGCCTAAGAGGTTGTTCGGGGAACAAACACTGCACACCCCAGAGGTGGGGGACGAGGGTGTTGAGAGCCCGCCTTAGATCTCTTGGCAAAACCATGAGTCCCCCACAAAAGGCACCAGGCTGCAGACCTTGGCTCTTAGCTGAAGTAGGCCATCAAGCCCAACCCTTTGCAGGCAAGCAGGAGGGAAAAAAAACCAATACGCTGCTGCCATCCAATGGTGGCTTTGCAGAATGGCCCATCCCAAAGCTGCTGCCAAAATAAGAGTCTTTCCCGACTGCAAAATCCATTGGTAATAAATATATGCCTCCACCAGGCTGCCCAGCTCCCACCCACCAGGACGCTTGACCTAGGGTGCAGTGGGCAATATACAAGGGTGTCCTGGATTGACCGCATCATCTTGGGGGGGGGGGGCGCTGCAGGATGTCCTGTTTATTGTATTCCTGATTTGTTTGCAGGGAGATAAGATGACACGTGCCGGTAGCTCTTGGTTGAGCCAATTGCAAGTCCTGCTCACGGTAGACCCACTGAAAATAATGGATGCACCTAACTTAGATCCTTTAGCTTCATAGGGGCTACTGTGAGTATAACTTAGTAGGCTACAACCCTCTGAATTGTTTGCAGGGAGGTTAGAGGGCCTTTGCATCATTCCCCCACCTGTTTCCTCATCAGAAAAAGTCTGATCTTCAGAGGAAGCAGGTGTGCTGTACAAGAGCTCCCAATTTAGCTGTAATTGCACAACCTGAATTTGCTGGTACATGACTGAGCCCAAAGATATTGACATGCTTGGTTTCCAGGTCACGGGAACTGATTTCCTAGATGAGAATGAAGATCCATTCCAGCTTAGTGTTCTGTTTCCAGCAGTGCATAGCCACATATGATCCTAGAACACTGGTCTTCAGCTGCTCAATTCGGTTTTAATCGATTCAAGGATATGGCCACAGTTCAGTGGTACTGTAGTACACTTGGTTTGCATGCAGAAGGTCCATGCATGCAGCCAAAATCACAAGTGCATGTTTTGCTAGACAAGCACAGGACACAGACAAGCACAGAGTTCTTCAACTTCCTAAAGACTTGGTGTGGTCACTTTCTTTGCCTCCTGTAGGTGGGAGTCCTGTAACAAGGGAGGCAATCTTTTATATTTTCTTCTGCACCTGATGAGTCTCTCCGCCATGCCTCCAAGCTCCTGCTTTCAGCCACATTAGCTAAAACTACCAACTTTTTTTTTTTACTTTTAAATATGTTAATTTAACTTAAGGGAGATACATGATGTAGAGTTTTACACATATTGTAGAGAGATAGGGTGATGGTGTTTTCTTCCTGTAAGAACTCAAGAACCTAAGGCCATCTGATGAAGCTGAATGATGGGTGATTCAGGACAGACAGAAGGAATTTGTCACACTGTTTATTTAAAGTATGGAAGTCCCAGGATGTGGGAACCACCAGCTTAAGTGGCTTAGGCACTGGTGTCCAAACATTTTTGAAAGAGGGCCAGATTTGATGAAGTGAAGCACCAAAGGGCCAACCAAAGTTGTTGACCTTTTTTTAGGATTGAAGTTGTTGGAAGTGTTTTTTTAGGATTTTACCCCAAAGTTGCTGAGCTTTTCTTTTTTAGGGATTAGGCCCCCCAAACGGACTTTGGACATGCCTGGTTTATAGAGAGGGTAAGGCTATCAACTGCTACTAGTCATAATGATCAGTTGCTGAGGAACAGGAACAGGAAAGAACCATTGTCCTGGCCATGGGCTTTCCAGGGGCATATGGTGGTAAGAGGGTGCTCTCTTAGATTAGTCTTTGGTGTGATCCAGGAGGGCTCTCTTGGTGCTATGCTGATTGATCTTATCCAATTGTGAACTCCCCCCCCCCAAAAAAAAACCCCAAAGACACTAAGGAGGGCTTTCATCTTTAATCATTGTGGATAAAATCATTGCACATATACTAGGGTCAGGATGAATCTGCCATCTTCAAGGGCTGAGGTTAGGCTTGGAGATGGGTAGAACCTAGCTGGGGGATTGCTGCTAGTAGCACCACAGTTGACAAAATGTTTTAAAAGGCATTCATAAGAGGCGCACATGGACACACACACACACGGTAGTGATTTAGCACTGAGAGATCAGAAAACACAGTGCATTAACAAGTGGAAGTCTTAGAAGGTGCATTAAAAAAAAAAGCTACCTAGGCATCATTAGGAGCCTAGATAATAGAGTGCACATAGGAATGTGCACAGGTAGAAGCCAGCAGTGTGGCAGTTTCCAGAAGCAGGAGCGATACAATATGCTTTTCTGCAGGGTTTGTATCTAAGTCTGAGGAGGGCAGAGTGAGCGTTGAGTGGACCCCCTCCAGGGCTTGCCTGAATACTAAATAGCACTGCATGGCCAAGCTACATGGCCATTTTAATTTCCCAGAATGCTCCAGGTAAAGGTAAAGGGACCCTGGCCGTTAGGTCCAGTCACGGACAACTGTTGTTGCGGTGCTCATCTTGCTTTACTGGCCAAAGGAGCTTCCGGCTCATGTGGCCAGCATGACTAAGCCGCTTCTGGCGAACCAGAGCAGCGCACAGAAACACCGTTTACCTTCCCGCCGGAGCGGTACCTATTTATCTACTTGCACTCTGATGTGCTTTCGAACTGCTAGGTTAGCAGGAGATGGGACCGAGCAATGGGAACTCACCCCATTGTGGGGATTCGAACCACCAACCTTCTGATCGGCAAGTCCTAGGCTCTGTGGTATAGACTGCAGCATCACCCGCATCCAGAGCAGAGGCCAAACGTGGCATTCCAGCCATGCCTTCACTACCCTCGCTTCACACCCTCCTAGAGGGTATTTACCTGGCTGGAATTTATCCTTAAACTCTGAGAACACCTCTTGGTTGCCCGTTTGGGGTACAGAGAGGGCTGTGTCTCTCTGTGTATGTAGAAATTAGCCTATGGTTTACAAAGGTAATGTACACCCATTGTTGTGGCCCTGCCCAAGACTGGCGTGTGGCCCCCATTATGATAAAGTTCTCCTCACCCTCCTTCAGATCAGGGACATTGTGAAATATATGGCCATTACACCCAGCTACCCAACACTGCTCAAATCACCAAGCTGGACTATTCATATTTATTAATGGGAATGCCAGGGAAAGTGTTAGCAGCAGCCCCAGCTCAGAGATGCCAGATATGTGCTTAATATGGTCTTGCTTTTACAGAATCCACTTGATTAAAACCAGGAGAGGAAATGGCTGACACAAGACTTCGCAGCGCTTCCCACTACAGGAAGCAGAAGCCAAGACCATCCAGCCATCCAGCCACTGCCTGGTTCTCTCTGAACATCAGCCAGCCCTGCTTCTTATACGGTACTTCCTATGAATATTTGAAGGATGCCCTCCATGCCCCTTCAGGGCAAGACAGACAGACAGCTGTGACTGGTAGGCGTCTGGTTTGGAGACGATGAACTGGCTTTTGGAAATGTCACAACACTGGCAGAGGAGACGATGGCAGGGAAGAGATACCAGAAGATGCCTCAGAAGCAAATCAAGTCCTCCGGCACAAGCTTTATATCTGACGTGGATCAGACATGCATATCTTGGCTTTATGCCTCAGCTGAAATTGTACAGTTTGTGAAACTGGGTGGTACAGGATTGCCATTCAGCACTGTAGCAAATGAAGGCTGAGTTTGGTTTTATCTGTTGATTTCAATCATCTTTTGTTTCTGTTTGTCTTAAAAACAATGCTCCTTTTCAAGCAATGATTTGAATGTTTTAAACTGTTTCAAGGTTTTCTTACATTCAAGGACTGTATATGCCTTTTCATTAAATGAAATACATCAAATGAATTACTTCATTGCAAATTAAAGACAGGTGAGGGCTTGCAATGAAACAACAGTATTTCAAGGGCTAGCTCTCCATAATTCCAGCTGCTCCATTCCATTATCTATCCTGAATCATTTCCCATCATATCCCCATTACAGACACTCAATTGTCCATTGAACATACCCAGATCTCACTGTGGGCACCTAGATTCTCTGTCTCTCTCTCCTCTCCACCCTACACTGGCTGCCAACTTTTGGTACTTCTTATACCTCCTGTTGATACACCCCCTCTTGGGGGGGGGGTTGCTGATTTGACTACATTAGCACCAGTATTCTTCTGTTTCAGAAACAGTAAAAGGTAAAGGTTAAGGGACCCCTGACCATTAGGTCCAGTTGTGGCTGACTCTGGGGTTGCGGCGCTCATCTCGCTTTATTGGCCGAGGGAGCCAGTGTACAGCTTCCAGGTCATGTGGCCAGCATGACTAAGCCGCTTCTGGCGAACCAGAGCAGTGCACGGAAACGCCGTTTACCTTCCCGCTGGAGCGGTACCTATTTATCTACTTGCACTTTGACGTGCTTTCAAACTGCTTGGTTGGCAGGAGCTGGGACCGAACAACAGGAGCTAACCCCATCATGGGGATTCGAACTGCCAACCTTCTGATCGGCAAGCCACCCGCGTCCCTTCAGAAACAGAGGGATTTGCAAAATATGCCAGGACAGGCAGAATGACTCCTGCTTCACATTTATGGTTAAATCCAGAGATGGGGAACCTGTGGCCCTCCATTGCTGGAAAACTCTTGTCACACACAGGCAGGATGAGGCCGGCAGTTGTTCGGAACAGCACTTAGAGGTCCAACTCCTGATTCAATCAGAGATGCTGAGAGGGGTGCAGTGGGGGGGTGGTGGTGGCGAGCGAGCGAAGCAAAGAAGACATTTTTACATTCAAGGTCTCAGAATAATTTATTAAATACATTAAAATCTGTGTTTTCAAAGTTTCACCATTTAAACAAAGCTGATTGGAAAAAGACACAAATAAAAAGGGTGGTGGAAGAGGATCAATTGTCCTATAAAAACCACTTGGTGCTGGGAATGTGAACGTTTGCATGTCCATCTTGCTGGATCAGCCACCCAGCAAACTTGAAGGAGCTCATGAGGAGAGGCTGACCGAGAGAAAGGAAAAAGGCTTCACTACTCCAGAGGTGGCGCTTAGCAGATCAGACTTGCACACACAGAAAAACGTAACGCCCAACGTGGTAAATAGCCATGGGAAAAATAAACCCCAACAAACCCACAGACACACACAGTGTGTCAGAAGCCCTGCTTTAAAAGGAGTTTGACATTGGCTGTTCTGTAACATTGAGATTGCAGAGGCCAGGAGCCTCTCTGGGCAACAGCTGGTCCACTTTTAAAACTGCTATGCCAGTAAGCAGCCAGAACTCTCTATTTGAAGGAGGAGGCAAGGAACTCCAGAAGGAATATAGCCAACCAGCCTCACACCTCCACTGGCCATGAGGTGCAAAGCTGCAGAGGCACTCACTGTGGAGCGCAGCACGAGACTTGTTCCCACCCACCGTTGTCCAATGGATCAAGTGCATCACTACCCAAAGCTCCTAACTATTTGGAATTCTGCTTAACAAACTATGTTTTTCTTCTCTTTTCCAAAAAGCTCTCCTCCTTCCCCTCCTCCATCTGGACTCACTTCCTGGAAGAAGCAAAGTCAAGAGGTAGAGTTAGGCTAGAATTGTGATTGTCAGTTGTCTCCAGTCTGTGGATTACAGGGGTGGCAGAGAGAGGGAAAATGGTAGCTACTACAAGCACTCAAGAGCCAAAAAAGGAACTACTACAAGCACCCAGAGTAAAAAAATGGCAGGGAAATGCCAGTTGCCCTACATCAGAAGGAATGTTGATAGCAGCTCTTCCTGCACTGCTTGTACTGTTCTCTAGAGGGCAAGCTAGTGCAAAAGGGCACACACTGGGCTTAAATCATGGGGTGCCCAGCAGAGAAGCAATTTGTCTATACCCACACACCTTTTCTGGTTAGCACACAACAGATATGGAGTGGCACTCAAAGTATATACATATGTACATTCATTCGTTCGTTTGTTTGTTATGTCATTCTCTCTCTCTCTCTCTCTCTCTCTCTCACACACACACACACACTGATCTGCACACACCTCTATCTTTCCATACACGATGACTCCCACATTTCAGATAAGGCATCACGGGTGTTCGGATTATAAAGCAGCAAGTAAGATGATGAACTGTACAGCACAAGGAAAGAGATTGTTGTGCAAGGCAGCCGTGGCCCAGGGAACTATTGCTGGGGGAGAGAGCGCCCCCTCCAGGCAATGTTTTGTACTGTCCTTTCTCCCAGCTTGGCATGCCAGACATCAGGTTGTGAGCTCGTGGCTAGTTGCCATTGCTCAGGCTGGAGGTTGCGCTGCTGCAACTTTGTTCATATGAAGGGGGTGCCTCTGGAAGGAAGCAAAAGAGAGAGAGAAGTTGAAAGCCATCTAGTTCAGAGGTTTTCAAACTGTGGTCACACAGTCTGTCCCTAGTCATTCTGTGGAACTTAACTTCACAGGAGGATGTGAAGGCCACCAACTTGCAAGGCTTCAAAAGAGGATTAGACCAATTAACAGAGGAGTAAATTTAATGGTGTCTACTAGCCATGATGGCTATCCTCCATGGCAGCAATGATTCTGAGTACCAGTTGCTGCAACCTGCACAAGGGGAGAGGGCTCTGGTGCTCAGGTCCTGCAGGCATCTACTTGGTCACTGCGAGATGCTGGACTAGATGGGCCACTAGCCTTCTGATGTTCTTATGGTCCACAGATCAGTGGTCCAGAAGCTCTAACCGTTTGCAGCCAGAGTAACATAAGAAGCTGTGGTACATTCAGTTCAGTACTGTTGAGGCTGCCTAGTAGCAAATTCCCCAGGAAAGAGACTCTCCCGGTCTTTCTGGGAGATGCTGGGAACTGAACATGGGATCTTCTGCATGCAAAGCAGGTGCTCTGTCACAGAGCTGTGGGCCTTCCTTTTTAGTCTTGGTGTTGCCCTTCAGAACTCAGGAGGGAGGAGGAGACCAAGATAGAATACACTGGCTTTGTCATCTGCTCTGGTGCCACTTACTGCTGGTCTCCTTGCCCTTCTGCCCCACCAGTCCCCATAGGAATCACACACTGCTGCCCATATAGGAAACAGCACAGCTCCTGGGGTCTCTGCCCCAGCCAGGGAATCCTATCTGAGGCTAGGCAGGCGCTTACCATAGGGGTAACCCCAGGTGCTATACTCCGGAGGCAGGATGAGGGAGCTGGCTGTGGGAACCGGAACCACCGTCCCCTCGGCATAGTAAGGGACCGTCGCTCCTGTCGAGAGGCAGAGTGTGGGGTGGTTAGGCGAGCTGCCCTGCTCAGAGTCCAGCCTTGCTTCCGGGAAGCTCAAGCCTGGTGCATAGCTGAAAGGCTGCTGCTGGGAGTGGCTCTTGGTGGGGATGGAAATGTTGTCCATGGGGTGGTAGCCACCGGCAGCCTCCTCATCCACTGGCGGTGCACTCGGGATCACGGGCGACGGGACGTGAGGGATCGAGCGGGTCGGGTTGAGGGGGATCCTGTTCACAGCGATGTTGCCAATGTAGATCGGGAGAGCAACAGAAACCTCAGGAGATTTCAGGGAAACCTAGGGGCAGGGAGACAACAATATGACACAAGCATGAGGACATTGCAGGGGTTTGGACTGGACAGCCCTTAGAGCCCTTCCAACTCTATGACTCTATAAGGAGCAGTCCTGTGGGGTCAGACCAAGGACCCATACATCAGGGGTGTGGAAGTGTCAGTCCCAGTGGCTGAATATGGCTCTCCAGACCTCTCTGCCTAGCCTTCAGGTCTACATTTCATCCCTCCCTAGGGATGTTGGTGCCTGGAAGGTGTTTTTTTTTATTATTTACAAAATATATGTACTGCTTGACACACCTGTTTCCCTGTTACCTCACCCACTTTTGCTTCTGGCCCTCAAGAGGCTGCCCAGGAGGAAATGTGGCCCTCGGGCTGAAAAAGGCCCCCTGCTGCCTCTGCTATATTGGTAGCCCACAGCCTGTGCTCATAGTCCTCAGCAGAACCTGGACCTTACCTGGATGTAGTAGTCAATATGGATGAGGCTGCAGCCTTGAAGGATGGACTGAGGCAGTGCTGGGACGAGAATCTGCTCCCTCCATTCTGCATGCTTCCAGGCCTTCACGGGCGAACCCTCCACTTCCGCTATGGTCCTCAGGTCATAGATCCACCGCTTGGATTTGTAGGCAACTTTCTGGGTTGGGGAGAAGAGAAGGGGAAAATAAGGGGTTGTATCCAGACCATAACGAAGGCTGATCGCTGAAGAATTGATGCTTTTGAATTATGGTGCTGGAGGAGACTCTTGAGAGTCCCATGGACTGCAAGAAGATCAAACCGACCCTTTCATAAGGAAATCAGCCCTGAGTGCTCACTGGAAGGACAGATCCTGAAGCTGAGGCTCCAGTACTTTGGCCACCTCATGAGAAGAGAAGACTCCCTGGAAAAGACCCTGATGTTGAGAAAGATGGAGGGCACAAGGAGAAGGGGACGACAGAGGACGAGATGGTTGGACAGTGTTCTCGAAGCTACCAGCATGAGTTTGACCAAACTGCGGGAGGCAGTAGAAGACAGGAGTGCCTGGTGTGCTCTGGTCCATGGGGTCACGAAGAGTCGGACACGACTAAACGACTAAACAACAACATCCAGACCTACTCAAAGTACTCCAAAATGGGCCTATTATTCTGAGAAGAACTCAGTTGAATACAACCCTATAGTTTTACCTTGGATTCATCAACAGCTAATCCTAATTCTTCATAAAGACAGCTTCCTATGTTCCTAAGATTGCATCTGCAGCAAGGGAACGAAAAATGAACAAGTGCCCCTCAAGCAAAGCTGAGCACCTAAAATACACTATCAAAAGCCTAGCCTGGTTACCTGGATGAGGCTGGCTACAATGGTGCTGGTGTCCCGGCCTGATTTGTTCTCAATGTCTGTCCGCAACTGGATGACCTGCCCTACAACGTAGCCCTTGAGGTCTGTGGTGGCTGTCAGGACCACGTTGCCAGTTTTCACGAGCTTGTAGCTGAACTTCTTTGTGATCGACGTTGTGTTTGGCTGCTGCAGAAAAGGAACACTAGGATGAGAAGGGAAAACACAGCCTGCCTGCCACTGAGTTAGGCCCCACCTGCACTATTCATTTAAAGCACTAAGAGGCCACTTTGAACCATCATTGGCTCCTCCTCTAAGAATCCTGTGAACTATAGTTTAAGGTGGCTGAAGATGGCGAGGAGATTCCTATTCCCTTCACGGAATTCCCAAAGTGGTTTAATGAACTATCTCTTGGGATTGAAAAGCAAGGTGTGGGGGTGCCTACCACCTTCCTTCCGTCCTTCCCACCAACCCTTACCTCAATCTCAGGGATATCATTCAGGTTCAGCGGGCAGAGGACATAGAATATCTTGCTGCATTTGTGATCCTTGGAAAACCGTGGTGTCTCTATCACAGCTTTGACCTGGTGCAAGACCTTCCCAAAGGGACCCTCAAAGGACGTAGGAGCTGAAGCTGTTTTCCAAAGAGAAAAGAGACAAGACATGGCATATAATGTACTTTCCCCCCACCTTTTAAACACCCACACAAACACACTTGCACTAGAAAAGAACAACAAAAATATTTTGCCAAAATCTCATTCTACTCTAGGAAAAGGTTTTGACATGCATATGTTTTGCAAACATTAGAAGTAAAACCAAAACCGCACATCTTCTTGATTTCTGATGGTTTTGGGGAGGAGGGTGATGTGGGGCATTTTACAACCATAAGCACGGCTAAACCCAGACATTTTGGCACCTGAGGCAGACCCCAAAATGGCACCTCCCTCCCCACCAGGGAAGAAATGGTGAGGGTGGGGGTGGGAGGAAAGGTTGACATCAGGATCTGCTGCCCTGGTGGATCTTGCCACCTGAGGCAGTCACCTCACTTCGCCTCACGGCTGAGCCGGCCCTGACCATAAGGCAGACCTGCACAACTTGGCAGTAGGTAGGGGGTGGTGCTGTGGGTTAAACCACAGAGCCTAGGGCTTGCTGATCAGAAGGTCGGCCGTTCGAATCCCCGCAATGGGGTGAGCTGCCGTTGCTCAGTCCCTGTTCCTGCCAACCTAGCAGTTCGAAAGCACGTCAAAGTGCAAGTAGATAAATAGGTACCGCTCCGGTGGGAAGGTAAACAGTGTTTCCGTGCGCTGCTCTGGTTTGCCAGAAGCGGCTTAGTCATGCTGGCCACATGACCCGGAAACTGTACGCCGGCTCCCTCGGCCAGTAAAGCGAGATGAGTGCCGCAACCCCAGAGTCGGCCACAAATGGACCTAATGGTCAGGGATCCCTTTACCTTGTTAAACTTCTTCAGACCGATTTCCAAGTAAAGTTATAATTAATGATTAAACTGTTTTGCAAATAAACCATATTATTAAAAAGGGAAATTTCAATTAATATAAATTAACTTGGTGGGCAGCAATGGCGGGGCAAGAAGCCCTCATGTTGCTGCCGCTCACCGCATAGTGGGTGTCAGCTGCGTTGGTCCCTGTCCAATGCCAGTAACAACCAAAAACACAGTAGAAATATATGACTCTCACTCCTCTCGGACTAGAGTTGGATTGGCAATGGTTGGTTGCTGTGGGTTACGTGACAAACAGGAGAGAATGCTCAGTGGCAACCCATCCCCCAAATTACATGATGAGCACAAGCAGAGCTTTTATTCTGGGGGTACTCAGGGGTATGCAGTACCAACACCTTTTTCCCCTAGAAGAAAAACATTGGGCACAATAGCAGAAGGCAGCTCAAGTGGCACATGGAAAAGCACTCATTACATCTTTACTTTCTTTTAAATTTTTTGCAGGCCATCCTTGGGGGAGCTGCAAGTGGGCCGTATGTTGTGCAGGTCATAAGGACTAGAAAATTGTTGCTTTCTTTTTTTAAAAAAAGGAAAAGCAGGCGGATATTGTAAGCTGCCTTACAAATGCCAATTGTTTTTATTTGTTTAAAATATTCATGAATCACCTGCAATCATAGCTCTCTAAGCAATGTACATTACAGAATAAAATATGGAGCATACATAGTAGAAAAATGGTACAGCATTTTTTTAAAAAAGGGACATGATAAAATCGATGTTCCGGAAACGGCATGATGAAATCCATACAATCCATAATTAGTATAGATATCAAATTTCAGAATGTAAATATTCTTAGGAATGTTCAGTTCTGTGCTTTGCATCAAAGTCTGTTTTCAATTTGGTGTTTGCATGGACTATAAACAGCCCCAGACAGACACGTTCTTCAACTACCCCTCTTTTCTAAGCATTTTTAAACTCTCTTTTTCAAACCTGATTTAGAAGTTCCTAGTTATTTTAGTTAACTGTTTATTCTTTATATCCCCAGATTCCTTTAAACAAACAAAACCTCAAGACAAACTGGAAACACCCCCATGGACACCAGCTTAACAACTCTGCAGGTAGGCTAGGCAGGAAAGGTGTGACCAGCCCAAAATCCACCCAATGAGCTTCCTGACAGAGAAGATGCTCTTATGCACATCCACAAAGTCAAAGCTCAGCCATTCAATTAAAACAAACAAACAAACAAAACAATGATGAATAAGCAGGGGTTTTGGGGGGAGGGGAATAACGTTCTTGTTTAATGTTTCACGGTTTTATATAGAAACAACCAATTTTAAAAATTAAGCGAGAGAATGGAGTGCATGATTTGAACCTGAAGACCCTGATAGGTGCAAATTTTTTTGGGGGGAGCACTGCAGATCAGCTTCTGTTCCACATATTCAGCTGTAGGGCTCATTCACACTTGCCCCGTGCTTTCTAGGCAACAGACCTGCACTTTCCTGGTCTGCGGTAGAGTACTTTCCCCAACCCCACCACTTTCCCCAAGAAAACCTGATCTTTAACGCCGAACTGGAACAAATGACAATTTGGGCTTTTCTGCAAGTTGCCAAGGGCTTTAAAGAGTGGGTTTCCGTGAGGAAAGCGGCTGAGGAGGAAAAAAATAAAATAGAAATGCTACGACACAGACTGGAAAAGCACAGAACTGTGCCTAAAAAGCACAGTGAACCATTAGTGTGTATGAGCCCATAGTGACTAGTGACCATGTGAACTCAGATGAAGGGTCGTATATATATATTTAATAAATAAACCAATAAATAAGACAGGGAACACCAACAGGAGGTGCTGCCAAAGGGGAGGAAGGGCCAACCCATTCTAGTTCTGTCCCCCCCCTCCTCCTCCTCCTCCCTCTACAAAGGCAACATTGAGATGGAGGAGGCGGCGGCACAATCTGACAGCTACTGGACTGGGCAGTAAGCAGCAAGGTAGACAGGTGGGGGCTGGCTGAAAGCAGACTGTGGTTGTTAGAACAACACGTCATTCACAGTCATTCACGTGACACAAAACCATGGCTAGCTCTTGCACAAGTTTTGGAATTCCCACCCCACAGAGGTGCATCTGACACCCTCGTTGAATAGTTTTTGTCGTATGCTGAAAATAAACCTCTCTTTTCTGTCCGCTGATGCAACTGAGACCCACCACACTCCTATGATTTTAACTTAGTTGTAAGCTGTTTTAACAGTGTATTTTAAATCATTGCAGCCTGCCGTGGTAAGTCAGGGTGAAAGGCAGGTAAGGAATCCAAATAAAATTACCAATAATAATAGCAATATCTGACAGCAGTTAAGCACTTGCATGACACCCCAGGCAACCCTGTGATTGTGCTCACAGGACGTTAAAATCAAGGTTATACTAAGTCTGTCTGAAGTCACTGTTCAGTCGCAGTCCTGGAAATCAATGGGAACAAGAGAGCAAAAGAATAAATTCACTGTACCTGGAAGCAGGAACTGGAAAGGGAATGTGTGCTCCCCAGCTGCCAGGACCCCTGCAAAATATAAACGCAGAATAAGTGTAGGTAAAAGAATAAGCCAGCAGGGAACTGTAAAACAGGACTTAATAAGAAAGAGGTCACTTGCCCATCTAGACCCACATCCTGGCCTCACAGTGGCCAGCCAGGTGGCCTCAGTGAGAGGCTCAAAAGGAGGGCCTGAATGCAAACACCCTTTCTCCACTAGTAATTCCTAGCAGCCTCTATCCAGAGGCACATACTGCCTCCAACAGTGGAGAGAGAACGAAAGAAGAGTATGGGTCAGGCTAGTGGCCCATCTAGTACAGCATTCTGTTCTCACCTTGACAAACCAGATGCCTGCGGGAAGCCTAGAGGCAGGACCTCTGCACTTGAAATCCCAGGAAGTGTTATTCAGAGAGGGTGGGTTGGGGGGTAGTATGTAAAAAGAACCCTGCGGCTGGATGAGGCCAAAGGCCCATCTAGTCCAGCATCCTGATCTCACAGCGGCCAACCAGATGCCCCATCTTACCGGAGACTTTTTTATATATATTTATGTTGCAATACATATATGAGATGGGACACGGGTGGCGCTGTGGGTTAAACCACAGAGCCTAGGGCTTGCCGATCAGAAGGTCGGTGGTTCGAATCCCCGCGACGGGGTGAGCTCCCGTTGCTCGGTTCCTGCTCCTGCCCACCTAGCAGTTCGAAAGCACGTCAAAGTACAAGTAGATAAATAGGTACCGCTCTGGCAGGAAGGTAAACGGCGTTTCCATGCACTGCTCTGGTTCTCCAGAAGCGGCTTAGTCAAGCGCCACCGGTGTCCCTGTCTTGAAAGGTAAACCAAGCTTATTCTACGGACAGAAGCTGAATGAGTTCCACCCGAGGTCCCTACGAGGGAGAACTCTCTATCACAAGAGGCAATTTTGGCCACCATCCTGGATGGCTTCAAAAGAGGATTAGATATATTCATGGAGGAACAGGCTGCTGGCCACAATGCCTATGTTTCACCTCCGCTGTTGAAGGCAGTCCGCCTCTGAGTGGCAGATGCTAGGAATCACAAGGGGGGGTGGGGAGAGGGCCTGTTGGGCTCAAGTCCTGCCTGTGGGCTCCCCATTGAGGAATCTGGTTGGACACTGTAGGAATAGAATGTTGGACCAGATGGGCCCCTGGCCTCATCCAGCTGCAGGTCTCTTTTTACGTTCTGCATTCTTACATTCTTACATAGAGTACAGTGGTACCTCTGGTTGCGAACGGGATCCGTTCTGGAGGCTCGTTCACAACATGAAAAGAGCGCAACCCACAGCGGCGCATCTGCGCATGACGTCATTTTGCACTTCTGTGCATGCGCAAGCAGCGAAACCCGGAAGTAACCCTTTCCGGTACTTCTGGGTCACTGTGGGATGTAACCTGAAAGAATGTAACATTAAGCGGACGTAACATGAGGTATGACTATATGGAATTTACTAGTTGCTACTTCAAGTTAATTAATAATCCACAGGCCTTCAACATCTCACATGAAAATGTTTGACTTCGTATGACGAGGGTGAAAGAAGCTCAGTTTAAAAAAATAAAAAGAACACCAACTAAAAATGTATTTTTCACTGTTTAAAAATAATAATAATAAAAGATTAGGATAAATGCTGTCACCAGCATACCCTTTAGTAATACAAGTACACTCTAAATGTTGCTTGTAGATCTTCATAGCTTGGGATGCAAATGAAGACATGTGAGAAACTGAATCAGTTCCCATTTCATTGTGACTCTACCCAATTAACACTTCCCAAAGGCAGCAGATGAACCCAATGCATCTATCATTTGAAATTCACACCCCTTCAAATTTTGCAGGGCGGATCTCCAATTTTTAAAAGTATGTAAAAAAAGAAAGTGTACATAAAAAGTATACATAAAAATACATACTATACTGATGAAAGCAATATAAAAACCTATACTATAAAATGTGCAAAAGTGCACATTTTATACAAAATTATGCACAATTTGCATACATCAGAAGAAATGCAAACTAAGTTCTAATATGTTTAATGGAGTTTATTCCCATTTAAACTGAGAATGGCAACCAGACAGACTTTACAACTGACTCAGTCCCACAAGACTGTATATTCGTGGTCAGGAAAAGTCACAAACCACTCCATGGTCCATCCTGGGAACAGAATAGCCAAATGTGCAAAATGAATCTGGTTGGTTAGCTTGTCTCTATAAAAAAAACTGACACACTGCAAACATGATTATCACACAATCATATCATACAATCAATATCACAAAATCACAATATCATAAAATCATATCACACTGTCAGACATTCATCCAATCATATGTGGGGGGGTATCATTGAGGGCTATTATATCTGATGATGTTATGATGTGATTGTGTGATATGGTATTATGATATAGTGATTTGTGATATTAAGATTGTATGACCTTGTGATGTTGTGATTATGTATCTATATGGTGTTGTGTTTGTATGATATTATGATAGTAAGATACAGTGGTACCTTGGGTTACGGACGCTTCAGGTTACAGACTCCGCTAACCCAGAAATAGTACCTCAGGTTAAGAACTTTGCTTCAGGATGAGAACAGAAATTGTGCAGTGGCAGCGCGGCCGCAGCAGTAGGCCCCATTAGTTAAAGTGGTACCTCAGGTTAAGAACAGTTTCAGGTTAAGAACGGACCTCCAGAACGAATTAAGTTCTTAAGCCGAGGGACCACTGTATTGGGATCTTATGATTGTATGATAATGTGATCTTGTGATTGCATGATTTAATGATATGGCTGTAAAATATGATTGTATGATAATATCATTATTGTGTGATATTATTATATGAACTTGTAAACAGGGGCATCTGTGAGGGTGGTTTGAGGGGAAGGTCCCAAGTGCTGCCTCACGGGGTACCCAGGACCAAGAGACGTGGGTGGTGAGGGAGCTGCTGCAGTGACCAGCAACACCTGTGCCATGTTTGTCTTCTTGCCCGAGAAGGTGCAAAACTACCCTCGGTTGCCTTGCTGAACGAGAAGGCACAGCAATGTGAGCTCACTTAGCCACACTCTGAGCTACTGGCCAAGAGGA
This sequence comes from Podarcis tiliguerta, assembly GCF_965153285.1. Taxonomy (NCBI): domain Eukaryota; kingdom Metazoa; phylum Chordata; class Lepidosauria; order Squamata; family Lacertidae; genus Podarcis; species Podarcis tiliguerta. Next base: position 9,326,751 of record NC_139553.1, read on the forward strand.
GGAATTCCTTGATAGAGCAGAGTGGACTGTCCTGGAGCAGTGATGCAGATGAGGTCCCCCTGGGGAGGTGGAAGATCTCCCAATGCAGGAGACGAACCTTTGGAGGAACATGACATGTGGATGCGAGACTGCCAGGATCCATGTATTACTGGAGCTGCAAGGCTGATTCCATGCCCTCACCTTGGACACTGATTCTGGGCCAGAGGAGCAAGGACAGCAGTTGCAGACCTCAGAATACACCAAAATGTCTGTGGAAGGCACAGTTTACAGAACCATTTCTGCTGCTCCTCAGAGGAGGAGGAGACGAGTGGTGGTGGTAAAGGACTCCCTGCTGAGGGGAGCAGAGGCAGCAGTGTGTGGAGGTAGCAGGATGTCCTGGGAGGTGTGAGCCTTCCAGGTGCAAAGATTTATGATATGGCAGACAAGCTGCCAAGTCTTATGATGCCCACTGACCCCAACCCCTTCCTTCTGGTTCATGTGGGTACAAATAGTACTCCACACGCAGCCTTCGATATATAGCAAGGGACTATAAGACTGGGCGGGACGTGGGTGGCGCTGTGGGTTAAACCACAGAGCCTTGGATTTGCCGATCAGAAGGTCGGCGGTTCGAATCCCCATGACGGGGTGAGCTCCCGTTGCTCGGTCCCTGCTCCTGCCAACCTAGCAGTTCGAAAGCACGTCAAATTGCAAGTAGATAAATAGGTACCGCTTCAGCGGGAAGGTAAAAGGCGTTTCCGTGTGCTGCTCTGGTTCACCAGAAGCGGCTTAGTCATGCTGGCCACATGACCTGGAAGCTGTATGCCGGCTCCCTCGGCCAATAAAGCGAGATGAGCACTGCAACCCCAGAGTCGGTCACGACTGGACCTAATGGTCAGGGGTCCCTTTACCTTTACGAGACTGAGCAGGAAGCTGAAAGGCCTTCAGGCTCTTCTGTCCTACAAACTAGGCTGAAATATTATACCCTGCCTGGCCACTAGGGGGATCAGAAGTAGCTTTTCACCAACAGGTACAAATACAGGGTGAGTGCTTTAAAAGAGGTCCTGTGGATACAGAGTACACATGTTCCATGGGGCCTCTTTTAAAAGACTCACCCTATATAAATTAAGCTCGGTGCAGTCACCTATTGTCTAGTTCTGGCACACTTGGAAAAATTAACTGTACCTGTACACCACACCATCCCCTGCTTAGACAGTACAGTGGTACCTCTGGGTTAAGTACGTAATTCGTTCCGGAGATCCATTCTTAACCTGAAACTGTTCTTAACCTGAGGTACCACTTTAGCTAATGGAGCTTCCAGCTGCTGCCGCCGCGCCGCGGCTGCACGATTTCTGTTCTCATCCTGAAGCAAAGTTCTTAACCCAAGGTACTATTTCTGGGTTAGCGGAGTCTGTAACCTGAAGAGTCTGTAACCTGAAGTGTATGTAACCCGAGGTACCACTGTAATGCGTATTGCTTCACAGCTGGAAGAGCCATAGTTCACAGGCAGAGCACCATGCTTTGCATGCAGAAGGTCTGAGGTTCAATCCCTGCATGTCCAAGTAGGATTGGGTGAGATCTCTGCCTGAAACCCCGGAGGAGCTGCTGCCAGCCAGTGTAGACAATAATGAGCTACATGTGCCAATAGCCTGATGCAGTATAAGGCAGTTTCCTGTGTTGCTGAACCCTTGCTGTGTCTAGGGGCCCTCCTGCTCATTCTGCTTAGTGCAACTCTGTACATCCAGCCCAGAGGCCTTCCTTGATGGCACCAATGACTCCTCCTCCGAAAGGTGTATAGAGGAGCACAGCTTAAAGGGGAAGCCACCCCTTGACCTCTGTGCAACTTGTGGAGGAAACAGCTGCAGCGCTGTGCTAAATGCATCCCAGCATGACTCCAAATTTGTAACCACTGGGGAATGCAAATCCCATACAACTGTAAAAGGAAAAATAAACTGCTAAGATTTTTTTAAAGCATGTGAAGGCTGTCAGCTGAGCAAAGACTGCTAGAACAAGGTGGTCCCTAGGGCCAGATTTAGGTTCAATGAGGCCCTAAGCTACCGAAGGTAATGGGGCCCTTTATATGTGATATTTTAGGGAGCAGGCTAGCAGGTATGGGGCCTACATAACACAAAACACTATTGCTATATGTAGGTTCTGTTTTATTTGTTTTTCATCTTATATTTTGGAAATGTACATCCAGTTTGTTTTTTCCTTTAAACTTTTTTGGGGGGCCCAAGAGAGTGAGGCCCTAAGCTATAGCTTGTTTAGCTTATACAGTGGTACCTCGGGTTATTACATACGCTTCAGGTTACAGACTCCGCTAACCCAGAAATACTACCTTGGGTTAAGAACTTTGCTTCAGGATGAGAACAGAAATCGTGCTCCGGTGACGCGGTGGCAGCAGGAGGCCCCATTAGCTAAAGTGGTGCTTCAGGTTAAGAACAGTTTCAGGTTAAGAACGGACCTCCGGAACTTATTAAGTACTTAACCCAAGTTATACAACTTAAGAAGAACTGCTTGCTCCTATATAGGGCCCAGTATAAGGCTGGCTGTTGCTGAAGCAACATTAGAGCTCTGCTTCCCTTCCCTCCCCTCCCCAACACTGTATCTTTGTTCTCTTCTGGCATTTAGTGTGAGCCTTGCACAAGGAAGTTTAGCATCTCCTAGCTGTGGCAGAGGTCAATGCTTGCAGCAGGACAACTACCTTATCTCCACAACCCATTATTTGAGTACTGAGCCCAGCAATATATATATATATATATATATATATATATATATCAGCAAAATATTTCCCTTTATTGTTGAGAGAACAGAATAAAACTTGGTCTCTACAGTCTACAGTGCAATTCTGTTTACAGAGCAAACAAAAGCCTAATCCCCACCCCAGAGGGGGAAGAGGAAAAGATGCAATTGACAGCACTCACAATACTCGAAGGAGAAGCTCTCAAACACTGAGAGTTGTTACTAAAAAGAGACTTCCTGGTTAGTGACTTTAGGCAACTTCACAGTCAAGGAGAGTTAAGCAGACAGAGGGCTCATCCACAATTCTGCTTGTCCCACTGCACAAACATCAGTCGGGTTTTCTGTGCATTTATGTTTGTTCTGATTCAGTGTTAATCAGTGGGTTAAAAAGCAGCAGGGTAAATGAAAAACCACTCAGGCTCGTGCCTGGAAAGCATAGGACAAGTAGAAGTTTGGATGAGCCCAGGGAGTGATGCATTTGAGAGATGCCTTGGGGTGATGGGCCAAGGTTTGCACACAGTACAGGGGAATTCGGGACGCGGGTGGCACTGTGGTTTAAAGCCTCAGCGCCTAGGACTTGCCGATCACATGGTTGGCAGTTTGAACCCCGGGGTGGGGTGGGGTGGGGTGCGCTCCCGTCGTTCGGTCCCAGCGCCTGCCAACCTAGCAGTTCGAAAGCACCCTCGGGTGCAAGTAGATAAATAGGGACCGCTTACTAGCAGGAAGGTAATCGGCGTTCCGTGTGCTGCGCTGGCTTGCCAGATGCAGCTTGTCACGCTGGCCACGTGACCCGGAAGTGTCTCCGGACAGCGCTGGCTCCCGGCCTCTTGAGTGAGATGAGCGCACAATCCTAGAGTCTGTCAAGACTGGCCCGTACAGGCAGGGGTACCTTTACCTTACAGGGGAATGCAAGCCTGCCTTACAAGAGGGTTGTTGCAAAGATGAATGAAGGTCTGCCAAGTTCTTCACACATTCTAAAGTGTGCTGTGCTAGACGCCAACAGCAATAACTAGGTTGGTGTTGTTCTCAGAGGTTGAGGTTTGAACCACACTCCTGCTGTGTCCTCACTAGGAAGTCTGCAACAAAGCCACTTTCAGCTTCTTGCCTGTGTGATTGGGGGGGGGGGGAGGCGAGATAATGACAATGACCTACCCTAGAGGGTTGTTGTAAAATGGTTATAAAGGGTAATGTGAGCAAGCAGCAGGAACAGCGGATGCTCGGGTTGCAAACGTGATCTGTGCGGGATGCACATTCACAACCCGCAGTGGCACATCTGCGCATGTGCGGGTTGTGATTCGGCGCATATGCGCATGTGCAAAGAGTGATTTAGAGCTTCTGCGCATGCGCGACAGCCAAACCCCGGAAGTAACCCGTTCCAGTACTTTCGGGTTTCGGCAGTCCGCATCCCGAAAAAACACAACCTGAAGCATCTGTAACCTGAGGTATGACTGTAAAGAAGCTCATAGCTCAGTGGGTAAAAGCCCCTGGCATTGCATGCATAAAGCACCACTGTCAACCCCCTAGCATCTCCAGCTAAGGGCATCAAGCACAAAGGCTGGGGGTGACTTCACCCCCAGGGCCTCAGAAAGAAGTTCAAAACTCAAGCAGATACCACTGGGCTAGACTCTTCCCAAGTCACCTTGACTCTGTTCAAGTTACCTTGGTCCAAGAAGTCTTGATCAGAGAAACAGCCCTTCTTTCCTTCAAGATTTGCTCAAAATGCCATTTCTGCCCCATTAAAAATAAAAAAAAAAGTCTTGATCATGGCAGACAGGAGTTCAGTGTATAAAACTCTAGAAACCATTCAGGGCTTACTTCATTCCCAGAAGCCCGAACAAAGGGCTCAGTGTCTCCCCACACAAAAGCTTTTCCTGAAATTTGTTCACAGCTAAAAATACCTCTGAGAGAAAGTCATTATGCCTAGAGGCTGCTAGGTCAGATTCCACCTGTAAATGCCCCCCTCCTATTGTCCCCTTTGTCCAGGGAGGGAGACAGGCAAGGGCTTAGGTGGGAGCAGTGAACTCATTGGAGAGACAGATAGGAAACTTCTTGGAGAGTGTCATGCCTTATTTCTGCAGAAAGCCATATGGAGCCTTCTTTTAAAAAGAAAAGAAAAACTGAGCAGTATATATTGATGGTCTGCTAGTGTAAGCAAGGCTTAGAGCAAGATTTTCCAGTCGAGCCCCTCCCCTTGCTCCAGGCACAGACAATAAAAGCAACAAATATTTTGAAGGATGATTTGTTGGTTTTTCGTCAAGTTACACACTAATTTATCGTTGAGGTAATTGAGATACAGTGGTACCTCAGGTTACATATGCTTCAGGTTACAGACTCCGCTAACCCAGAAATAGTGCTTCAGGTTAAGAACTTTGCTTCAGGATGGGAACAGAAATCGTGCTCCAGCGGCAGCGGGAGGCCCCATTAGCTAAAGTGCTGCTTCAGGTTAAGAACAGTTTCAGGTTAAGAATGGACCTCCGGAACGAATTAAGTACGTAACCAGAGGTACCACTGTACTTGCACAGATTTCACCCACCAGCAAGATCAGGAAAGGAGAGGTTTTAAAGATTTTTTAAAAAGACTGAACATGCCAGAGCTACAATTCCCAGTAACCCTAAACTACAGTTCCCAGGAATCCGTTTTAATGTGTAGTGTGTACGCAGCCTCAATAGTTATAGTGGGAATTCCTTGCAGATTACCACAGTGCTTGGAGACAATCAATCAATCCACAGCAGTGACCAGAGGAGAAATGACCACAGGGAGGAGAGCAGAGAGATTAAACGCCATGATGCATCTGCAGCAGCACAACCAGCCACTTTCACCTGCCCCAGCTGCAACAGAACATGTCTCTCCCATTTCGGTCTCTACAGCCACAGCAGGCGCTGCAACTCCCCAACAGTTTGACTTCACCCCCGAAGATGCACTCCTCCATTGTTTCCTGAGGCAGACAGATGCCAACTCCAAACACACACACAAAGGCTGGGGACACTCTGACCTATAACTCCCATCAACTCTAATAATTGAGGCTGGTAAGAACTGGAGTCCACCAGCATTGAGAGGGGTCAAAGGTCTCCCAGCTTTGTTTCCCTTTAATTGTTGGGAGTGTGACAGGAGAAAGCTTGTTCTTTTTATTGTATGTACAGTTGGATGAGAGTTGGGGTTTTGGGGAAAATTTTGTGTTGTATATCATTTAAATTTGGCTTTTAATTAATTTTATCTATTTTAATTTATTTCATTATTAAGTGTCACTGAAACACCTCCCCCACAATAACGCGATTAACCAATAAAATAACAATCCAAAAATCCTAAGCTCTGAATTCTCTGCCCGTTGACATTTTTTCCCTGTGATGCTTTTTATTTGATTTTCTTTCGTTATACAGTTACATATTCCAATCTATACTTTAACTTATGTTAAGTGTAAAAAAAAACCCCAAATAATATCCACATTTCTTCACCCGTGACTTCCCACAACCACACTGCAACTTCTTTTATTCTATTTTCTTTTCAGTTGTGTTGATTACCTTTCTTATCTCATTTGCACACAATAAATAACACATCTATCTGAATTTTTACTTTGTGAAATTTAGTCAATGCATATCAAGGGTTTGATTTGGGAACAATGCTTTATAATATGTTGTTCCATACTTTCCCACTCTTTTAAGTTTTTGGTTTGATTGTTGCCCAATTACCATTGACATAAGGCAGGTACCTTTGCTGTCTTGTTTTGTGTGCCTGCTAAAAACACTTCTGTTTATGCACGCCTCCCCAGACATGTGAAGTTGACATATTTTTACCTTATAATGCATACTTTTAATTGTTGAGTTTACTCGTTCTGCTCTTCTTAAGTCTTGTTTTTTTGCTGACAATTCCAATGTTGATAAACTTTGTAAACTGCTTAGAGGACTTATATGCAGTTAAGCGGAATCTATCTTTTGTTAAAATACTAATGGTAAAATACACACTGATAGTAAGCTACTAATAGTTGTAACAAAACACAAAAACTTGCTATCCATCTTTTGAAATGGCAATAGAAATATCTGGCCGCTTTCCACCCTGAAGGTCGAAATATAAGCAAGAAATATAAGCAAGACCCTTATATAAGCAAGAACCCTCTCCCCTAGAACTACCTCCTTCGCCCTCTCCCCTCTGAGGTGCAGATAAGTCTGTGGGATAGAGGCCAAGTTTCCAGGGCTTTGAATGCAAGCATATCTCTGCGCCTTTCCCATCCCATCCAGGTGGCTGCTACCTGCCTCACTGGCCACACTGCTGAATTGTTCTCTAGAATATAATAACAAGGCACAGGTTGGATGCTTTGGAGGAGGCGATCTGGTTTCAGAGGAGAAGAGACACTCGAAACATGAGCAGCAAAGGTAACTTCATCATTTTCTGTGAGGGAGGCTGTTTGGGAGCTGCAAGGAGCCAAGAGTGGCCAGATCCTGTCTACTGGGGAAGAAGAGCTGCATTCCGTGGAGCAATAGTCAAGGGGCTTGGAACACCCACTTGGGAACAAAGCAGTTTATTATGTTCCTTCTAGCTCAGTACAGGGCAGGCTTCTCCCAACTATTTCAGCCCCAGGACCTACTTTTAACCCAAACTTGCATTGGGGAACCACTGCTTAATCCTTTACCATATATTTACATGGTTATAGTAGGGCTGAGAATGTCCTCTGTCTGAAACCCTGGAGAGCTCCTTCCAGTCAATGAAGACAATACTGAGCTTTATGGACCAATGGTCTGACTCAGTATAAGGCAGCTTCCAGTCTTCCTATTCACTAGTCATCTGTGCACTAACCAGTTAAGACTGCATATATTCAAACCTGTTTTGGCCTCTGCATCTGAAGGTGGAAAAGGAGAATGAGATAGAAAGCTTATCATTTGAAGCAAAAGCAAGCTGGTCGTATCCACTGCGACACTCCTGTATCACTTACACAGTCATGGCTTCCCTAAAGAATCCTGGGAAGTATAGCTCATTAAGGGTCCCAAGAATTGACTGTAGACTCTGTATCTGCACCACAGAGCTAAAGTTCCCACAGTTCCTTGGGAAGAGGGACTGAGTGTGATGACCTATCTTGAAATTGTACCTCTGAAAGGTGCAATTTATTTATTTTTAAACTTGAGGTAACCTTTTCCCCTTACCTTTAAAAAATTAAATACAGTGGTGCCCCGCAAGACGAATGCCTCGCAAGACGGAAAACCCGCTAGACGAAAGGGTTTTCCATTTTTCAATGCGCTTCGCAGGACGAATTTCTCTATGGGCTTGCTTCGCAAGACGAAAATGTCTTGCGATTCTTGCGATTTTTTCCCGCTTCCCACCCCCTTTTTCTAAGGCACTAAGCTGCTAATAGCCTTTTAGCAGCTAATCCGCTAATCCCTTAAGCCTTTAATAGCCGCTAATAGCCGCTAAACCGCTAATAGCGCTAATCCGCTAATAGGGTTGCTTCGCAGGACGAAAAAACCGCTAGACGAAGAGACTCGCGGAACGAATTAATTTCATCTTGCGAGGCACTACTGTAATAATTATTTTTTTGTATGGGGCTGAGGGCCGGAATGGATATACTCCCAAAGCCAAAAATCCACTTACATTAATAATCAGTAAGTTGTGGCCGTTTCTAATCCAAACCATTGTCTGCTTGAGTTTATTATTCATATCTTACATTTAGCCGCTGCCCAGGGAGGGGGGTGGCACTGTGACTGGCCCCACAATAAACTAACCAAGCAACTTTGTGGTGAGTTCCCCTACCGTTTTTTCCAGGGGGGGGGGAACAATGGTGAGGTGAATAGGGGTCTCTTGACAACTTTCAGAACTATGGTTCTCAGGGTTCTTTGAGGATAGTGGCTTGACAGAATCAAGGGTTGAAAAGAAGCGGTCTTACATTCTCCATTCCACGAGTGAATAAACCAAAGGCTTAGTTGAACTAACAAGCATACAACCTTACTGGAAAGCAATTTGGTAGTGTATGGTGTGTGTCATTAGGTACACACACACACACACACACAAAGAAACTTGGCACAAATGACGATGCAGCAAAGTCAAAAGGGATAGCTGTGTGTGGAGCAAACAGCTCCAATACAAAACTCCCTCTGCTACCAACCCAGCGAATCTTACTTTTGACACGAGGGAGGGAGGGAGACTTCTACCCAGTTTCACATGTGAAAACCCACCTGTTTGTACAAGAAACCAAGAACCACCTGTTGGGTCAGGCCTGCATCCGGTTCTAGATCCAGGTGCCAATTAGAGGAGGTGGGAGTGAGGTAGGGAGAGCCAGGAGGGCCTTTGGGCCAGAGTCACAAGTTTAGACATTTGTTATATATTTATACACATCAGCCCAAACGTGATGCACTCTTTCAGCTTAAAGCTCCAAATTTCAGCAAGAAGACATGCAAGAGACATGCATTCTTCCCCCCCACCCCCGTGAGTCATCAATACTTTCTTTTTTTTTAATGGCCAGGGGCATTGAAAGCTGGAAGTGGCACAGGCCTCTCTGGACCTCCGAGAAGGTCTGCTGATGGACCTCTGTGGTCTGAGTCCGTCTGGTGACTCAGCTCTTGCGCATGTAGTAAGCTGCTGTTGAGAGGTTTATGTGACGCACGAACAACTCCACCTGGTTGCAAATGGAGGTGATGTCAGAGGAAGGATGGGAATTTAGACACAGAGGGGTAGACATAGCCAGGCTTCTATCTGCACATGTGGCTTCAGCTTGCTGTCTGAAGGCAGGGAAGAAGGAAGAGCCCTTTTTGGCTTGCTTTCTGGAGTGCAGACAGACTACACAGCCAGTGGGTCAGTGTTGCTTCCCCAAAGACTCTGTGAAATGTTTTACAGGAACTAAGGAGGTCCAGTGGGCCCAGAATTATCAAGTTTCCATTAACTTGGGACCAGTTTACCTGAAAAATCACCTTACCCCATAAAGGCCTCTCCAACTGCTCCATTCTGCAGAGCAGGCAGGTGCCATGTAACACTCATTCCACATTTTAGGAAATCAATCTTTTAGAGTGGCTGGGGAGCCCAGCCGGATGGGCGGGCTATAAATAATAAATAAATTATTATTATTATTATTATTATTATTATTATTATTATTAGTGTGGCAGCACCTGCACTTTGGAACTCCCTGCCTATTTACATCAAGCATAGACTTCCACCATACGCTTTTCAGTGCCTGCTAGAAACATTTCTGTTTAGGCAAGCTTACCCAGACAGATATGGGATGTGGGTGGCGCTGTGAGTTAAACCACAGAGCCTAGGACTTGCCGGTCAGAAGGTCGGCAGTTCGAATCCCCGCAATGGGGTGAGCTCCTGTTCATCGGTCCCTGCTCCTGCCAACCTGGCAGTTCAAAAGCATGTCAAAGCGCAAGTAGATAAATAGGTACCGCTCCGGCGGGAAGGGAAACGCCGTTTCCGTGCGCTGCTCTGGTTCACCAGAAGCGGCTTAGTCATGCTGGCTACATGATCCAGAAGCTGTACGCCGGCTCCCTCGGCCAATAAAGCGAGATGAGCACCGCAACCCCAGAGTCGGCCACGACTAGACCTAACGGGTCAGAGGTCCCTTTACCCTTACCTTTACCCAGACATGTAGAACGCTGACCTGTATTTTAATCTGGTTTAACCATTTTTGCAAGTTTAAATTTTCTTGTTTCGAACTGAGTTGGTTTAAAAAAAAAAATCAACAAAACTGGTTTTCTTGTTTTTTTGTAAACAGCTTTGAGGTTCTTTTGTTTTTGTCTTGCAATCAAGTACAGTAGTAGTAAAAAATGAAAAATGAAATAAGTAAATATGAAAAATGAAAAAATGAAATAAGTAAATAAAATAAAGTTTGAGAACAGTCCGGGACCAGAGCTCAGCGGCAGAAGGTTCAGCCCATGGCATTTTTAACAAAGAAAGATCAGGTACTGAGAAAGGCTTCTGCCTGAGAGCTGCTGCCAGTCAGGGTTGGATGAACCAACTACTGGTATGTGGCAGCTCCCCCATGATCCTAGGAGACTCTGGTAATCAATTCCATTCTCTTTTTAAAAATTATTGCTGTTATTATGTATGATCATTATCAGTATTAGTAGCAATAAGTACCAGCATCCTCATAACCACCCAGAAAGGATTACAACCGCATCATCAAAGGTAGTACTTTTCATAAAATAAAAACAATATTTTTAGACCCTACACATCAAAAGCAACTAGAGCAGCTTCAAAAGCAACTAAAAACAACTCACCACAAAAACACAAAATTACCAAGCGTTAAAAAAACCCCCCAAAATACGGAAGAAAACAGCAACCTTTTTAAGAAAATTAAAGAATAACCAGCGGTGCAGTCCCCAAAAACTAAAGTTAAGGGTTGAGGAACAATCCCTTGGAGGGTGGCCACTTGTGCATTGGGGAGGGGTGGATGAGGGCAGGGGAGGAAATAGGGCTTGCCGATCAGAAGGTCAGCGGTTCAAATCCCCATGACGGGGTGAGCTCCCGTTGTTCAGTCTCAGCTCCTGCCCACCTAGCAGTTCGAAAGAACGTCAAAGTGCAAGTAGATAAATAGGTACTTCTGGGTTTGCCATGTGCGTATCCTGAAGGATACATAACAAGAGGGGCACGTAAGTAAAGGTAAAAAGGGTAAAGTAAAGGTACCCCTGCCCGTACGGGCCAGTCTTGCCAGACTCTAGGGTTGTGCGCTCATCTCACTCTAGAGGCCGGGAGCCAGCGCTGTCCGCAGACACTTCCGGGTCACGTGGCCAGCGTGACAAGCTGCATCTGGCGAGCCAGCGCAGCACACGGAACGCCGTTTACCTTCCCGCTAGTAAGCAGTCCCTATTTATCTACTTGCACCCAGGAGTGCTTTCGAACTGCTAGGTTGGCAGGCGCTGGGACCAAACGACGGGAGCGCACCCCGCCGCGGGGATTCGAACCGCCGACCTTTCGATTGGCAAGTCCTAGGCGCTGAGGCTTTAACCCACAGCGCCACCCGCATCGTAAGTAGAGGTACCACTGTATATCTCAAATAAAACATAAAACCATATAATAAAAACCACATTTAAAATGTTAAAAAGAACAATTACACCTACAGCAGTCTATGCAGTCTTTGCATCTCTGGGACCCATCAACTGCATTGCTTTCCAATAAAACTAGTACAGTACTGGGACTCCATTTCCCATCATTTCCAGCCATTGTGGCCAATTTTTAGGGATCATGGGAGCTATAGCCCATCAACATCTAGAGGGCCAAAGGTTCCTTTAGCCTTGCAAATGAGGCTGTGCTAGGGATGTGTCTTAATTGTGTTTAAGAGGGTCACGTGATTGCACATACTTTCCCCTTGCTCACATATTCAATTCCCTCTGTTTGCCTAACTGGCTAGTTATCCCTGGCTACTTGTTCCATCAAGTTAACAATGGTTAACACCAGGCATAGGCAAACTCGGCCCTCCAGATGTTTTGGGACTACATTTCCCATCATCCCTGACTACCGGTCCTGTTAGCTAGGGATCATGGGAGTTGTAGTCCCAAAACATCTGGAGGGCCGAGTTTGCCTATGCCTGGTTAACACTGATCTGGGCTCCCACCCAGGTCCTGATGTCAATTAGCAGAACTGCAGTAAAGATAGGACTAATGTAACCATTAAAGGTTAAAAGAAAAAGAAAAAAGGTAAAGGACTCCTGGACGCTTAAGTCCAGTCAAAGGCAGCTATGGGATGCAGTGCTCATCTTGCTTCAGGCTGAGGGAGCTGCCATTTGTCCACAGACAGCTTTCCAGGTCATGCGGCCTGCATAACTAAACCACTTCTGGTGCAACAGGACTCTGTGACGGAAGCCAGAGTACATAGAAATGCTGTTTACCTTCCCACCACAGTGGTACCTATTTATCTACTTGCACTGATGTGCTTTCAAACTGCTAGATTGGCAGAAGCTGGGACAGAGCAACAGGAGCTCCCCTTGTTGCGGGGATTTGAACCACTGACTTTCCAATCATCAAGCCCAAGAGGCTCAGTGGTTTAGAGCAAAGTGCCATCAACTCCCTCTAATGTAACCACTAAGCCTGGTTAAGATAAACCACCTACAGATTCATCTAAATTTACCTCCTCTTGTAAGCAACAACGCTCCGAATTATCTAGTAGTTTGTGAGCACCACGGCATGTTTTCCCTACAAAACCAGAAGACAGTGGCCACAGAGGCTGTTTTTCGCTATAATACTAGCACTTGGAGATTACCTAATGAAAACCTAAAGACCAGGTAAATTCAGGGAAGGCAAAATAAATCGCTTCATGCAACAAGCAATTTATAGAGGAACTAGGTGTCACAAGGTGTGACGGACACAGGTGGCTTCCAAAGGGAGTTAGACAAATCCATAGACGAGATGTCTAATCAATAGCTTTTGGCAAACAATAGCCAGGTCTAATCAATAGCTTTTGGCAAACAACAGCCAGGTAGAACCCCACGTTCAGAGGCAGCATGCTGACAAATTATCAGCAGAAAGATGCCCTATAGCCTCTCAAGAGCCAGTGCCCTTTAAAGAGTCAGAGCCCAGCAATCCAGATTCAGACTAGAATACCCGTCTGCTGCAGAACTTGCCAAAACACTTGGAGGGATGAAATCTTCAGCTGTTTTTTTCCGTTTTGCTCTGGGCATTTAAAGGCAGAAGAGGAACCTCCTACTGAAAGCAACAACCTGAAGTTTGTTCTCTCTCTCTCTCTCACACACACACACACACACAAACAGGGCTCTAAGCAAGATCCCAAGGCCATCTGTAGCAGCAAAGGAACACCGCCTTGTTGGGCTTGAGGATCGAAGATAGAGCAACACTTGGGGCTCAGGGTGAACAAGTAGCTTCCCCTCACCTTGCTTCAAAGTCCACAGTCAAGCAGAAGTTGCCAAGCGAGTCTGGCTGCTCCCTTTGGCCACATTTCCCATTTTTTTCAGTGCGTCATTTGAAATTCCTCTCCTCTTACACACCCTTCCCCTCCCCTCCAGTGTACATTTACTAACAAAGCACCACTGTGCAGCAGTGGCTGCTGCTGTTTTTCACCGACTAGTTTCGATGCTCAAAATTAATCTGTGCCCTTTGCAACCTGTTTGCCAGCCAGTGGAAGGCGCCGCTCATTCAACCCTAGAGTGTCTCTGGAATGTGGCCAGGTCCCCCCATCCACCTTACACCATTGATCTATGCCAAGTGGCTCATTAACAGGAATCTTTCAGGTGGGCTGGGGCTCTTTTCAAGAGGAGGCAGCCCCCAAAGAAAGATGCTGTTCCCACCAGGGAGGAAGCCATTGTGCACAGAAAAGCGATTTTTTGGTACTAGTTAAATGCCCTTCCTTCTGAGGGACAGGATGTATGCAAGAAGGAGAACTTGCATTATTGCTGGGAGCACACTGGTTCTGTTTAATATGATACTGCCTTACATTGTACATGGGGCTGCCCTTGAAGGTAGCAGGGGACCTAGAGTCAGTACAGCAGGGGCCACCAACCCTCCAAGGTCCACTTGAGGGTTTGGGAAAGTTCTGTAGGCACCTCCAGCCCAGCCACCTTTCTCTCTGCTCCTCTGAACTAGCAAGAGACAAATGATTATTCTGATTACCCACCCTTCATCCTAAGGTCCCAGCACAGGTTACAGCATTAAAGCACAGTATAATAAGGACTTTTAAATTTAAAGCACACAAACGTTTTGCTTTTTCCAAGAGTTCTTGTTAAGAGCTGTATATTCGGTGGAATTAATCTGAGCCTTGAAAAGCATATAGAACCGAAAGAGGAAGGTGGGAAAGGGTGTCACTCTCCCAGCTTCCTCCTTCAGCTCAGGACTTGATCTCCTTCCTGTAAGACAGAGCTATTCCACCTGGCCTTCAATTTGAATTAGCCTGGTCCTCTATTCCCTTTTCTCTTCTATGAAGAAACCCTTTCTGGGACCCCACATTCTTCCCTGGTCTCCTTGCTAGCCCTAGTAGGACCAACTCAGCCAGTTAGCCCTGGTGATCATTTGATGTCTACTGCCTGGGTCCCCCCTCCAAAAAAAAAAATGACCCCTTAATTTTTGAATTTTATTGATATTGATGCTGCATTTTACATTGTATTTTATGCTGTTTTTAAGTCACATTTTAATCAATGTTTTATAGTTGCTGTTAGCCGCCCTGAGCCCGATTTTTAAACCGGGAAGGGTGGGGTATAAATAAAATAATAATAATAATAATAATAATAATAATAATAATAATAATAATAATAATAATAATAATGTAAAAAAGAAAGTGCACTTTTCAAGTGTGGTGGTGGAGAGGTAATGCCCCTCAAAACCAGTGCTTTAAAAAAAGAAGAAAATGTGTCAGTTTTCACCACGAAGCTGTTACAGCAAGTGCTACACTTTTAACATTTGGAAGAAAAAGGTGCCGGTACTGTGAAGTTAAAAAGCAATACTCACCACCAAGTGGATAGTAGGTGGAGACTGGCTGCAAGTGAAACACCTCAAGGGCTATCACTCATGACCAAGAGGACACAGGGGAGTGGGGGACTCAAGAGATTCATGGGCACCAGAGGAAGACCCTCTTAAATACAGAACCTTGCCAATGCTCAATAGTACCTCCGGCTTCCAGTCTGTTTCCACTCCCAAGGTTCTGATGCTCATCTCTAAAGGAGGTGTGGGGAACCTCTGGCCTTCCAAGAGTTTGTTGAACTACAACTCACATCAGCTCCAGCAAGCATGGTCAGTGGCCAGGGATGACAGGAGTCGTAGATCAGCAACATCTGGAGGGCCATATGATCCTTGCACCTGCTGTAAAATCCCGCATGGTTTGGGACCCGTCCGCTCCCATTCCCAACACACCTGCAAACCAAGGTCACCTGTCAATGCTGTATTCAGGGTGCCCTGCAAGATGCAAGGCAGGTGGCAACTAGAAGGGGAAAGGCAAGAAGAGCATTTTCCACTTGTTAAGCTCTTCCCCCCCGCCAAGCAGACACCTGGTTTTATAGCATCTTCTAATAAAATGTGGAAGGGCCAATGGTTTGACTCAATATAAGGGGAGAAGCACAATGGCCTCATAAAACCGGGGTGGGGGGAAATCAGACTGTAGTTACCGATTGACCCATTGCATATCCAACCCTCTCCCCTCTTTTCTCCAAGGAGCTCAAAGCTGGCCTTACTGGTTTCCCCCCTCCTCATTTAATCCTCACAACAACCCTGTGAGGTAGATGAGGCTGAGAGGTAGTGACTGGCCCACGGTCACCCAGCGAACCTCATGGCCAAGTGGGGATTTGCACCCAGGTCTTCCAGGTCCTAGTCTGACACTCCAAAGGCAGAGTTAGAGACTTATGCATAGCTGTGCTTTGACTTTCACCAGCTACCAAGAAAAGAGTCAGATACCTTTTCAGGGGACGGTACAAGTCCTTGCTGCCACACAAACATTTCAAAAATCAGACCCATCTACATCCAGAGTTTCCTCCCCCAATCATACCTTTATCAGCCATTGAAAGGGTTGTATTGAAGTACTGCTCCTCCACTGTCCACGCAGTGTCATTTATTTTGCTGGAGACCCCACAGGAACCCACACAGCTCACCTTGATAGCTGGAAGGGAGAAGAGAAGAAGAAGAGGGGAGGAGAAAATATTAGCTTTCTTGGCAAGCCAAAATAAAGAGTATCAATATCAGCATATCAACTTAGGAAGCTGCCCAGTGCTGAGTAAGGCAATCAATTCACCAAAGTTGAGGAACGTTGTGGCTCCCTAACTATGTTCTGTTAGAAGTCCAGATGTTGCTGGCACCGAGCCATGACAGGTTGTTCTCAGTGTTTTAAAGCTGTGGTACAAATATACCCAAGGTTCCTCTAATATAGAGCTGTCCAACTTTTCATACCAAGTGGGCCACAATAACTGTCTTGTGGAGCGGGACAGGAGTGAGGTCAATATTTGATGCCCCTCCAGCCCTTGTGTTGCCTTCCCAAAGCTGAGTAAGTGAGGCAGCAGTCTTTGGGAAGGAGGCATGAGGCTCTGGCACGGTCCTAGAGCCCTCATGCCTCCTTCCCAAAGCCCAGCATCTCACTAACCAGGCTTTGGGAAGGCAGTGTGAGGGCAGTGGGCCATCAAATGTTGCCAAGGGCCACCAAAAAAGTCCCCACCGGCTTCATGCTGGGCCACCCTACCCTAATGCCAGGTCTGTATGCCATGTTAAGAGTGGGACAGAATGAAAAAGCTCCATATTGCCCAAAATGTTCTTCTTGTGTCCTGCCCCACATGATGAACATACAGACTTGGCACTGGAGGAGATTCTCTCTCTCTCTCTCTCTCTCTCTTCCTCCCTCCCTTTCTCTTTCTCACACACAAACAAACACGCACTGTACTTGCAACCCAAATATTAGAATACGGTATTTTTTCTCTATAAAGCAATCACCCAATTTATGATTTAGGTACGTCTCCTAGCAACGCCTTTCTCTCTTATGCTATTCTTGGTGGGGGTAGGCTGGGAGGGTGGAACCAAGCAGTTTTTAGCACATATCCAATAGCAATGTCCTTCACAGTGTCCTGGCAGCTTGTTGACCCAATAGAGGGTTCTGTCAGTACCACAGGGATATTTTGTCCACGTGCCCCTGCACCCTCCAAAATCTGCTGCAGATGGGTGGTAGGGCAGAACAGCATGACTGGGGACAGAGGGAATAGGCAAAAAAATGGCTTCCCACTGCAGTGCTGCTGACAGAATCCTCCGCTGGACCAGAGAGCCATCTGTCAATAACACCACCCATTGCAGAGAATGCTTAGTACAGAGATTCAGTTAAGCAATTGTGCTCCAAACTAAGTCTGCAAACCAGCTCCAAAGTCCCAATGAATTAAATCAGCTTTTAAGTTAGATACCCACTGCTTTCAGTGAATGCCATGTCAACTAAAAAGCATTGGAAGCTGCCTAACACAGAGTGAGACCCTTGGCCCATCCGCTCAGTAGTGTATACACAGACTGGCAACAGTTCTCTCTGGGGCTTGAGAAAGAGGGCATTCCTAGCACTTCCTGGAGATGTCTGGGATTAAAACCGAGACCTACTGCATGCCAAGTTCACTGAGCTGCAGCTCTTCACCCACATAGCCAGGAACTGTATGCCAAGCTGCACCCTCAGTACAAGGAAGCAAAAGCAGGAAGAAAACAACACAGAAATCAGTTATGAAGAAATTATGGTTTTTTTTAAAAAAAATCACATCCATAATTATTGTTTGCAACTGTCTGTCTTGAAAGATGATAGAGTCTGCCTTTGGGGATGAAACCAAACCTCTGCATTAGCAGCACTGAAATGACCTCCCTGGAGTGCAAGCCTGGGCAGTGTGTATGGAGGTCTTGGGCTGCCCAGATGACAAGACACCCCTCTCAGCCTCACTGATGTGGCCCAAAGGAAAGCAGAGCAATACATTTGGCACCAGCTTGGCTGCAGAATTGCCAGAAGGAGGTATACAAGGCTCCACCCAACCACCCAATCTTCTCCTGCAAGGCAGCAGAAGTTTAGAATCAGAGTTTTCCTTCTCCTAGTGGGGCTACCTTCCCAGGTTGGTGAGCCCCATCTGCCCCTCACTTCCCTCTACAGCTTTCTCAACCTGTGGGTCCCCAGATGTTGTTGAACTACAACTCCCATCAGCCCCAGCAAGCATCGCCAGAGCTCAGGGATGATGGGAGTTGTAGTCCAACAACATCTGGGGACCCACAGGTTGAGAACCACTGCTCTACAGCATAGGTAGGCAAACCAAGGCCTGGGGGCCGGATCCGGCCCAATTGCCTTCTAAATCTGGCCCACAGACGATCCAGGAATCAGTGTGTTTTCACATGAGTAGAATGTGTGCTTTTATTTAAAATGCATCTCTGGGTTATTTGTGAGGCATAGGAATTCGTTCATTCCCCCTCGCAAAAAAATATAGTTCGGCCCCCACAAGGACTGAGGGACAGTGGACTGGCCCCCTGCTGAAAAAGTTTGCTGACCCCTGCTCTACCGCACATGCAGAAACTGCCTTCCTGACCATTGGAGCCACTCTTGGTCTTTTTGTCCACTGAATCTTCCAGAGCCTGTCTTCATGTGCACAGGAAGATCCTAACTCACCAAGGATTTCAGACCCATCGGCTGCCCTCACCTGGTTTAGCCAGCCAGTCGAAGCCATTTCCTACGGTGTGGCTGTTGCTATAAGCTGACAGCTTCCAGGAGCCCCAGGTGAGAGATGAGTGCAGAGTGGGGACCAAAGGTGGGGAAACTGACCTAGAAGAAGCACAATTTGCTCCCCACCAGAGATACGACACCTCCCCTAACACCAGTGTTAGAAACTGGGATAGGACTGGTAGGAGCCATGGGGCTCATGGGACCTAGGTTGCTGGCACCAAAACAAAATGTATTTTTTCTTCTTCTTTTGCCCTGCTACCAGACCAGGCAGCCATGCAGACCCCCCCCCCCAAATGCTGCTGGGTGAATTAAGGTGGTCTGCTGATTTTGCCACGTCTTTTGCTATGGCACTACTGCACAAAAAACATGATTCACCCGGCAGCGGGGGGAAAGGGGATTTGTTTATTTAACTTGCTGCTGGGCAAATCAGGGGGTCTGCAGGTTAGCAGCAATTTATTTATTCATTTATGCTGCCAGGCAAATCAGACGTTTGGTGGGGGTAGCGCAAGGTCTTTTGCTACCGCTGTGCTCGACAGACCAGCTGATTGCAGCCAGGCAAGTGGAGGTGCCAGGCACCGAGGGTGGCGCCAGGACATTTCGATCGAGTCACAAAAGGAGATTTTTAAAAAAGAGAACTGGAACTGATTACCAGAGTCTCCTAGGACCACGTAGGGCTGCCATATACCATAGTTGGTTCATCCAGCCCTGGCTGGCAGCAGCTGCCCAGAATCTCAGGCAGAAGCCTTTCTCAGTACCTGATCTTTCTTAGTTAGAGATGCATGATAATTTTGAACGCTGCCTAACAATCCATACACCTCATTATTTCTTTCTTTCTTTCTTTCTTTCTTTCTTTCTTTCTTTCTTTGTTAAATTGATTAAATTTTTATACTGCCCTTCATTCGAGGATCACAATGTTTTAAATATAAAAACACAAAAATACATAGCATAGTAACAAACAAAAACAAGAACACCACCCAATACAGTTTAAATAGCCATAGATTATTTAATTAGCCAAAGGCATGGGGAAAGAGGAATTGTTTTGTCTGGCACCTACAGATTAATAATAATAATAATAATAATAATAATAATAATTAATTATTATTAATCATTATTATTATTATTATTATTATTACTACTACCCCGCCCATCTGGCCCATCTCTCCAACAGAGATTAAGAATACATTAAAATGTCACACATTAGAAACTTCCCTGAATAGGGCTGCATTCAGATGTCTTCTAAATGTCAGGTAGTTGTTTATCTCTTTGACATCTGATGGGAGGGCGTTCCACAGGGCGGGCGCCACTACCGAGAAGGCCCTCTGCCTGGTTCCCTGTAGCTTTCCTTCTCGCAGCTAGGGAACCACCAGAAGGCCCTCAGCGTCTGGGGAGAACGATGGGAGTGGAGATGCTCCTTCAGGTATACTGGGCCGAGGCTGTTTAGGGCTTTAAAGGTCAGCACCAACACTTTGAATTGTGCTCGGATATGTAAGGAAGGTGCCAGGCAAGCCTTCTGGGGAGAGCATTCCACAAATGGGGAACCACCACAGAAAAGGCCCCTTGTTGTGTTGCCAGTCCTCCGGACCTCTTGTGGAAAAGACACACAAAGAAGGGTCTCAGGGGATGATTTCAGGATCCAGGTAGGTTTCTATGTGGAGAGGGACCACATTTCAGGCTTCATAGGTCAAAACTTCGAATTGGGCCCCAAAACTAATTGGCAGCCAGTTCAATTGGGCCGGGATTAGCATTATATGCTCAAATCATCTTGCCCTGGTGAGCAACCTAGCCACTGAATTCTGCACCAGCTGAAGTTCCCAAACCATCTTCAGAGGCAGCCCCCTGTATATTGCGTTGCAGCAATCCAGCCTAGAGGTTACCAGAGCATAGAAAAGAGAAGTTAGGCTATCCCAGCCTAGATAGGGGCACAGCTGGACCACTAGCCAAAGCTCATTGAAGGCACTTTACACCACTGAGGTCACCTGAGCCAAGAGACAACAATAGATCCAAGCTATGTACCTGCTCCTTCAGAGGGAGCGTAACCCCAATCAAGAGCAAGCAACCTCCCTTCCATCCTGTCTAGTGAACCACCTGCTATTTCAGTCTTATCTGGGCTGAGTTTCAGTTTGTTGGCTCTCATCCAGTCCATTACTGAGGCAAGACAATGATCCAGCACATCCACTGTCTCACCTGCAGAGGTAAAGTGGAAGTAGAGCTGTGTGTCATTAGCATACTGCTGACAACATACTCTAAACCTCTGAATAACCCCACTCAGTGGTTTCATATAGATGTTAAACAGCATGAGGAATAAAATTGTACTGAAGGCTCCACGGGGCTGAAGAACACTCCCCAAGCATCACCCTCTGGAAACAACCAGGCAAGTAAGACCAGAACCACCATAAAGCAGTTCCACCTACTCCTAACTCGGACAGCTGCTCCAGAAGGATACCATAGTCAATGGTACTGAAAGAAGTGAAAAAGAGAGAATGTTTTGAAGTTGTGTTGTCATCCTTCTTACAAGGAGCCATGGGGTTATCCCATGGGGTTTCAACTTTTTTGAGTCCACGGCTTCCTTGACTAACTACATTCTTTCTGCGGCACCCCTGTGGGGCTCAGGAACCCAGTTATGTCACCCTTTGCCAGCCAAGCTGGCAGCCTCTCACCCCTTTTCAAACACCCTCCTTTGTGGAGTGTTTCCTCACCCTCCTCTCCCCTCTCCCTGGGAGTCCTCTGGGCAGGCACTGCTGCCACCCCTGGTATCTGAGCTGCCCTCCCCAAAGAGAGGTGCCTCCTCACACTGCCCCACAGGGGCCTGGGAAGCACCTCTTGGCCATACCCAGAAGCACTATTCACCCAGGGAGCTTGTAGCCAGGGCTGCTGCAACTAACAGCTGTGCAGGCCTTTTGGAAGCAGAGACTTGAGAGGGCATCAGAGCAGGGAAGGTAAGAGTGGCAGAGGCCAGTGTTGCCCCTGGCACCTCTGACCATCATTCAAGGCACCCTGGAGTGCTACAGCATACTGGTTGGAAATCACTGGGTTAACCCATTTTGTTCTCAAGCACCTCCAATACTCAGCCTAACCACTACACCACACTGCCTCTCAAATGGGATTCTGGTTTTTGTTTTTTGTTTTAATTCTGCTTGTGTATTACTTTAATTTCTATCCTGCTGCAACTTATAAGGGGCTTCTGAGAAATCTTCCACCCAGCTGTCAACCACTATACACCTTGAGCCCATTTTCTGGGTCTTAGGATTACAGGTGTGGGTGATGAACAGTGCCCAATTTTTGCTGCTCTCCTTTAATCTGTAAGAAGAATATCAAGTCTGGTTCCAGACGTCTGCAACCCAAATAGCAAAGATTTCCTTCATTAATTTCTCTTTTGAAGCCTATCTCTAATATACCTTCACCTACTACAAGAACATTCAACTATTGGCTTCGCTTAAATTTAAACCCATCCGGACTACTACCTCTAGTAGCACGAGATGCTCATAGAAGTCGGTGGTCCAAAGTAGTGCACCAAAAACTACTTACATGCGGCCTACAAGCACAGCATCTGAAAATGCGTCTCCCCAAGGCAAAAACCATTATTGATCAGCGCATGAAGGATATTGAGCAGCAGAATAATCTGGCCTATATTAAGAAATTTAGTGCTTGGTATGCTTATCTGCCCCCCTCCCACTTTGATTTTCGGGCACCTTATTTGTCTACCTTAACCATTCCAAAACTCAGGTGGGCCTTTACACTGGCCAGACTAAATATGTTACCCTCAGCTGTTCTTGAAGGTAGATATCAAAAAATTCCATTCGAGAACCGGCTCTGCCCCTGTGGAGCTGGCTATGTAGAGACGGTGTCACACATTCTCTTGTCTTGCTCCCTATATAAAGATCTCAGGGACGAGACCATTACGCCGCTCCTATCTGCCATCCCGGGCCGTTCTTGTGAAGCCAAATTGTTCTCACTCCTAGCCGACCAGAACAGCTCGACAACAGAGAAGGTTGCCAAGTTTATCGAGAGAGCAATGAGACTGAGAGCTGTTATCTGAATGACACCAGTGTCGTCACCCGGATTCCTCGCCTAGGCTCTTATGATTATTATCATTATGTTTTATTATTATTATTTTATTACCTCTGTCAAGTTTTAAGTACTGAAATTATTAATTTACCTAGGGTTTTAATAGGTCACAAGATTTTATGGTAACCATATTTGTAATGTATTTTTGTTGGTGTTTGTCCTTTGATGCTATGGCCTGTCGGCTACGCAAATAAAGTCTACTACTACTACCTTCACAGGGACAGTGTGTTTTACACTGATTTATGTTATGCTGTATATCGGCATTCTCTGGCAATAAAAGACAGCATTTAAGTAATGCCCCATCTGCACTATGCATTTTAAGCATCATCATAGCACTTTA
Source organism: Podarcis tiliguerta (assembly GCF_965153285.1). Lineage (NCBI taxonomy): Eukaryota > Metazoa > Chordata > Lepidosauria > Squamata > Lacertidae > Podarcis > Podarcis tiliguerta. Next base: position 9,349,939 of record NC_139553.1, read on the forward strand.
AACAGCCCTGGCATCCTGTAAAGAACACTGGGAACTATAGTTTGCTAACAATGGCGAGAGGACTCTCATTTCTCCTCACAGAGCTACAGTTCCCATACTTCCTTGGGAAGAGCAACTGGCTGTTATGAACCACACAGGTACTTGTAGCTCTTTGAAGGAAATGGGGATCTCCTAGCAGCTTTTGGCACCATTCGCGAACTACGATTCCCGGGAATCTTTGTGGGGAAAGCCAGAGTGGTGTGACACTGCTTGAAAGTACAGTGCAGATGGTGTTTTTGTTACTATTTTGAAGTGCAGGCAAACAAACACATTTGAGCACAACAAGGGCTATAGTTCAGTGGTAGAGGGTAGAGTGGTAGAGTTAGAAAGTTCCAGGTTCAATTCCCACTGGCATCTCTGGGTAGAGCTAGGAAAGTCTGCAACCTTAAACCCTGGACGGCTGCTATCTGCTAGTGTAGGAAATGCTAAGCTAGAGATAGCATTGACTCAATAGGAGGCAGCTACCGATGTTCGTTCATTTCCAGCACTAAAAGGAGCATCTGGGTTGTGGGCAGCAATGCTTCTACATCACCCACCCCTTCCAAGACAATGGAAAGCCAGCACCAGCACAAGGTGCATGAATTCACCCATTATTTTTAACCCGATGGGGTTTTATTCAGCAATCAGGCAAAAAGGAGGGGGAACAAACACACGGGCCACCTGGAAATGTGGCAGGTGGCCCAACCTGGCTCAAGATGGTTTGCCAAATCAATCTGCTGCTGCTCACCAGAGTGGTGGGTTGCATGCATGATCAAAACAGCAAGCCTTGAGTCCTGTAGGGTAGGCATGAGATTAGGGTTGACAGAAATGGGGGGTGGGCGGGGGTGGGACACACAGCCTTTCAAAGAGAAAAGGACTGCCACAGTCAACTCTACAGTTCCTTAGCAACAGACACAGAGACCCTTCGAGTTTGTGACGACGTCCCACCACCTCAAATGGCTATAAGTACAAAAGGGCATGGCTGGCTTGGAGCCCAGAACCAGACCACCCGCCCGTCTGTGTGCTAACCAGAGAGCAAACTTGCAGAGCCACAGCCATACTGTGACCCTGCTGCTCCCTGCAGATGGTATTCTGACAACACTCACATTCAGACAGGAAGGGTTACCCTCACCTGTAAGCTGGTCCTACCCATCTGTCATCAAACAATGCTAAGGCCACATTCACACAATATGTTTAAAGCACTATGACACCACTTTAAACAGTCATGACTTCTTTCAAATAATGGGGGGTCTTCTTTCAGCATCCTTAAACTCCAGCTCCCAGATGTTTGGGGGGTAGGGAGTCATGACTGTTTAAAGTGGTATCAAACAAGGTGCGCCCCCCACCCAAGGCAAATAAAGGAACAGGAAGAGGGGAGGAAGAGAAACTCCCTGGTAGATAGGGTGCAGTATCAGTTGGTGCCTACTAGACTGGTAGGGTGGAAAGCCCAAAAGTTGTTGGTGCCAGAACCAATGATAGGAGGACCCAGAGTCAATGAGCCAACCAATCCTAGCTTTGTCCCCATCTTCCTCCCTGCTGAGTTCTACCAGGACTAACACTCTTCCACACTTCTGCTTGTTCTAGTTCTAGAAGGAACAGGTCCGAGCAGTTTTTTGTTTGCTGCACTGCTTTCCCTGGAAATCTTACTCTTTAAGCACTGAATTGGAGCAAATATGAATCTGTGGAAAACCCAACTGATGTTTGCTCCAAATCAGCAGTAAAGATGGGGTCTTCATTGGGGGAAAGTGGCAGGAGAAGCAGAAGTCTGGATGAGCCCTCAGGAGGAGAAGGAAGCTGGCCACCCCCTGAGCTAGTTTGTAAGTAAGAATGGCAGGCAGACAAGGGGTGACTGAGGGAGGACTGAGGATGTGAGGCAGTGCCCCATTCGCCTTAATGAAGCAGCCTCCAGTGCTGTAGACATACATCTGATGACATGGGTTCTACTCCACAAACATTATGCCACAACACCTGTTAGTTCATAAAAAGGTGCTGTGTGACCTTTTTTCTTTTCTTTCTTTTTTTGGCAACAACAGACTTACCACAGCAAACCGTCTGAAAGTCTCCCTCCTAGGCACTTCATTCCAAAATGAGTAATGCACTTCATACCAGCCTGCAACACAAAGCAGTGGAGCAGGCTGCTCTGGATTGTGTGCAATGGCTACAGGGAACTGTGTGGTGCCTCTGGGGCAAAGCCAGCGCAGCAGACACTCCATCCCTCCCCAAGCAAGAGGACAATGTTAGAGGGATGGAAAATGCTGATTGAAGGTCTAGTTTGCAGCTGTCTTTGGAAAACAGGCACAGGGGGGATCACAGAGAGCCAGGGCTCATTGTGCAAAACCAAACAGGCAGCGGACCAACTTTATACCAATTCTATGCCAGATAAGAGAACCGATCAAGCGTTTGATGCGCCACTCTGGTCTGATCCCCAAACAATCTGTTCTGGGGCTGTCCCCAAAGGCTTTTTCAAAAAGTCCTCTCAAGAGTGCTAGTTCCAAGAGTTGTATCCAATAGCCATTCCTAATGGGCATGGCTAACTTTGGTCCATTGGTTTCAGTGGGTCTACACTGAGTAGAATGAAGATTGGGTACCATCCCAAAAGACACCCTGCATAGCAGGCAGTATATGTCCTGGGGTAAAATCCTAAAAAAGGCTCAGCATTGTAAAAAAAAAAAAAAAAAGCTCAACAGCTTCAATCCTAAAAAACAGCTCAACAGCATTGGGGTTAAATCCTAGAAAAAACTCAACTTTAGGGTAAAATTGTAAAAAAAAAATCTCAACTTTGGTCGGCCCTCACACATGTTCACTTCATCAAATCTGGCCCTCTTTGAAAAAGCTTGGGCACCTGTGTAGTGTATAAGTTATCACCCTATATAAGTTAAGTTTATATCATGCAACATTTGTGATTGTAAGTTGTTTGAAAACAATTTTTAGTATTGGTGTTTTAATGTTATAACCCGCCCTGGGACTTTAGGGTGAAGGGCAGGTAACAAATTGTTTTTATTATTAATCTAAACACAGTTCCGATACAGACAAAGACTGGGGAAAACATCTACTTAAAAGGCTCACTGGAAGAGGAAGGTCTTCACCATATACTTAACAGAATGGAACTCTAAATCATCACAACTACCAAGGTTGCTGAGAATCACAAGTACTGGCTGTTGCACTCACGTCCTGTCTGTGGGCTTCCCATAATAAGCATCAGATTGGCCACTGTGAGAACAGGATGCTGGACTAGATGGGCACTGGTTTGATCCAGCAGGGTCTCTACTTATGTTCTTAACAACAATTGGTTATAAATAAGATGCAAGGGTCCAGGACAGTGGCATGCGTCAGTTTATATGAATGAAATAAATTTTAAGCTACAGTCAAACGAGAGTATATAAAAACATGAGAAATGGCAGCTTAACAATGAGGACCCGTAAAACACTCTTAAAAACACACAGCAATTTATTGTGGCACCAGCTTTGGTAGACTGGAGCTGATTAATCTAATGCACTCTTAGTTCCCTAAAAACTTGCCACTTCTTTGACAGAATAAATTGTCTAGTCCTGCAACGCCTCAATATTAAGTTGCTATTCCTCAATTTTAATCAACTCATTTCTCTTTGGATGACCAGCATTCACAAGACACGGGAGGGGTTTTGTGAGATTGCAATGAGCAGCCAGAAGCTTACGATTCCACACTCACCCACTTCAAATCTCAGCAAAATAACAAACTGAAGCTGAGCACAAGGGACAGGGCACAATCACAGAACAGATCTGCTGACCAGCTTCGATATTTGGCTTCTCTTTCTCTGCCTAAGCTCCCCCCACCTTTCAGAATCCACTGAGCAAATGGGAGAGAGATTATCTTCAAACAGCAGGACCAACACTGCAAGACACCACGGCTCCATTGGCACCATTGTGCAGCTTTAACAACAAAACATTAATCCAACATGACATTAGAAGTCACAAAGGTCTAAAAGCATTGGTTCCCGAAAGGGGTGGTACTGTCCCATGGGGGACAGTAGGATTACCTTGTGGGGTGGGGAGCTAAAAGGCAAGGGGGCAGCAAGAGGGCACTGGAGGTGTAAGTGACTATCAGGCTTTGAAAAGCTGGTATGACTGAGTCAAGTTCATCAGTTTTGTTGAGTTAATTAAACTGAATCGTTTTAATTGAATTTTGAATAAATCTCCAATTATTGGTTATTGTTGAGTACCGTATTTCTCGCTCCATAGGACGCACCTGACCATAAGACGCACCAAGTTTTTAGAGGGGGAATGCAAGAAAAAAAATTATTTAAAGGGAGCGCTGAGCAGAGCCTGTATGCATCTCAGGCTCTGCTCAGCGCTCCCTTTCACGAGCCATGTAGAGAGTGTGTATGGCACTTGCAGGCTTTTCCCCAAGGAGGGAGAAGGGCAGCCCATCACTTTTCTGGGTGGCGGGGGAAGGGACAGAGGGGCAGCCCTCTGTCCCTTCCCCCACCGCCAGCAAGAGCCGTGCGAAGCCTCCTCAGGCCAGTGGGATGAAGGCTCCCCGTGTCCTGAGGAGGTTTCATGTGGCTAAGCCAGAAGCTAGAACAGTGCTCCCTCTCACTGGCTTAGCCGCGCAACCTGCATTCACTCCATAAGACGCACACACATTTCTCCTTACTTTTTAGGAGGAAAAAAAGTGTGTCTTATAGAGCGAAAAACACGGTATTTTCCTGTGTTGCTATCTTCTTTAGTGGGTCATGCAAGCTGCTATTCTGAACAATGCTTTTTATAGGGTAGAGGACACTGGGGATGAGTTTGTGGAACCAAAGAAGCGGTGGCCCAAAAATGTTTGGGAACCACTGCTCTAAAGAGAAACACACACACCCCCACACACCTATCTATTATCAGTTCCTAGCACCAGGACAGATCAAGCTCCCCAGTCACCTTCGATTATCTTGCAAGTCTGAAGGAAACTGTTTTGTACACACTCATAGGCCTGTTCATGTAGCTAGGATGGATTGCAGTTTCTTATCCTGCCCCAATTGTGATGACTGGTGATTTGGAGAATCTTTGCAAGTCTTTTTTTCAGTGCCTGAGGGCGGGTGGGGTCAGAGACAAAAATGGGTTGAGCAAGGGATGTAAATTTCACCTTTGTGCAGTCGGCTACTTTCTATGCAAATGCATGCACACACACCTCTTTATTCTCCACCCAGGCAAGCAAGCACAGCATTCAAGGGCACATTCCAGACAGGCAAAAGAGCTCTCAGGTTGCAAAGCCAGGTTGGTGAGGTGTGAGTTCCAAGGACCAAACAGAGAGGCCTTGAGGGCTGCATTTTGCCCTTGGGACCCAGGTTCCCCACCCACAATCTAGGTTTACTTCTACACTGGGCACTCAACACAGAATTGCCAGGCTCCCCTTTTTCTGCAAGACATCAAATGCAAATCATCCCCCTCATATTCACCTGTTCAGTGATTTAAATGTATAGTGCAGCTGGGGGTGGGGAATCATTAGTTGGGTACCATTGTTAGCAGTGGTATTTTTGTTTTTGTTTTAAGAAAAAAAAGGTGCAGGTACCATGAAGTTGTTACAGTAAGTGTGGCACTTTTAACATGGGGCGGGGGGAGGTGCTGGTACTGCATACCCTCGAGAACCCCCAGAAAAAAAGGACTGGTTGTTAGTACCAGAGAATGCTGGTACACAACATAACACAAGTCAAACTGAAAATATAAGTGTCACTGAACGTGAATTAGCAATAGCTGTTGGCTTGTCCAGTAAAATTAATGAGGGGAAGGTTGTTATTTGAATTAAAGAAATATGGAACTAGAGTAGCTATTCCACTCAAAGCTTAAAGGAGAGCAGCAATAATTGGGACGCTGTTCAACGTCCACACCTGTAAGCACCTTTGGAAACTTGGGTGCAGCTGAGTCACTCTTCTGCCACAGGTTCCAAGGTCCAATTCACACATCATGCATGTTCATGAGTCAACAATGGTAAACATGAGTGGAGTCATCACAAATTCCTCCCCCACCGTCAGAATGTTTAAGTGTTGCTGCCCCATCAGCTTAGCACCATGTTCAGATGATGCACAAGCAAGAGGACCCATACAATCAGAAACCGAGCATGTGGTACAACCCTACTTTAGAATGCAAGTGGAGCAAGTCACATGTTTGAGTGCTGCCCCCCCCCCATTTAAATGCAGCTTTCAACAAGTTTCCACATCCTGGGACATCTAATTCTCCACCGACTACCCAAATGTCCTAGCCATTGATTTCTTTTGGGGTTGGGCACAGAGAACCACAAACCTTTCTGCAGCAAAAGTCTTAGAATCATAGAATTGTAGAGTTGGAAGGGACCCTGAGGGTCATCTAGTCCAACCCCCTGCAGTGCAGGAATGTCAGCTAAAGCATCCATGACAGATGGCCATCCAACCCCTGCTTAAAAACCTCCAAGGAAGGAGAGTCCACAACCTCCCAAGGGAGACCCTCCACTGCCTAACAGCTCTTACTGTCAGAAAGCTTTTCCTGATGTTTGGTTGGAATCTCTTTTCTTGTAACTTGAAGCAATTGGTTTGAGTCCTACCTGCCAGAGCAGGAGAAAACAAGCTTGCTCCATCTTCCATGTGAAAGCCCTTGGGACATTGGAAAAAAGCTATCATAATTCCTCTGTCTCCCCCTTTTCCAGGCAAAACATACGCAGCTCCTCCAACTTTTCCTCATAAGGCTTGGTTTCCAGATTTTTTATCATCTCGCACACTTTCCAGTTTGCCAACAACCTTCCTAAACTGCAGCTCAGTGACAAATCATCTGCTTTGCATGGAGAAAATCCCAGGTTCAATATAATAATAATATAATAATAATTTATTATTTGTACCCCACCCATCTGGCTGGGCTTCCCCAGCCACTCTGGGTGGCTTCCAACAAAGATTAAAAATACATTAAAATGTCACACATTAAAAACTTCCCTGAACAGGGCTGCCTTCAGATGTCTTCTAAATGTCAGGTAGTTCTTTATCTCTTTGACATCTGATGGGAGGGCGTTCCACAGGGTGGGTGCCACTACAGAGAAGGCCCTCTGCCTGGTTCCCTGTAGCTTTGCTTCTTGCAATGAGGGAACCGCCAGAAGGCCCTCGGCGCCGGACCTCATTGTCCAGGCAGAACGATGGGGGTGGAGACGCTCCTTCAGATATACTAGGCCGAGGCCGTTTAGGTCAACACCAACACTTTGAATTGTGCTTGGAAACGTACTGGGAGCCAGTGTAGGTCTTTCAAGACCAGTGTTATGTGGTCTCGGTGGCCACCCCCAGTCACCAGTCTAGCTGCCGCATTCTGGATTAGTTGCAGTTTCTGGGTCATCTTGAAAGGTAGCCCCACACAGAGCGCATTGAAGTAGTCCAAGCAGGAGATAACTAGAACATACACCACTCTGGCGAGACAGTCTGTGGGCAGGTAGGGTCTCAGCCTACGTACCAGATGGAGCTGATAAACAGCTGAACACAGAATTGACCTGCACCTCCATGGACAACTGCGAGTTCAAAATGACTCCCAGGCTGCATACCTGGTCTTTCAGGGGCACAGTTATCCCATTCAGGACCAGGGAGTCCTCCACACCAGCCCGCCCCCTGTCCCCCAAGAACAGTACTTCTGTCTTGTCAGGATTCAACATCAATCCATTAGCCGCCATCCATCCTCCAACCACCTCCAGGCACTCGCACAGGACTCTCACTGGTTCTGATTTGAAAGAGAGGTAGAGCTGGGTATCATCTGCGTACTGATGGACATCCAGTCCAAACCCCCCTGCGGCTTCATGTAGATGTTAAAAAGCACGGGGGAGAGGACAGAACCCTGAGGCAACTCACAAGTGAGAGCCCAGGGGTCTAAACACTCATTCCCCCCCCCCACTGGCATCCCTGGCATCTCCAGACAGGGTGGGGAGAAACCTCTTGTCTGAAATCCTGGAAAGCTGATGCCAGTCAGTATAGAGGGACCTAGAGGGGCCAGTCGTCTGACTTGACATAAGGCCTTTGTTCAAGCTCAAGGGATCATGGGGAGAAGAGGTGAGGTATTAAAATTGAAACCTGCTACCGATTTCTTGCTAGCTTTTAAAGATAAAGGTAAAGGGACCCCTGACCATTAGGTCCAGTCATGACCGACTCTGGGGTTGCAGTGCTTATCTTGCATTATTGGCCGAGGGAGCCGGCGTACAACTTCCGGGTCATGTGGCCAGCATGACTAAGCCACTTCTGGCGAACCAGAGCAGCGCAAGGAAACACCGTTTACCTTCCTGCCAAAGTGGTACCTATTTATCTACTTGCACTGGTGTGCTTTCAAACTGCTAGGTTGGCAGGAGCAGGGCTCGAGCAACTGGAGCTCACCCCGTCGCGGGGATTCAAACCACCGACCTTCTGATCGGCAAGCCCTGGGCTCTGATGTTTAACCCACAGCTCCACCCGTGTCCCTTTGCTAGCTCTTACTCCAGAATAATTGCCACAGGCAGCGTTAAAAAGCTATTTATAAAAGCAATTCCAGCATTCCCACCCCCCAAAAAGTTGGCAGTTGTTTGGGTGTTCTTTCCAAAACACCTTCATATATACACACACACCACTGCCAAGGCAACTTGGCACACCTCACCCTAGCCAACCAGACACTGCCTTAGCTGCTGCGACAAGAGGAGTGAACCATGCTGGGTTGGGACAGGGGTTCAGCCCCCCCCCCATGCATGACCTCAGGCCAAGGCTGCCATCTCTGTCTATGCTACAAGGCAGGGCAGAAATGCAAACTGGATGCAAAAATCTGAAGCCAGGGTATGAGGTGAGGGCTTCTCTTGCCTGCTTTGGCGATTTCTCACCAAGCCTACCCAAGAGATTTTCTCTCACCAACACACCACCCAAAGTGTTAATATTCACAGCTCTGATCCTAGAGAGAGAAACAGAACATAGCATGCTGAAAGAGGCAAGCCAGCCCGCTCCCTTGTTTTTGCAGCCCCCAGCCAGAGAAAAGACCAAGATGTTCCAGGAGCTGCTGAGTCAACAGTCCCTTCCCAACTTCAAGGCATCTGCATTTGTCCAAGGCCATCCCTGTGTAGGAGAGGAGGGTGGTCCTGGCTCTCTGCCTCAGTTGGCAGCCTGCTTTATAAAGGTTCCTTGGTTCCTGTTAGCCAGTTGAGAACTCAGAAGCCCATTCATATTGCTCCAAATCAAGAGCATGGGGAACTTTTTCCGGTCTGTGGCAACATGCCCTTCTAGGAAACCTTTCAGGAGCCATATGCCAATTGTGGGTGGGCCAGATGCAAAGCCAGGCAGAACAACTCGTGTAGATTTGTGGTACGGAAACACCCCAAGGGTATTTACCTATTTATTAGCCAGTGGTATGGTGGTTACAGGCCCCTGCTGGGAACTGGGATGTAAAAGGTAAAGGTAAAGGTACCCCTGCCCGTACGGGCCAGTCTTGCCAGACTCTAGGGTTGTGCGCCCATCTCACTCTAAAGGCTGGGGGCCAGCGTGACAAGCTGCATCTGGCGAGCCAGCGCAGCACACGGAACGCCGTTTACCTTCCCGCTAGTAAGCGGTCCCTATTTATCTACTTGCACCCGGGGGTGCTTTCGAACTGCTAGGTTGGCAGGCGCTGGGACCGAACGACGGGAGCACACCCTGCCGCGGGGATTTGAACCGCCGACCATGCGATCGGCAAGTCCTAGGCGCTGAGGTTTTACCCACAGCGCCACCCGCATCCCACAGGGAACTGGGAGACCAGGGTTCAAATCACCAGTCAGCTATACTGAAGATCACTGGGTAACCTCTTGTGAGTGACTGTCCTTCAGCCTAACCAGGGTTGTGATGAAGCATGTATGCCACTTTGAGCTCATTGGAAGAAAAGTGGGATATAAACGCAATATATGTGTATCTTTATAAAATTTTACCCTGTTAATGCAGATGCATCACTTAGGGTAGCTTATAACAGTTAAACTCACAGCATCGTTATAAAAGCAAACACATATATATATATACACACACACGTATTTTTTAAAACCATACAATACAGAACACGAGTAGGCAAAACTGATTACAAACAAAACTCTAAGATAAAAAGATGGTGATATGACCGTCTGGGCAAAATCTACTACTAATTCTGCCTTCACTAGCCTTTGGAAGGCAGTTAAAGAGGAAGCCATCCAAACTCAAAAGGGAAATAAATTCTACTTTGAGTGTTGACTACTGAGAAAGGCTTATCTGTCACTACAGCCGGCCATATCAAGGGCCCCTCCATTATATCTGACTCTCAGCTCCCAACCAGCATGGTTAATGGTGCCTACAAAGGAGGGATGTTAAGAAGTGGAATAAGGGCATCAGTATTGAGACCTGTGCTTTCCAACATATATGTAACTGTCCTGGTGTTGAGCTTCAAAAGGATCTCTCCAGACTGGGTGAATGGGCATTAAGAGGCAAATGCAATGCAATGTAAGGAAGCGTGGAGCAATGCATGCTGGGGGGGGGGGGGATACACCCCAGTTTCCCATATACACTGATGGGGTCTGCAAAGGACAGTGTGACTCACCAGGAAATATATTGGGGCTATGGCGTTACAGCGGGTGGCTTGGCAGAAATGCTGGTCCTGTGTACAGCCACTGCCGAAAAGACAATTTCCATGTAAGGGATCGTTAGGATTGAAAAGGAACTGCTAATATTGTGACACCATTATACAAATCTATGGTGCAACCACACTTTGAATCCTGTGTACAGCTGTGGTCACTGAATCTCAAGGAGGACATTGTAAGGCTGGAAAAAAGATTCAGAAAAGGGCAGCCAAGATAATCACTGGGTGAGAGGAACTCCCAATTGAGGAACAGTTGGGGCTTTTTTAGTCTGTATAAAAAGGTAGTAAGGAGACAAGACAGAGGTATATAAACTGGACAGAGTTACATTCCCCCCCCCCTACCTTTTTCATTGTATTAGAACCTGCACTAATCCAATGAAGTTGAATATTGGAAGATCCAGGGCAAACAAAAGGAAATACTTCACACAACACAGAATTATAAACTGGAAATTTGCTGCCACAGAATGTAGGTGATTGCCATCAACTTAAGATGGCTTTAGCAAAGGATTGGGGGTAGGGGGGTGGTTACACAAACCCATGGAGGAGGATAATGGCTACTATTCCTGATGGCTGTGGACCAATTCCAGTACTGGAGGCAGTATACCATATTTGCTCAAATGTAATGCACACCTTTTTTGGCCAAATTATGTCATGAAAATTAGGGTGTGCATTAGATTTGAGGACGTGTTTACATTCGCCAGCAAATACTTTTTTGGTTTCAAGGTGTGCATTAGATTCGATGGTGCATTAGATTTGTGTAAATACGGTAAAAAGGTACAGGTAAAGGACCACTGACAGTTAAGTCCAGTCGCGAACGACTCTGGGGTTGCAGCGCTCATCTTGCTTTACAGACCGAGGGAGCCGACGTTTGTTTTTCCAGGTCATGTGGCCAGCATGACTAAGCCACTTCTGGCACAGCGGAACACTGACACCAGAGCAGCGCATGGAAATGCCATTTACCTTCCCGCCAGAGCGGTACCTATTTATCTACTTGCACTTTGACATGCTTTCAAACTGCTAGGTTGGCAGGAGCAGGGACCGAGCAACGGGAGCTCACCCCGTCACAGGGATTCGAACTGCTGACCTTCTGATCAGCAAGCCCAAGAGGCTCAGTGGTTTGGACCACAGCGCCACCTGCGTTCCCCTGGTAAATATTGTATATGCCTCTAAATGCCAGTTGCAGGGAATCACAAGCTGCTGTTTCCCTCAGGTCTGGCTTGCAGGCTTCCCATTGGGGCATCTGGTTGGCCATTGTGAGAACAGGTGGCTGAACTAAATGGGCCTTTGACCTGATCCATCAGGGCTATTTTTATGTTCTTAACCCAAGATACAGACAGTGATGGCTTCACCACCAGCTAAATACTGTGGTGCCCCGCAAGACGGAAAACCCGCAAGACGAAAGGGTTTTCCGTCTGCAGAGGCGCTTCGCAAGACGAATTTCCCTATGGGCTTGCTTCACAAGACGAAAATGGACGAAAAATTTTGAGGGTTTTTTTTGCTCCAAAACCCCTTTTTCTGAATCGCTAAGCTGCTAAAAGCATTTTAGCAGCAAAACCGCTAATCCCTTAAGCCTTAAAAAGCTGTTTTTAGCCCTAAAAGTGCCAATAGCGCTAATAGCGCTAATCCGTCAATGGGCTTGCTTTGCAAGACGAAAAAACCGCAAGACGAAAAGACTCGCGGAACGGATTCTTTTCGTCTTGCGAGGCACCACTGTATATACTTTCACCCTCCTCCTTCCAGAAAAGCATAAGGCATCTCCACAGCCCCCAAGAGTGGCTGGGGCAACCCAGTCAGTTGGGCGGGGTATGATGATGATGATGTCCTGGGGTGCATCCCAGGGCCAAACAGAAAGGTTTGGAAATGCCACAATTGGCCCCTGGAACTGAGGCTCCCCAACCTTGATCACACCTGATGAAGATTTCTGGAAAACTCAAGGTTTTTTGCACATCCCCAGCCATGTGGCTTTTTGGTTTGTTTCATACGATTATATGCCACTTGGTTGTAAAAATAAATAAATAATAAATATCTCAAATCAATTTACAAAAAGAATATAAACTATAAAATCATCAGCAAAATTACCAATCAAATCTTAATATTCTTGTGTACCTGATGAGCAACAGATTTTCCACCTGTTTATAGGGACAGAGGAAAACTCAAGAAGATATGGTGGTTTTGGTTTTTGCTATATATATATATAGTAGCACGGTTTTATCTGTTAACTACAGAGAATTGCCTTCAAGTCACCTTATGTCCAAGAAGTGGATAACTTTAAAAACAACAAAATAGTTCACATTTCACAAGGTCAAAGTTATTAGCTCCCCATTCCAGATTCCCACAAAAGTTCAAAACAAAGCACGCTCTCCACTATAACCTGTGGGGAGACTTATTGGACTGAATTCTTTAAGAAATGAATATACATGTCTGATACCTTTCAAGACTGTTATTTTCCCCATGCATCCCCATTTTGGGATCAGCCACAATATGATTGCTGTTGTCTATGTTTGCCTGTTGCATGTATTTCAGAAATAACAAGAATACATTTTTAAAAGTGCAGAGGCTCGACAAGAAGTTGATGCTTATATGACCTAACTATCCCATAGCCAATACACCTCCATGATTGAGGACCTGTCCCATGTGCAATGCAGAAGAACAATCTTCAGTAAGAGCCTGTTTGTTAGTTCTAGGCTATTAAACCTGGGGTGACCCCAAAACACACTTAAAAGTAAGGAAGTGGAGGGATGCACCCTAAGCTTTGAACATCATCCTTTTAAAAAAAATTCAAAATTAAAACAAAACATATTATCCAGAAACATATCAACCTTATCCCCCCCCCCCATTTTTCCTCCCTCCCTCCCTCCCCCTCCCTCCCACACACACACCCCTGGCTTCCCTCAGTTCCAGTCTTTGATTTCTCTGAGAATGCTGTTTTCTGCATGTTACAAAGTGGTATAGATCCTCAAACTATTTAGCTGATTATTATCAATAAAAAGTTTGTGAATGTTTATTCAAAGCCAGCCAAGGAGCCCAGTTCACTTTGTTGCGTCTTCAAATACTTTGTAAAGGGTTCTCATTCATCTTTAAAGTCACAGTTATCCTTGTCCCATAGCTCTGAACAACATCCTATCCTACAATGACACAACCAAGAATGTATCCTTCAGGACAGTTGTCGTCAACCTTTTCAGACCCAGGAACCATTAGGAATAAGGAACAGAGAGACCCAGAATCCCATTGTGGCCTCCACATCTCTCTATCTGGTCCTCAGAACTTTCCCTAGATCACATGCCTCACCCCTTTTTTCAGTGTTTTTGCCTGGCTAGAATACAGTCATACCTTGGGTTACAGACACTTCAGGTTGCGTGTTTTCAGGTTGCGCATCGCACCAAACCCAGAAGTACCAGAACAGGTTACCAGTGGCGTAGCGTGGGGTTGCAGGGGGGGCCGGCCGCACCGGGCGCAACATCTGGGGGGGCACTCGCACTCGCAGCTCTCTGCCCCCTGCTAAAATCCACGGGTTAGGGGGCGCAAATTACTTGCCTTGCCCCGGGTGCTGACAACCCACGCTACGCCACTACAGGTTACTTCCAGGTTTCGGCACTCATGCATGCACAGAAGCACTAAATTGTGCTTTGCACATGTGCAGAAGCACCGAGTCACAACCTACAAGTGCACAGACGCGGCGCTGCGGGTTGCGAATGTGCCTCCTGCACGGATCACGTTCGCAACCCAAGTGTCCGCTGTATGTCCTTGAATTCTTATCATGCCTCTTCCTTGTTTAGCTGAAGGATGGAGAAGGGTATGCAAGTGAGTGTAGAATTTTGGCTACTGTGCATTAAATGATTTACATTACTTGCTCCACCCATTTTTGCCTATGACCCCACCAACCACTGACCTTTGGAAGCTTTCCCAGAAGGGAATGCGGCACCCAGGCTGGAAAAGGTTCCCTACTCTGGAAAGAAAACTTAGTGTTGACCTAGAGACAACACTGGGACATGTAAGAGGAAACACTCTCCTAGCTCTGCAAGTGTATGGTTTCTGGTTGCCCAAAACATAGTGTATTTAGAAATATATAAGGCACTGGGAGTATAAACCCCACCCTATGTACACTATGATTGGCATAGGGCAGTATTCTTGACATTGTCTTGCATGACAATGCAGAGTTAAGCTTGGTGTAATTTTGGAATATTTCATAGAAAATAATTTCCTGGGGCAGTAGGCATGTAATCCAATATCTTCTTTCATAATGACTTCAACTGTGATTCCTGTGGAGTTCCATTGTACCTAAAAGAGCTTGCATGCCATGCTCTTGAAAATGGAGCTCCTTGTGTTTTCAGTAATCCTAAATACTTAGATTTGGAGTAAGGAGTAAAGCGGACCCCTGACCATTAGGTCCAGTTGCTGACGACTCTGGGGTTGTGGCGCTCATCTCGCTTTACTGGCCGAGGGAGCTGGTGTACAGCTTCCGGGTCATGTGGCCAGCATGACTAAGCCACTTCCAGCGAACCAGAGCAGCGCACTGAAATGCCATTTACCTTCCCGCCGGAGCAGCACCTATTCATCTACTTGCACTTTGATGTGCTTCGAACTGCTAGGTTGGCAGGAGCAGGGACCGAGAATGGGAGCTCACCCCATTGTGGGGATTCGAACCGCCAACCTTCTGATCAGCAAGCCCTAGGCTCTGTGGTTTAGACCACAGCGCTACCTGCATCCCAAGGCCACCTGCATCCCGATTTGGAGTACACAGTGGCTAAAAAGCCCCCTTTCATGCTGATGGAGCGGCTGTATAATGCTAGAAGCATGGCCTCTGCTGCAGAAATAGCAACAGGTCTCTGACAACAGACCACAGCACAACTGGCTGTTGTACTAAAATTCTCATCCTCTCTGACCATGGGCCATTCCGGTTAGAGTGTCACACCAGGTCCAAATGCCCACTCAGCCTTGAAGTTCACTGGGTGGCTTTGGGCCAATCACCACCTCTCAGTCTATCCTACTTCTTCGCAAGGCCATTGCAATGATACTTACCATCTCAGTTACTAGGCATACTCAGAAGAAATACAGGTTATAATTTGGAATAAAAGTTCTAACAAAGGTGGCCAAGAGATATTAGGGTTGTAGCCTGAAGCACACCTGCTAGGAATTCCCACTGAACATAAAGGGGCTTACTTGTGAGTAAACATCCTGAGGTTGAGCTATACCAAGTCAATTTACTAAGCCCCAGGGGGACTTACTCCCCCAGTAAGAATGTGGATGTATTTGCTGTGCATGATGAAGAAGTACCCCTCCCCATTGGAACCTCAGCTCCAATAGGGACTTCACTGAGCTGCCTTATTTGATTATGCATTTTGCGTTTTTATATTGCGATTTTATCTTGTGAAGCGTGGGTACAGGTATATAAACCTAATAAATAATAATAACATAATAACAACTCAAGTCCAACCTACACAAGCTGCACTATGTGGTTAATATCATCAGCCTACCTGAGAGGGCTACTGTGAGAACAACTGGAGATGTAAGAAAATCACTTTGAGCGCTCAAGAATTGAACTACAAATATCAGGAAGGGGGAAATCTCAGGACCAGAGGGCCAGATATGGCCATTCCTTCTCTGCAAGCCACACCCCCTCTTCTCAGACCACACCCCTTTCCACTCCCAACTTTGTGTCCTCCTTGAGTGCTTCTGTGTGACTGAAGAATGGAAGATTGTGTGTATATGCAGACAAACCTGAACTATGTGACTCTAAAGCTCACCCCATTCCTGTGACTTCAGTCTGTTTTCACTGCTTTTAATACTGGATTTTAAATTATTCTAACCTGCCCTGGGACCTGCTGCTAAAGGGTGGGTCATCATAATAAAAATTATAGACTGAACTTGATCTTGGTTTTGGTGTACTATAGCCTACTGTACAAGCCATTGTTCCATTTACTTTTGGGTTCTGGTTGTGCCCGCCATTGTCACGCAACCCTTGGAACACTGCCTAGGAGAGGAATGCGGACCTCAGGCTGGTAGAAGTCTCCCTACCTGCTGATGAATATCATGGCATTATATCTCATTGGGAGAGGTTGAAAACAAGAAAACTGGGAGCTTCAATCCCTACCTTGCAGATCCGCACAGTTGAAGGAAATCTACTTCCACATCCACTCCCAAAGTAGGCATCTGTTTTATCCAGGTTCCTCTGTGCCAGAGCTTTCCAAACCGTGTGTCGCGACACATTAATGTGTCAGGCTGCAGTGTGTAGGTGTGTCATGCAAACGTTCCCCACACTCCCTTCTAGGGCTGGGAAGGGGTTAGTTTAACATCTGGTTTGTTAGTAAAACTGAATTACTGCGTCGTGAAATGATGCATGTCTTAAAAAGTGCGTCGCCAACATGAAAAGTTTGGAAAGCTCTGCTCTACACCTTCCCCAACCACCACCTGGCCACACAACACCCAAGCCAAACCTGCTTATCCAAGTCCACCATATGTTCCAATTTCCAGATGTCAATGCTACATACATTTCACACATTATGCGCATCCACGCAAAGGGCACAGCAAGTCACTCTGCCTCCAGAGGCTATTCATGCGTCTAATAGTGCAGGTATAGCTAGTGGTGTACTGGTGCCTGCCAGATGTTTCCAGACTTCCAGCTCCCATCAGGCCCAGTCAAGTGCAGCCAATGGTCACGGTTGAGTTGCACTTCAGCAACATCTGGCAGGCACATTGGCTACCTCTGGGGTAGTGGCTAAGAGCATTGGATCAGAGCTAGGGAGCTTTGGGTTCAAATCCTCACTCAACAAAACTCACCTAGTCACTATGGGCCAGTCACCCACCTACCATGCAAGGTTGGTGGAAAGCCATAAAATTCAAGAAGTCAATGTAATAATATATTTCACCCAGCCTTTTTCTCCTCGTGCAGAAAAAGGGTTGTCCGGAGTTTATGCCACAGATAGAGCAATGATATACATGTCTACAACAAGTTCTTTTATGCTCAGTAGGGCTTACTCTCAGGTAAGCATGCACAGGATTGTGGCCTCAGTCAACCATCAACAAGGAGGGATGCAACTTGGACTTTTGGTATATTTGATTCATTCTGGCTCAGCTGAATATAGAAAAAGTTGTCTCCCCTGCAACCAATATTTCAGAATGCTCAGGGTTGCTTCTTATACATGTGGGGAAACCTGTGGCACTGCAGATGTTGCTGAGCCACAGCTCCCATAATCCTCTACTAATAGCCATGCTGGTTGGCACTGGTGGGAGTTGGACTTCAGTGACATCTGAAGAGCCACAGGTTGTCTCCTGCCCACCCCGCCTTAAACCAAACAGAACACTGTCCCCTTCCAGAAGACCACTCCCCACCCCAGTTCACACAAACTCCCTAACAGTGCTGAACACACTTAAGTTCTACTAAGAGAGTTCTGGGATGACTGTCACTCTCCTACTCCACCAAATCTGGAAGCATTGAGCCCATTAAGCCCAGATGCTTAAGATTACTCAAGAACTAAGAACTCTCCACATGTTCAGAAGCTCCTAACACAATCACGTCACAAGGCAAAGCATACAGAAAGCGGTTTTACCAGACCTGACCACTCACTCAGGACTTAAGCTTCTGGGGCACTCCTTTCCGAAAGAATGCTGAAGAGTTAGCCAGACAATTGGGGGGGGGGGGGTTCCTTGTGTGTGGCTATTACTATTATTAATTTATTACCTGCCTTTAACCCTAGGGTCCCAGAGCAGGTTATAACACTAAAACAAAATGTCAACAACAGTTTAAAACAACTTACAATAATAAAAACGTAGGTCCTAAAGTATTTTAAGATTCATCCCACCACTTCAGCGGATCTGGGTGGGGTTAAGGTTTTTACCACCATAGACCTACAGAAGAGACACAGTGAGAAATACACCTACATGGCAGCAAAGACATGGGGCAGAGGGAGACAGAGCCACAGGCAACAGGAAAAAAGTTATCATTTCAGACAGGTAGTTGTGGGGTGTGGCTTATTTGACGTTAAGGCCTCCTTCAACGCCCCAAAATCAAGTCTCGCTGCTCAAACCAGCAAAGATACAATACACAGTCCCTGAGCATAGACAGAGGATATTTTCCTCAACCGTAATTAAACTTCCCCCCGCTGCGCGCACATCAAAGCCACTCCTCTTTCTCCCCCACGACAGTAAGAGCTGTTCGACAGTGGAATTTGCTGCCAAGGAGTGTGGTGGAGTCTCCTTCTTTGGAGGTCTTTAAGCAGAGGCTTGACAACCATATGTCAGGAGTGCTCTGATGGTGTTTCCTGCTTGGCAGGGGGTTGGACTCGATGGCCCTTGTGGTCTCTTCCAACTCTATGATTCCATGAAAGAAAGTGGGAAGAAGAAAGTAATCCTGGCGCTACACGGTGCGACTGTGAGCCTCGGCGCCTAATTGCAAGGGGGCTTAGAGAGTGAAAGAAGATGGACGGCAGGTGGAAAGGTCCCCCACCACCACCACCCAAAAAAGTGTTCCGACAGCTGTGCACCCCTGCACCTATTCGCAAGCAGGCTTCGCGCAGAGGGTTAATGGGTATAGGAAGACGTGAAGAGGGTAGTGGAACCGACGTGGGAAACGGAGTCCCCCTCCCCTCCCTCTCCCTCTCCCTCCCTACTTGCTCGCTCACCGCGGTACTGGAGCGCTCCAGCCAGGCGGACGGTGACCGTGCCAGTCAGAGGCTCGCCGGGGCTGTAGACGACGCGGCTGTCGCCCAGGCGGATCTCGAAGAGCTGGATCTTCCCCATAGCCGAGCCGGGGCTGGAAGGGGTCGGACGATGGAGGCCTTGCGCTCTTGCTGTCGCTACGGGCTCCTCTTTTTTTCCTGCTTCGGGACGACGGTCGGCGGCGGCTGATGCCTGCTGCGCTTTTACGCTCCGCTCTGCTCTCTCCGCCTCTCCGGGCAAAACTGCGGAAGGCGCAGCTCGTCTCTCGTTCGCTCTCTACCTGCTTGCTCAAGGGACGGCCTGCGCATGGCCGGCCCCTTAAAGGGCCATCCCGTGGCCCCGCCTCCTCTCCTCCTGCCTTCCTTAATCCTGGTGTTCAGCTTCAGAGGCAGCCAGTCAAGGAAACACTAACCCCGCGCCGCCGCTGTTTACGCGTTTGGATTTCATCCCCGCGAGATGAGATGATGGGTTTATCTTGGAAGTTGGGTCTATGTTTGGGTCTCTGTGTGTTTAACACACGAGAATCAGCCGCATTCATAAGACGCTGTGCAGGTTTATCTTCCAGACAGAAGAGCTGAGCATAGAGCCTCCCGGCTCGGAGGCAGTCTATCGCCCGGCCGCAAGCAGCAGCGCCGTCAGGACAGGGCTTTGGAGGCAATTCTCACTCAAGTCCGGTGCAAAAGATACCTGCCGAATCTCTCAATCATCACCCCTGCACAGCTTCAGAAAACCACAGAATTAACAAGTTAACAGAAGTAAAATCTGCCATCCTATCTTACCCAGTCTTCTGCGCGGGGGTTGGGGGCACCTTAGTACTGAGTCACACCATCCGTCCCTCTAGTCAATATCCTGTGCATTGGGGGTGGGGGCTTTTTTCAGTCCGAGGGCCAAATTCACTTGTGAATTACCTTTCAGGGGCCATATGTCCGTGGATGGGCAGCGTCAAGGGCAAAAGTGGGCAGGACAATGGATGTGTTTCTTCCCTTTCTACAATAGACTACATTCCAGCCATTCAGAGCTGGAAGTTTCTCCATACTATAAACTTATAGTGGTTTTTAAGCGTGCAGTGCCCCACACTGGTGTGGAAGGAGAGGATGGTAAGTGTGGCAGGAAGATTCAGGGACAATCAAAGAAACATTAAAGATTCCCATGTAGTATGGAAGCACTACCCATGCCTCTTTCCAAGAGCATTGGCTATTCTTCTATAGTTCTCCATGATGCATTGTTGGGAACAGGGGTTTTCAATTCTGACAAATATTAAGGATCAGAAAACAGAAAGGTTTGTTTGTGTTGAGGAAGATGAGAGTTTGTTTGTCTCAAACAATATAAATGAGATAACCCAGCAAAAGCAAGTTCACGCCTCTCATTGAATGCATGCTTTTACATATTTAAGAGGCTCGTTTGTAATTATATTTTGGGAATGATTCATGCCCTTATGCAGCTGCATTGTTTTATACTTTTTGGGTGTCCCATGGGAAGGAACAAGGAGTATTTCCTTCTGTAAGTTGTTGTAGGATCCAAGTGGGATTTGGGGTCTTACACTTTCTGGGTGCAAAACAAAGGAACGCAGAAAGTTGCTTTATACTGAGTCCTGGTCCAGCTAGCCGACTATTGCCTTGCTGACTGGCAGAAGTGTTTCCCCATCCCCTCCTGGAGAGTGACCCTGGGGTCGTCTGAACGCAAAGCATTTGCTCCACCCATTGAACTATGCAGTTCCCTATGGGGTGTGTCATGTGTGTGCCTAAAACATAACAGATATCAAATAACACATTAAAAAGCCACATACATTGGCATCTATTGTTGCTGCTGCTGCTGCTGCTGCTTCCATCTCATCCTTCTGCAAAAGAGCTCAGAATAAGAGTATGGGTCTGTTGTTGTCCACCTGCCCCTAGCCAGCTGCATTTTATCACCACAATAACCCTGTGAGGTAGGTTAGGCTTACATAACAGGTCCCAGAGCCACCTAGCAAGCTTAATTGCTGCTGTGAAAGGGCATTTGAACCAGCATATCCCAGCCTAGGGGATGCAGGTGGCGCTGTGGTCTAAACCACTGAGCCTTGGGCTTGCCGATTGGAAGGTCGGTGGTTCAAATCCCCACGATGGGGTGAACTCCCGTTGCTCGGTCCCAGATCCTGCCAACCTAGCACTTTGAAAGCATGTCAAAGTGCAAGTAGATAAATAGGTACCACTCCTGCGGGAAGATAAACGGCGTTTCCGTGCGCTGCTCTGGTTCGCCAAAAGTGGCTTAGTCATGCTAGCCCCATAAACCAGAAAAACTGTCTGCGGACAAACGTCGGCTCCCTTGGCCAGTAAAGCGAGATGAGCGCCGCAACCCCAGAGTTCTCCGCAACTGGACTTAACTGTCAGGGGTCCTTTACCTTGCTTTACCTTGTTATCCCCAGCCCTAGAATGACTTCTAAAATTACTTCTTAAGCATTAGAATGGCTTAAGCATGTGCTGCTCTGGTTCGCCAGAGGCAACTTAGTCACGCTGGCCACATGACCCGTAAGCTGCAACGCTGGCTCCCTCGGTCAATAAAGCGAGATGAGCGCCGCAATCCCAGAGTCGGCCACGACTGGACCTAATGGTCAGGGGTCCCTTTACCTTTACCTTTATAGCACTCACAAAGACTCGGAGTGCTTGCAAGCAACTGGACCAAGCAGCCATGCTTTTCATGTCATGTGCAAAGTGCAGAGTACTGCAGGGAAGGGGGGCTTTTGAGCATACAGTTGTACATGTGGAAGTTTTCATGAAACCTGGAACCATGCACGATGAGGGCTGTGGGAATGGACACCAGGGAGCAGGGAAACACGCCAATCGTGATGCCAGAGCTGTGGCTATACGGGTGCACTTTTTCACCTGGAAAATAAAAGGTTCCCCTGCCCCTAGAGTAAGCCATGATGGCACACAAGCCATTGGTAACCCTGTGTGGTGTAGTGGTTAAGAGCGGTAGTCTTGTAATCTGGGGAACCGGGTTCGCGTCTCTGCTCCTCCTCATGCAGCTGCTGGGTGACCTTGGGCCAGTCACACTTCTCTGAAGTCTCTCAGCTCCACTCACCTCACAGAGTGTTTGTTGTGGGGGAGGAAGGGAAAGGAGAATGTTAGCCGCTTTGAGACTCCTTAAAAAGGGAGTGAAAGGCGGGATATCAAATCCAAACTCTTCTTCTTCTTCTATTAAAGAGAAAATCTAGCCTGCTGCACATTATCCCAGAGCTGTTTCCTCCGTCACGGTTAACGACAGGCTCCTGAGCTCAGAGCACTGATTCATGTTCCAGGAACTTAGTGGCCGGTGGTTATCGGCAACAAGAGTGTTTAGCCACATGAAGTGCAGCCAAGCGTATGCATTCTCTCTCTCTCTCTCTCTCTCTCTCTCTCTCTCTCTCTCTCTGTCTGTCTCTCTCTCTTCATTTACTGCAGTGACAAGATGCAAGTCGAGGAGTGGGTGAAATAACACCCCCCTCCTATGGATAAATTACTTAATTTTGACAGAAGCAAGTGGTCCCCTGTGTAGAACCAAATGGTGAAAATGTTCCAGAAGGCCTATAAATGCCATCTTAATAGTCAAGAGCTGCAAGAATGAGCTCATATACTTTTACCTGCTTTGAAGCCTTAGTTTTAGGTAAGTGGGGGAGGAGCCAGCAGCTACTCCCTTACCTGGGAGATGGATGAAGAGCTGGGAATGGGCCTCTAAGCCAGGGGTGGGTTAATGATGCCAGCCTTTCTGTATAAGTAATGAGTAACTTAAGGGATGCGGGCGGCACTGTGGTCTAAACCACAGAGCCTAGGGCTTGCCAATCGGAAGGTCAGCAGTTCAAACTCCCGTGACGGGGTGAGCTCCCGTTGCTCAGTTCCAGCTCCTGCCAACCTAGCAGTTTGAAAGCACAAAGTGCAAGTAGATCAATAGGTACCTCTCTGGCGGGAAGGTAAATGGCGTTTCCATGCGCTGCTCTGGTTTGCCAGAAGTGGCTTAGTCATGCTGGCCACATGACCCGGAAGCTGTACGCCGGCTCCCTCGGCCAATAAAGCGAGATGAGTGCCGCAACTCCAGAGTCGGCCACGACTGGACCTAATGGTCAGGGGTCCCTTTACCTTTACCTTTTAATGAGTAACTTAACAGCACCTAAGTGTGCATCACGCGAAAGCTTATACCCAGAACAAACTTGGTTGGTCTCTAAGGTGCTACTGGACAATTTTTTAATTTTTTAATTTATTTAGACTGCATCAGACCAACACGGCTACCTCCCTGAATCTTTAATGGCACCTAGCAGACAAATCATGGCGACAGCTTGGTGCTTTGGCATCCCTCTGGAGTCTGTAAAGGGCTGTGTTGTAAGTTTACACCTTTCATTAATAAAGCACTAGAACTGGCCATTCTGGTGGTTTTGACATCCTTCTTTCATTTCCTTGCACCAAACCACTCGCATGTGGGTCAGGACATCCTCTCTCACTTCCCACCCTCTGACCTTTTTCATAGCTCTCCCAAGTGAAACCCAGCTGAAGCAAAGATTGAAAAGAGATCAGCTAGGCACATGGTAGACAGAATCAGGGAGCTGGAAGGAATCCAGAGGTCATCTAGCAACCCCCCAGCCAATTTGGGAATTCCACTACCCCGGCATCCCTAAGTTTATATTTCTATAGTCTATAGCTTATTTAAATGTTTATAATCTCACCTTTATAATCTCCAGGCAGGTTACAAAATAGAATAAAATTGATACATAAATACCTCTAAAATTAATTTTTTAAAATACATCAAAAAAGGATCAGTAGATACCAGTTGGTTAACAAAAGAAATTCATACAGCAAAGGCAGGTCTAAACAATAGTTTTCAGAGGATGTCTGAAAAAAGGCAGGGATGGTTCCTGCCCAAACCTCTAGTGGCAGTGAGTTCCACAGGGCACCTAGTAAAGGCCAACCAAACCCTGAGGAGTGTGGAGAACCCCGTAAGAATTAAGGTGGAATATAAGGGATCAGATAGTTCTAATGTACTTTGGATCCAAGTTGCTTAGGGCTTTTGGAATTAACACAAAATCCTTGAACCTGTCCTGGAAACAAACTGGTAATGTAGGGGGGGGGGTTTGTGTGTGTGTGTTAATAGCCTACTGTTGACTGCCCTTTCCACTGCAAACTTAGGGTTGTCTCCAACTAAGTTCTACTCAGAGTAGACCCTGATCTAAGTTGGCCATGTCCATTATTTATCAACGGCTCCCCGCGGCATAGAACAAGCTTTATATACAACCCATTGCCTTTTGCACACTTACAGAGGCGTGCAAAACATTTGTTTGTTTGTTTTAATTGCTGCTTTACTGGGCTCAATTCAATGTTTGTTTTCAGCACAGTATTTTTAAAGCCCAATGCAACTTGGAGCCCAGGTACCTGAAGGGCCCCCTTGCCTCTACAGTGGTACCTTGGGTTAAGAACTTAATTCATCCTGGAGGTCTGTTCTTGAAACTGTTCTTAACCTGAGGTACCACTTTAGCCGCCGCGCAATTTCCGTTCTCATCCTGAAGCAAAGTTCTTAAACCGAGGTACTATTTCTGGGTTAGCGGAGTCTGTCACCTGAAGTGTCTGTAACCTGAAGTGACTATAACCCGAGGTACCACTGTATAAGCACCTGCCCTGCAACTGTACGCTTCCATAGCAGTATTGTTAAAAAGGTAAAGGTACCCCTGCCCGTAGGGGCCAGTCTTGACAGACTCTAGGGTTGTGCGCTCATCTCACTCTAGAGGCCGGGAGCCAGCGCTGTCCGCAGACACTTCCGGGTCACGTGGCCAGCGTGACAAAGCTGCTCCGGCGAACCGGCACCAGCGCAGCACACGGAAACGTCGTTTACCTTCCCGCTATAACACGGTACCTATTTATCTACTTGCACTTAAGAGTGCTTTCGAACTGCTAGGTGGGCAGGAGCTGGGACCGAACGACGGGAGCTCACCCTGCCACGGGGATTCGAACCGCCGACCATGCGATCGGCAAGTCCTAGGCGCTGAGGTTTTACCCACAGCGCCACCCGCGTCCGTTAGCAGTATTGTTAAGAATTCTGCAAACTGGGGTTCGGTGTGGTGGCTCCATCTCTATGGGATCAGCTCCTGGTCAAATGTAAACAAGTTTGTTTAACATTTTTGCTTTTAGTTTTGCAGAACTTATTTTTCAAGAGAGCTTTCAGTGACGGGTGACTTAGCAGTTTTATATGGGACTGATAAGGGCAGAAGGCAGGGCAGCCAACACGAAGTGGAGCCAGAGCCGAGAATAGGCGGAGCCAACTAATTTTAATTTTGCTTCCTTCCTGCTGAGGGATTACAATGTGGGGGGAGGGACTGTGGGAAGGTGTGCACACGCCACATTTTTTATTCCCATACACCTTTATTCTCACCACAGTCCTCCAAGGTAGGCTAGGCTGAAGGATAGTGATTGGCTCAGCAACGTACAACCTGCAAACTTTGCATCTGAGTGCGGCTGTGAATCAAGGACTCCGCAAACTTAGGCTAGCACTCCAACCCCTAAACCGCACTGCCTCTTCTTATATCTCCGGTGAGGCATAGATTATTTGACAGTGACATTCCCCCTGCAGTGCAGAGATGCAATAATGGGGGAAACAAACACAGCCTCTCAATCCAACTGGGATGGAATACTTTTATAGACTGGGGGCTGCAATCCAGCGATGGGCAGGGCCAGATGTAAAAGTGGGTGGGACAAGGGTGGTGAGGGAGTGGCCTTGAGGGCTCCCCCCTGCTGTTCTACAACACTCAGGCGTGCTTGTTTAAAAGACGCAACCAGCGTGCTTTCCTTTTTGCTGAGAAGACATTTCACAGCCTTTGATTTTATGGTTCCAGGAATATATTTTTTTACATGAGCAGTGATCAGGAATGGTGACAAAGCAGGTTTGCCTTACAAAACACAAACAAAGCAGGGGGGAGTCCAGGAATGCAGGACCGAAGTCTTGCAGATCAATCCTGAGCCTCCAAGGCTCTTTGTCAAGTGCACAGTTACACACCTCTCCTCCTTAGTCACCTCCGCACGTCAAGTGATGAAAGTAGCTGATAATCATCTGACTGAACACACAAGGCAAAAACTTGCAGATATGCACATTAGGTCTATGGCTGGCCTCTGAAGATTGCTCTCGATGACAAGGCATCTGAGAGGAGCATCACAAGCAGTTGGAATGTAAACGGACACCACAATTAATGCGGCTGTGACCAAAGTGTGAAAATAAATGCACATGTCCGAAAGAAACAGCTGTGTGAAAGCTTTCTGGTGATCAGTGAAAAGGTAGCACAGTATTGAGCAGCAGTGGGGAAGCTCAGGGCAAGGGCTGGATGTGGTCTTCCAGGCCTGTCTGTGTATCCCTCAGAACTCTTGCTAGGCCACACCCATTGGTCCTAGCATTAATTTGCTCCACTCGCTTTTGCCTTTTGCTCTGCCAACCCCTGGCATGTGGCCCTCAGAAGATTGCCCAGAAGCGGAGATTGCCCAGAAGCGCCGCGGAGCGCAACCCGAAAGTGCTCAACCTGAAGCACATCTAAGCCGAGGTATGACTGTAATGGAAACAAGCACATCTTACTAGGCAGGACATTCCACAACCAGGGAACAACCACTGAGAAGGCTTTGTCATGGGTCAGCAGCAACCTTAATATTACTTAATAACAAAAATAGATTTCTACCCTGCCTTTCCACCAATGTATGCAAGGCAACTGCATGGAATTTTAAAAAGGCAAATAGTGGGGGTAGACAAACCCCAATGTATATCAGGTCCCAGGTGGTAGGGAGCTTTCATCCTTCCTCCTCTCTCTCTCATACACACAGACACACAGAGAGACTATGACTTCAATCTGAATTCAGGCCCTCTGTGCCTACATTGGAAGAACGGTTCGGTTTTGCATCAAGGCTCCTCGTCTTCCAGAGCAGCTGTGATCTGTATCCCAACTAGGTCCTCCTCAAAGCAGACCCACTGGAATTCATGAACCTAAGTTAGGTAAAGGGGCCCCTGACCATTAGGTCCAGTCGTGACCGACTCTGGGGTTGTGGCACTCATCTCGCTTTATTGACCGAGGGAGCCAGCTTACAGTCATGTGGCCAGCATGACTAAGCCACTTCAGGCGAACCAGAGCAGCGCACCGAAACACCATTTACCTTCCCGCTGGAGTGGTACCTATTTATCTACTTGCACTTTGATGTGCTTTTGAACTGCTAGGTTGGCAGGAGCAGGGACTGAGCAACGGGAGCTTACCCCGTCGTGGGGATTCGAACCGCCAACCTTCCGATCGGCAAGTCCTAGGCTCTGTGGTTTAACCCACAGCGTCACCCACGTCCTACGAACCTAAGTTAGTTGCCCATAAATTTCAGTAGCTCTTCCTTAGGTAAGACTAACTGGGACTGGGAGTAGGCATGGAATAACAACTAGGGATGATCGGGTCTATTTCCAGAGCTCACAACTGTGTTTGCCAGAGGGCTCTCGTGAGGTGACGCAGGAGGAACCTGTTTCTCTGCGTGGCCCAGTTACAAAGGGCACACTCCTACCATGTCACAACCCACAAGACAGTGACCCACAAGAGATGGCAGATTATGTCATCTCTTCACCTGAGTCAGCTCTGAACGGTCTGCTATCTATCAGTGTCGTGACATGGGACACGTAAAGGAATGAAAGCTGCCATGTTGGAACTGGCTCATCAGCTAGCCAGCCTTTCTCAACCCGTGGGTCCCCAGATGTTGTTGAACTACAACTCCCATCACCCCTAGCCAGCAAGGCCAGAGCTCAGGAATGATGGGAGTTGTAGTCCAACAACATCATTTTTAAAAAAGTTTTGATCAGCTAAAAATCACTCCTAGGTAATCATAAACATTTTTTTTTAAAAAAACCCCAAATGATTAAGATGAATGTGGGAAACTTTTAATTTATTATTTAAATTTGAATGCTACATTCCCTATAAACAGGCTCAAAGTGACTGACAACAGAGCAATAAAAATGCAAGTCAATTGTTACAATAACATTCAAATACTAAATCATTTTGAAACTTTAATTCGACAATCCAGCAAACAACTCGGTTTGATTTATATGACCATTATGAGGACAATTAAGAAAAACAAACTGTTCTGTAACAGTCAGCTGGTGGCTTGCTTAATTTTTGCATTGCTCTTATTTTAATTGTTGTTAGCTACATTTTAAAAAAATAAATGAAATTGCAGTATAGAAATATTCTTATCTTACTATATAAATTTAAGGTGCCATCATGCTCTGTGGTTTGCATGCTGAGATGTGCCTCTTCCAAACCTCTGTTAAATATGCCTGCAGCAGGGTGAGTGGGGGGGCACTACACACACCCGTTTAGCAAGCCACTCTGTGAAGCACCTCCAGGTCTTTTAAAGGTAGGCTGGGTGGTGGAGCTTGGGCCAAGCCAAGCCAGCAATGGGGGAATAGGTGAGGAAGTGGGCAAGGTGTAAAGGGAGCAAGGTCTGGCCAGCTGTGAGGGAAGAGCAAAGAGATAGGGTGCAGCCAAGGGGGGCAGGGAGGGGCAGCTGCCCGCCAATAAAAAAAAAATACAAACTGAGGTTCTCTAATTGGGATGCAAGTGGCGCTGTGGTCTAAACCACAGAGCCTAGGGCTTGCCCATCAGAAGGTCATGGTTCGAATCCCCGCGATGAGGTGAGCTCCCGTTGCTCGGTCCCTGCTCCTGCCAACGTAGCAGTATGAAAGCATGTCAAAGTGCAAGTAGATAAATAGGTACCGCTCTGGTGGGAAGGTAAACGGCGTTTCCGTGTGCTGCTCTGGTTCACCAGAAGCGGCTTAGTCATGCTGGCCACATGACCCAGAAAAACTGTCTGCGGATAAATGCCGGCTCCCTCAGCCAGTAAAGCAAGATAAGCGCTGCAACCCCAGAGTCATCCACAACTGGACTTAACTGTCAGGGGTCCCTCTACCTTTACCTTTTTGCCCCCTCTAACAAAAGGCCTGTCCCCCCACCCCAAAAAAATCCTGGCTATGTTCATGGGAAGTGATGCAAGCAGAGCTGTTAGCCCCTAGCAAAAAAAAAAAAAAAAAAAAACAACCATAAAATAAACATGGAACCATATTAATTAATGACAAAATTAATTGACTATTGTGAGTTGAAAGAGCTTCAGGCGACAAGCCCTGTCTTAGAGGCTTTATTCCCTTAGAAGAGAGAATGTTTCTTCATAGACAAGGCTTGTTGTGAGATCTACAGGCAATGCGGGGATGGGGTGGGGTGGGGTGGAGGGTGCTATCTGAAGAGAGAGGATGCAGGCTGTGACACATACACAGAACCCCACGCAGCACAGTCTCTTCCAAGAAAAGACATTCCCTCTTCCTTTAGCAGAGAGGAAACCTCTTCTAATATGATGCCTGCACTCACATGTGCATGGATAACTGTGCAACACAGGGAGATGGGTAACTGGTGACTGGCCTAGGACCCTCGTACCTACGCGACCGCCTCTCCTGGTATGCCCCACGGAGAGCCTCAAGGTCCATAAATAACAACACCCTAGTGGTCCCGGGCCCTAAGGAAGTTAGATTGGCTTCAACCAGAGCCAGGGCCTTTTCAACACTGGCTCCGGCCTGGTGGAAGGCTCTGCCTCATGAGACCAGGGCCCTGCAGGATCTGATTTCTTTCCGCAGGGCCTGTAAGACAGAGTTGTTCCGCCTGGCCTTTGGCTTGGAGCCAATTTGATTCCCTCCCTCCCTCTCTTTCTTTTTTCTTTTCCTTCTCCTCCTGCTATGAGGCTACATTTTAATATTTTAATGTTCCATTATTTTAATGTTCCATTATTTTAATGTTGTATTCTTTTGTTTTTAAGTTGTAATCATTCATCTTGTTTTTATTATTGCTTGTAAGCCGCTCTGAGCCCGGCCTTGGCTGGGGAGGGCGGGGTATAAATAAAAAAATATTATTATTATTATTATTATTATTATTATATGAAAAGAGGCATTATATTCTCTCTCTCTCTCTCTCTCTCTCTCTCTCTCTCACACACACACACACACCTCTTTAATTAACAATACTGTTGTCTTGACCCACAACTTAAGTGCCGCTATGTGTCCATCTTTTATAAACAAAGGATGCTCTCCTCACTTTGGACCGTTTGTAGTTTTTGACAGGTGAAAAGGGATACAGGATTAATCAATGAAACAGTTAATCAACTAAAACAGAGTAGTATCCCAACTAAGTTCTACTCAGAGTGGACCCACTGAAGTTAATGAACATGACAAAGTTTGGTCCATAATTTTCAATGACTTGACTCTGAGTGAAGCTTACTTGAATATGATCCTCAGTGATTAATCAAGGTTTCTCAAATCAGCCAACAGGTTCAATACTAATAACTGAGGCTACGAAACCAGTGCTCCAACCCACCATCTGTGATTCTAACTTTGCACAGGGTTGTTCAAGATTGGAGGCAGCTTGGGCGCATTCTCAGTTGGCACCCCCTTGCTTCTTGCAAGATAAGGGGACCCACAGAAGTTGTTCTGCCCATGCAACGGGTCAGGGCAGCACTGCATTTGATATCAAGCTGAGAATTCAGCAATCTTGAGAAACTCACTGCTCAAGTTTCTGGCCCTCGTGAAAGAAATGTGTGAGCTGTCACTGATGAAATCACCAACACTCGTGGGAGGGGTGGTCATAGCTCCTCCCTGTAATTAGCAGAAGTTTAGCTAATTAGTACTTGTTGCACAAGTGCATTTTACCTGACACAGGATTTTAGATGAATGCGCTGCAGGCATGTGCGTGTGTATTGCTACTTGTAACCCCAAGCTCCATGATCAGTGCAAGATTCCAGGGGTTGCAGAATCGCTTGCCAGGGTCTGTGTTCCCTTTTGGAGAATGAGGTGCAACAGAGACTGTGGTGTCTTTGTAATGTTGTTGTTGTTGCTGTTGTTGTTGTTGTTGTTGTTGTTGTTTAGTCGTTTAGTCGTGTCCGACTCTTCATGACCCCATGGACCAGAGCACGCCAGGCACTCCTATCTTCCACTGCCTCCCACAGTTTGGTCAGACTCATGTTTGTAGCTTCGAAAACACTGTCTAACCATCCTGTCCTCTGTCGTCCCCTTCTTCTTGTGCCCTCCATCTTTCCCAACATCAGGGTCTTTTCCAGGGAGTCTTCTCTTCTCATGAGGTGGCCAAAGTCTTGGAGCCTCAGCTTCAGGATCTGTCCTTCCAGTGAGCACTCAGGGCTGATTTCCTTAAGAATGGAGAGGTGTGATCTTCTTGCCGTCCATGGGACTCTCAAGAGTCTCCTCCAGCATCATAATTCAAAAGCGTCAATTCTTCGGTGATCAGCCTTCTTTATGGTCCAGCTCTCACTGGGTGCTAGTAGGCAGAGGCAAAGGCCAGGTTTAGTGTTCCAACATTTAATGATATATGCTGAAGGGAGGTCCTGGAGTCACTTAATAGCAAGAAGGAGGAGAGGCAGAACTCCAAGTGAGCTGGGGATGATATATCCCCAGAGGCTTGAACAATGAGATAGAGAAGATGGCTTTTTGCTGTCCTTTGAAGTAAATGCTGCACTTATGGGAGAAGCAGCCAGAACCTCATAGCACATGAATGCTCAGAAATCCCTCCATCTAGGTGCAGGTTGTATATATGTGTAAATAAAACCATGTATTACAAAGACTCACTGCAGATGGTGACAGCAGACACGAAATTAAAAGACGCCTGCTTCTTGGGAGGAAAGCAATGACAAACCTAGACAGCATCTTAAAAAGCAGAGACATCACCTTGCCAACAAAGGTTCGTATAGTTAAAGCTATGGTTTTCCCAGTAGTGATGTTTGGAAGTGAGAGCTGGACCATAAAGAAGGCTGATTGCCGAAGAATTGATGCTTTTGAATTATGGTGCTGGAGGAGACTCTTGAGAGTCCCATGGACTGCAAGAAGAAGGAAATCAGCCCTGAGTGCTCACTGGAAGGACAGATTCTGAAGCTGAGGATCCAATACTTTGGCCACGAGCAAGCCCATTAAAATTAATGGACATGACTAATAAGGATCAATTAAATTAAATGGTGGTAGACAGGGCTTTTCTCAGCTGGAAGTCACTTCCAGCATCTCTTAGGTAGGCACCATTGCCATTCTAAGAGAACAAGGGAGGTGTTCATTGTGAGTTCCAGCACCTTTTTCTCTAGAAAAATAGCACTGGTTGTAGACAACTCAGAAAGATCTGTGAAGTTTGAGCTGCTGGACCAAACTACAGCTTATTGTGATGAATTGCTCATTTTGAAAAATAAACTAATGTTGCTTTGGAAAAACACCTTTCATATTGCCAGTTAGATACCTGAATCTGGTGCTTGGGAGGTGGGTGGTGGGTGGTAGGGCTGGGACACACATAGGATGATCCTTAAAACAAGCCCTATGAGTCAGGAACCCAAGCTGGTGGCCATGAATGACCTGTAACCCCTGGTTATGAAACAGACAAGTGCTACTCTCCCCATTTCCCAGGTGGGAAGGATGAGGCACAAAGGAGACATGCTCTTTCCCCCAAGCCTGAGAGTGATTCAGACTGCTGAGTAGCACCTCCTGGTGTCCAGTCTCATGATCAACTCAATGCATTGGATTCTACTGAGGAAGGCAGGATATGACCCTGATGATTCAACACAGGTGATCCTCTAGTGTTTGGTGAGATAAGGCTGGCTTTGGGAGGCAGAAAGGACTGTTATTAGGCTATTACAAAATGAGAGCCCTTCCCTTCAAAGGGGAACTCAGAACCAGTGCTAGAGTTAGGTGATTTTAGTTTCAGAGTAGATCAGAGTTTAACGGTCTTCAAGGCAGTATGTGTGCTTCTTCAGATGGTAATGTGGAATCACAGAACTGTAGAGTTGGAAGGGACCCCAAGGGCCATCTAGCTCAACCCCCTGAAATGCAGGAGTCACAACTAAAGAATCCCTGACACATGGCTGTCCAACCTCTGTTCTCTCCCCACCCGCAGTTCCCATCATTCAGAGGCATACCACCTCTGACAGTAGGGTGGGGGGTACATACTAACTGTGGCTCCTAGCCACCAATAGTCTTAACCTCCATGAATCCACTAAAGGTTTCTCCTGCCCGACCCACCAACTAAAGTAATCGTAAGAAGAGCCCTATTGGATCCTGTAGTCCTTATGATGGAGGCTCAGTGGTTTAGACCACAGCACCACCCAATCCCTATTGGAGGCAACGGGCAAGGAGTCTGTTGGAGGTGGGTTCAGTTCACCCTCCGCATGGGCTGTCCTGGCACACCACCCTGTCTTGCTCCCCCAGCTGCCCAGTCCACCAGGGGGACACAACACTTGCTATGCTGTGGGCACCAGCAACCCACGCTACATCACTGATTGAATGGCTCTGAGTTCAGGTATTCTTTACGTGAGATGGATAGGCATAATTTGGTGGTGAAATCAAATGGCAGGTGGGTGGCACTGTGGTCTAAACCCCTGAGCCTAGGACTTGCCGATCGGAAGGTTGGCGGTTTGAATCCCTGTGATGGGGTGAGCTCCCATTGCTCGGTCCCAGCTCCTGCCAACCTAGCAGTTCGAAAGCATGTCAAAGTGCAAGTAGATAAATAGGTACCGCTCCAGCGGGAAGGTAAGCGGTGTTTCCGTGCGCTGCTCTGATTTCGCCAGAAGCAGCTTAGTCATGCTGGCCCCATAAACCAGAAAAACTGTCTGCGGACAAACGGCGGCTCCCTCGGCCAGTAAAGCAAGATGAGCACCGCAACCCCAGAGTTGTTCATGACTGGACTTAACTGTCAGGTGTCCTTTACCTTTTTAATGCCAATTTGGGAGTAAAAATTCCTCCCCACCCTTCTGTTCATAAAGAGGACATCCAGAATGTGCTGGAGGGCAAAACAAGGACAATTTGTTAATTTACACACATGCTCCACATTTCTTTAAAAAGCTTTCTGCTCTTTAATGAGGGTTCCATGGAATCAAAATGAATACATACAGCTGAAAGAATATCCATTATCGCGTCTAAAGATGCTTCCAATCTATGTGCAAATCAATAGGTATGTATTTATAACATTCACTGTAATAAAAACGATCCAGTCATTTTAATAACTTCTCCTTAAATCCATTTTGTTTTTGTTTTAAATCAATGCAGATGCCTTGATTGTTGTGTATCTTGAATGTGAAGCATATTGACTACAATTCTCTCTGTTCCACAGACAGAGTGTTCTTGAGTATTGTTGATCATCCATTTTATTTTTTTATAATTGTTGTTGCAGTGACCATAATTAGTTAAAAACACAAATATTGATATACTGAACACATTCTTTAGGCATGATAACTAGAATAATGTCTCTATCTTTCAGGGATGCTCATGTATTTTTTGATTCTTGGTAGAGAAGAGGGCTGGGGGACTTGCTTCAGCCAGAGGGCCTCGATCCCTTGGGAGGGGGACACATACCGGGGTGAGCAGGGCTGTGAACTGATGTGGGTAAAGCAATGAATGCACACTTTAACTTTGTGCAGTGGGCTAGCTCCTCCAAAACTCACATAGAATCATAGAGTTGGAAGAGACCACAAGGGCCATCGAGTCCAACCCCCTGCCAAGCAGGAAACACCATCAGAGCACTCCTGACATATGGTTGTCAAGCCTCTGCTTAAAGACCTCCAAAGAAGGAGACTCCACCACACTCCTTGGCAGCAAATTCCACTGTCGAACAGCTCTTACTGTCAGGAAGTTCTTCCTAATGTTTAGGTGGAATCTTCTTTCTTGTAGTTTGGATCCATTGCTCCGTGTCCGCTTCTCTGGAGCAGCAGAAAACAACCTTTCTCCCTCCTCTATGTGACATCCTTTTATATATTTGAACATGGCTATCATATCACCCCTTAACCTCCTCTTCTCCAGGCTAAACATGCCCAGCTCCCTTAGCCGTTCCTCATAAGGCATCGTTTCCAGGCCTTTCACCATTTTGGTCAAATATTCTCTGTTCTCTATTCAGGCAAGCAATAGGCATCATCAGAGTTCAAGGACACATCCCAGCCAGGCAAAAACACTCAAGGAGGGTAAGAAGCAGGGCTGGTGAGGGGTGTGGCCTGGGGACAGTCCTAAGGGCCAGACAGAGAGACTTGGAGGGCCACATTTTGCCTGTGGGCCTGAGAATCCCCATCCCTGCATGGGCGTAGCCAAGGGGGCTGGGTGGGGCAGGCAGCTGCTGCCTTGATCAAGTAAAACAAGTGAAATACTTAACGAACTGACCAATCACGTCAGTTCCGCCACCCACAACAAAAGTCCTGGCCCCCCCCCCCCGGGAGATAGAACAAAAAGCTTGAAATGTATTGGGCAAACATACAAAAAAACCCTCTTGATTGTTGAAAGTGATGGCGGGCCTCCAGATGTTGCTGTACTACAACTTCCATTGGTCTCACTGTCTCCAGGAATGATGGGAGTTGTAGTCCAACAACATCTGGACGGCCTAGAGTTTCTCATCTCTACTCAATGATACCTTTATGTGATTTCCTCTTAGGTTCAGTCCTGGATTCAGTTGCAGATTGAATTGCGATGAAGGTTTCTTTAAAATCACACTACAGGTGTCAACAGGATTACCAGTGCTAAGATGGCTGTGTTATCAACCACATCATTAAGTGTGTGCGCGCCTGCAAATGGCTACCATTAATAACTTAATTATCACCATCTGGAGTTTTTCTGCATTTTGTTGCCTCTTGATGTTGCTGTTTACAACTTTCCCCACCCGTGTGTGTGTGTGTGTGTGTGTGTGTGTGTACCAGGAAGTCAGAATATCCATGCATAACCTGAAGAGCAGATTTGTTAGCCTTTAAAATTAAGGGATCACAATTTTCTGTGTTGATTTAGCAAAATGCAGCCTCCTGGCACTTTAAAAATTAACAAAGGCATTCAGGATCAACTGACAAGGGTGAAGCATTTCCACATATTTGATCCTACATAGAGAGAAATTAGCCACCTTCCCCATCACAACTCACTTTCCTGTCTCTCAAGCCCATGTGTTTTGGTTTTGAAAGGTGAGCACGGGGTTGTTTTTTTTAAAAAAGCACCGCTGCCTCCCTCCAGTGGGCAGAGACAATATTACAGCAGCTGCTTTTTAAGATTTGGGAATCCCTCATGTTGAAATAACCAACTTTTGAATTAGAAGTCTAAAACCCTTGGGAAGTTTTTCAGGCAAATTCCCTCCACTTGCCCAGATCTCCTAAATTAACATGTCTAAAGGAAGCGGGTGGCGCTGTGGGTTAAACCACAGAGCCTAGGACTTGCCGATCAGAAGGTCGGCGGTTCGAATCCCTGCGACGGAGTGAGCTCCCGTTGCTCGGTCCCTGCTCCTGACAACCTAGCAGTTTGAAAGCATGTCAAAGTGCAAGTAGATAAATAGGTACCGCTCCGGCGGGAAGGTAAACAGTGTTTCTGTGCGCTGCTCTGGTTCGCCAGAAGTGGCTTAGTCATGCTGGCCACATGACCCGGAAGCTGTACGCCGGCTCCCTCGGCCAATAAAGCAAGATGAGCGCCACAGTTCCAGAGTCGTCCACAACTGGACCTAACGGTCAGGGGTCCTTTTACCTTTAAAGGAAGTTTAAATGAAGAGGGTGGGATTTTATGCTTTGAGGACAGCTGTGTGGGGATCCTTCAGCCCTGTTTAGGGAAGCTTTTAATGTCTGATGCATTACTGTATTTAAATATTTTGTTGAAAGCCAGCCATAGTGGCTGGGGAAGCCCAGCCAGATGGGCGGGGCATAAATATTATTATTATTATTATTATTATTATTATTTCCAACCATCTTAGGGACTCCACTCTGGATTTGTGTAGGATTTGCTCCTGAACCTTTTCTTCTCGTGAAGATATCCCATAGGGCAGCAAAGGAATAGGATCAGAGTTTTCCTTCTCCTGGATAGAAAGGAGTAAATGTGCCTCTGAATTGCAGTTGCTTTTCAGAGTCTCAGATGGGGACGGTGCTGTTGCATTTGCTTCCTGCTTGTTGTTTTCCCAGGGGCACCTGGCTGAGAACCAGAGGCTGGACTAAGAGCTCTTCTTATGCCAATCCATGTCATTTTTTTCTTTTTCTTTTAGTAACTTGATCCTGTGTTTTTATTATGCAATTTGCAGTTGACCTGCTTGAATATCTTTTTCTCTCTTTTTCAAAAGCAAAGGCAAAAATATGCACGTTTTAAAATAACACAAACTCTCCCCACCCCACTTACAGCTGGTGTGTGAACACGCGGCCATCCTTACTGAGGCTGCCTCCTGTTCAGTTTGTTTGATGTGCTTAAGGAGAGGTGAAGCCAATCTATGGCTCTCATCCGACTGCAGGAAGAAGCCACGTGACATGAAGGAAGCCTCTGAGAAGCTCTCTCCCTTGGCTGAGTCAGTCAGCTAGTCCACACTCCTCCACATCCCAAGCACTTTGCAGATTTGTCAGATCCAGCTACACTCCTATATGCTTAGGGAAAAAGAACTTTGTCTACCCTTCTGCAAGCTCCAACTCCCACTAAGCCCCAGCCAACCAGTGGTGTAGGAAGGGGTGGGTGGTGGGTGCGGGCCGCCCCAGGTATCATCATTGAGGGGGTGACAAAATGGCAAAAATATGTGTTTTAAAAACTGGGCTCACCAAAGGGTGCAACCCTTTGTTGCGGTCTCTAGGATAATCCAGGAACAGGGGTTGAAGTTGTACTGTAAGGTTATATCCTATTACAAAATCTGGAAGTAAGAATTGTTGGAGGAAATGCGGAGTGATGGGAACGTACAGTCATATGTGTTGGGATTGTCTGTTAGTTAATAAATTTTGGAAACAGATTGGTATAGAAATATTGGGAATTGTGGGTAGGAAGGTAGGAATATCTAAATTAATGGTTCTTATTAGTCTGAGTAGCAGCAAGTTAAAATCAAAAGAGGAATGTAAATGGGTAAAATTTATGGTAACTGCAGCCAGACAGGTTATAGCAAGGAATTGGAAAAATGCAGGAGAGCTAGGGGTGAACCAATGGAGGAAAAAACAGAATAATATTGTAATTTTAGAATATCTAACTGTGAAGATACACAGAATGAAAAGGTTTAAGGTCAGCGAGAAACAGGAGGAATGGTTTGAGAAGATACTGAATTATTTGGGTAGGTTTGAACAATTTGGGGAAATTAAAATATAAAAATTAAATAAACCTTGTGGATGGAGGAGTGTTAACGTATATAAAATTGTACATATGGTTGATTTGAATATGTTATTATTGATTATGTATACCCAATGTATCAGCAGCCTGGGGCGTTTCACTGTGTTTGGTTGTTGGTAAAAAAAGTTTTTATAAAAAATTTAAAACTGGGATGGCCCTTTTTTTTGAAAAAAAATAACTCCCACACCCACCGCACCCCCTACCTACAAAACTGGTAGCTAGGTGAGGCGGGGGGCACTGGGTGTCACACTGCAGGGCCTGCAGCATGGCTGAGCCAGGCAACTCTCCTGAGGGGGAGGCAGCGGGCAGACTGCCTGCAAGCTCTGCTCTGCTCTTTCAAGCGGCACGGGGCTTGTATCTGCCCACTGCCTCAGCCACCCTACAACTGAGGGGGAGGCTGCAGAGAGGCTCCACGCAGCGTGCCCTGCAAATCAGTTTCATTTGTTGAGACATCAGGAAGAAAAGGGGTGGAGGGGGGAAGATGGGTGGGGGTGGGGTCTGGTGGCGATGTTTCTATTTTGCTTGATGTATGTAGGGTTTGGTGTCAGCATTGCTTGTGCTGTTCACTTGTGTTCCTTTGGTGGTGAGAGAGGTTGGGGTTGGCCTAGGGTGTGGTTGTTTGTTTGTGGTTGGCTGTGGTGAACTTAGTTTTCGTCTGTGAGTGGGGTGGGTGGGTGTTTTGGATCAGGTCAGCCATATTGATTTGTATGCTGTTGGTGGATTATTGTCATTGTCTTGTTGGGCTGTGTATGTGATAAAGGGGAGCCATACCGGGGTGAAGGCGTATTCTTCTGTTTGTCCCCGTGTCAGTTTCAGTTTGTTGGTTAATTTTTCTGGTAGGGCTGTTTCCCATACTATTTGGTACCATTGGTCCATGCTTACGCTTGACAGGTCTCCCCAGTGTCTGGTTATGGTGTTTGAAAGTTGCCTCTGAATGTGGTGGATATCCAGAGGTGATAGAACAGGCTGCACCCCTTCAAGGTGCAGAGAAGGAATGTCATTTATATATGATTTCTTAGGTAGAAAGATATTGCTAGGGACTGCTTGCTCCACTCGCTAACACTGCTTACTTTCTAAATTGCTCTGTGTAGCTTCCCTCTTCAACATCTCTGCAGGCTTGTTTAATGGAGCTCTTCACACAACAGCTTGCTAAACTGCTGTGTGACGCACCTGCTGTTAAATCTTACTGTAGATGCCTTCCTCACTCTGTTAAACGCCTTGCCTGGGTCTGCCTGCCATTCCTTATGCTGCAGTTGGTACGGCCACACTACCTAGTGGTGGCCACACTGCAGAGCGTGACAACAGCCGTACTTCTTTGAATATAGGAAGATATTCTATCAACACAGCAGTTCCCTAATGAACTGTGGACCACTTGGAAATTGCCACGTGTCTTGGTGGACCACCAATACCCTTTTGACTGCTGTGCCGAAAACCACATGCCTGAGCCTGGGCTGTTGAGAGGCGCCCCTAGTCCCTGGTACATTTGGAAGAGACAAATGAGTCAACTTCACCTGCAAATGTAATATGAGTATCAGAGTCCCCTGGGCAGGGCTTTGTTAAACCTGTTTGTTAATCTGGCCCTGATCAAAAGAGCTTCATATCTCCGTTACCAGGGAGGGAAAGGAGGTCTCAGGCCAAGTAAACACATTCTCTCTTGTTCTGCAACTTTTCCAAGTGTGAGCTGGATGAAGTTCGTGGACCACAGTTGGAGTGCTTCTAAACTAGTCCACCAAAAGGGAGCATTCTGGCACATGGCTTATTCTGTGTAGTGCTAGTTTTCTGACGAAGGGAGATTTTTAAAAAGGCAGCAGGGAAAATTCAGAGCTGGCTCAAGCCATTATTCTAGGTGTACTCTTGCACAATAACTATTATTTGGATTTTTTTAAAAGTGTTTCTGAGGATGCAAAGAGTTAGACCTGGGGGCACAATGCAGCCTGCAGGTCTTTCCATCTGGCTTTTGGAACTTTTTAAAGGCCACACCCCTTACTCAGCCATGATTTACACATTCCTTGATTGCTTTTGCCTTGCTGGAATATATCCTTAGACTCCTTAACTGCCCACTTTTGCCTCTTTCTGCCCAACACTGGCATATGGACCCATGGAAGACCCAGAAGGGAATGTGGCCCTTAAAGGTGGGAAAAAAGTTCTCTACTCCTGCAATACAGTGTACTAATTCCAGGACAGCTGCTGGACCCAAGGAAATCCTGACACACAGCCACACACCCCCCCCATTTTTGTTGGCAGGTAACAGGACCCACCGCTGACCTTCTGATCAGCAAGTCCTAGGCTCTGTGGTTTAACCCACAGTGGGTGGTGCTGTGGGTTAAACCACAGAACCTAGGACTTGCCGATCAGAAGGTAAGCAGTTCGAATCCCTGCGACGGGGTGAGCTCCCGTTGCTCGGTCCCTGCTCCTGCCAACCTAGCAGTTTGAAAGCACAAAAGTGCAAGTAGATAAATAGTTACCGCTCTGGCGGGAAGGTAAACGGCGTTTCCATGCGCTGCTCTGGTTCGCTGAAAGCGACTTAGTCATGCTGGCCACATGACCTGGAAGCTGTACGCCGGCTCCCTTGGCCAGTAAAGCGAGATGAGCTCCGCAACCCCAGAGTCATCCGTGACTGGACCTAATGGTCAGGGGTCCCTTTACCATTGCCTTAACAGGACCAAATGTTAATCTTATTACATGTGGTAAGAATCCA
Source organism: Podarcis tiliguerta (assembly GCF_965153285.1). Lineage (NCBI taxonomy): Eukaryota > Metazoa > Chordata > Lepidosauria > Squamata > Lacertidae > Podarcis > Podarcis tiliguerta. The sequence continues at coordinate 9,390,955 of NC_139553.1, forward strand.
GTTATTTTGAATTCAAGCCAGGCTGCCAACGTAAAAAACTGGTTACGTGCTGCAACAGTAATGTCAGGTGATTGCAGGTGGGTAGCTGCACCCACAGGGAATCTGCTGGCCTGCATCTGGTCCCCTGCCCATGGGCTGACAGGACAGGTGGTAGAGTTTCCTTACAAGGCTTGCAAGTCTTTCTGAAAACTCAGCACTGCCCTCTCACTTCCTTGGCAAACTCCCATCAGGTGCCTGCAGAGTTTTCGGTTATTCCCTTTCCCCCAATTCTCTAGCACCCTTTGTTCTACGAAGGCTTAATGTCATAGCACATCACTGCAGGTGTCTGCTTGGTCTAGGGGGTTGGACTAGGACCTGGGAGATCTGGGTTCAATTCTTCCCACTTGGCCATGAAGTTCACTGAGTGACCTGGGCCAATCACAGCATATAACAATAATAATAATAATTTATTATTTACACCCCACCCATCTGGCTAGGCTTCCCCAGCCACTCTGGGTGGCTTCCAACAAAATATTAAAATACAGTTACGCATCAAACATTAAAAGCTTCCCTAAACAGGGCTGCCTTCAGATAAGTCTGGTAGTTGTTGTTCTCTTTGACATCTGGTGGGAGGGCGTTCCACAGGGTGAGTGCCACTACCGAGAAGGCCCTCTGCCTGGTTCCCTGTAACTTGGCTTCTCGCAGGGAGGGAACCGCCAGAAGGCCCTCGGGGCTGGAACTCAATGTCCGGGTAGAACAATGGGGGTGGAGATGCTAACATCTCCCAGGGTTGTGGGAGCAATCTTACTTGTTGACTGCCAGTCATCTTCACAGGGTACAGAAGGGTCTGTTTTGTTTTTTGCCTGAGGGACACATTCCCTTTCTGGCTACATGCCAGGGGTGGGCGGGGCCAGAGGCAAAAGTGGGCAGAACAAATCTGTTTTGCCTATGTCTGTAGGCTAGCTTCTGCGCACATTCAGAGACCCCTCTGTCCTCCACCCACACAACAGGCATGATCAGGTTTTAAGGACACATTCCAGCCTGGCAAATGCACTCAGGTCGCAAGGCCAGGGAATGGGAGACTGCACCTTTGCAATCGTGGGGCATGTTGTTCTAAATGATTTGGCTCAAGGATGCATGAACCGAATGAACACTGGGGCCAACAGCAGCTAAGATCTTGCACTTTATTATTTCATTGTAGTGGAGACAGAAAAAGGGTGGGAGGAGTGTACAAATTTATACAAAACTTGATCTTCCCACTTAACAAAGTCAATTTAAACAAACAAACAAGCCCAACCATAAAGCAAGGTTCGGGAGCATGCAGGCCCTTCATATACCACTAGACTACAATTCCCATCATCCAGGAGCGCTTGCCCTGCTGGCTTGGGGCTGGTGGGAACGAGAGTCCAACAACGAATGGAGGGCCACATGTTTTCCCCACCCCTACTTCAAAAGACCACATTATGATCTAAACAACAACAACAACCAGGGAACTCGTTAAGCCCACTAGGAAAATAATTTTTCTCTCCTAAAAATATATATGTATACATATAGAAATATGTTCTGTAAGTCAACATGTCACGATGCGAGGAGTTCCAGAGATGTCAGCCATTTACTAACTGCTACGGGACAACACTTTAGGGAGTGAGGGGGCCATGGGGGCTTAGTCTTTGGTGGCCTCACTCTGCAACCGCTCCTCATTGCTATAAACCTCAGGCTCGTCCCCGGACTCATTGAGGAGGATAGTCCTCACAATGGCCTCCGTAACAGCATATGGGTCGCAGTTGGCAGAGGGGCGGCGGTCCTCAAAGTACCCGCAGCCATCCTGCCCAACTTGGCGGGGGATCCTGATGCTGGCCCCACGGTTGGCAATGCCGGCCGAGAACTCGAAGATGTTGGAGGTCTCATGTTGGCCCGTCAGCCTCCGGGAGTTGTCCTGGCCCCCGCGAGGGTCATACATGCGGATGTGGTACTTGTGGCGTTTGCTCAGCTTGTCTATGGCAGCTTCGATGAACCTGAAGAGGAGAGGCAGGGAAAAAATACGCATTGAGGAACTGCAGGCACACCAAGGAAAAATAAGCACCAAGGAAAAATAAGCAAAAGGTATTGGGGGCGACTGTGATGGCAGGGCGGAGAGAGTGCGTCTCTGGAGAGCAGGACAATCACAGACTCAAGCGTCAGATGGAGCACATTAGAAAAGCAAGACAAATATTTACGTTCAGGAAAACGTCTTGAAATTATGCAACAGACGGCATCACACTCTCCTCTGCAAATGTCAAAATGGGTGTAGGTGTGTGTGTGTGTGTGTGTGTGTGAGAGAGAGAGAGAGAGAGAGAAAGAGAGAGAGAGATTTTGTATACAGTGGTACCTCGGGTTACAGATGCTTCAGGTTACAGACTCCGCTAACCCAGAAATAGTACCTCAGGTTAAGAACTTTGCTTCAGGATGAGAAGAGAAATTGTGTGGCGGTGGCGCGCCAGCAGCAGGAGGCCCCATTAGCTAAAGTGGTACCTCAGGTTAAGAACAGTTTCAGATTAAGAATGGACCTCCGGAACAAATTAAGTTCTTAACCTGAGGTACCACTGTATATAACTTTAAGATGGGAATATGTTGGTAGAAGATTTCTGGAAACCTATTCTGACAGTGACCATAAATTTTACAAAAGCAAACCACTGATCACTGTCCAAAATTAGTGCTTCTGAATATTTTTGATTGTACAAATGGTAGATATTGTCAAAAGAATTGATACTATGTATGATCTTGGCAACTTGAATTGTAATCTTTTACAATACAAACAGCAATCTTTTATTACATTAATTTATGTATTTCCCCTGAAAGGGACAGCACCAAATCTTACACTGGAAGCTTGGTGGTACTCCCTCTGCAATATAGTTTTAATGGGGAAAATTACACACGATTTGAGGAGCAGGAGCCTCCAGACACTTTTGCACAATTTGGCATTTGTTCATTATATAGGCGCAAGCGGAATCACCACCTCCAAGGCTGCCCTTGCTACAAGCCTGGCAAATACAGAAGCACACCTGACAGTCAAACAGCCAGAGGTGGCTTGTACCGCCTTGCCACCCGAGGCAAAATAGGAAAGCGCCACCTCCTGGGCACTCCCACTATTCCCCCACCACTTCAGCCATACTCCAGAATGCCCCCCACACCTGTTTGCCAAGAGGCCTGGCATTCTGCATGGCGTCGCCACTCATCTTCTCTGCCCAAGGGGAGCGAGAGGATGGCAGAAGTGGAAAGAATGGAGTAGGTGGGCTACAGCAAAAACACTGGGATAATAATAATAATAATAATAATAATTAATAATAATAATTTATTATTTATATCCCACCCATCTGGCTGGGCTTCCCCAGCCACTCTCGGTGGCTTCCAACAAAATATTAAAATACAGTAATGCACCAAACATTAAAAGCTTCCCTAAACAGGGCTGCCTTCAGATGTCTTCTAAAAGTCTGGTAGTTGTTGTTCTCTTTGACATCTGGTGGGAGGGCGTTCCACAGGGCGGGTGCCACCACCGAGAAGGCCCTCTGCCTGGTTCCCTGTAACTTGGCTTCTCGCAGTGAGGGAACCGCCAGAAGGCAAACAACTTAAGCAAGCAAATGGAGACAACATTGCTGCAGTGTTTTGGGGAGGGCTCCAGCTCCACCCACAGATCCTCAAATGACCCACTCAAGTGCCCTATAAGGGAAAGTCCACTCACTTGATACCCCCTTTCTGCCTTGTTTCTTTCGTGCTGACATTGGTGTGGCACCCAGCGCCATTCCAGTTGCCGGTTATTGGTTTTGGATCCAAAGTGGCGATGACCCCAAAGTCTTCGCAGACCCGATGCAAGATGTATCTCGCCATCCACAGGTGGTCACCCATCTCAATACCTTCGCAAGGCCCCACCTGGAATTCCCACTGCAGGTAGAAAGAGATGCTGTTAGTGCAAAATGAAACAGGTTCCTAGTCTTCAAGGTTGTCAAACACGCTCTGCCAGGGCAGAGGTGCCCGTAAAAGAAAAGAGGGCTGGAGCAGGTGGTAGATCAAAGCTTCAGGCTGGGAAGTCAGAGCAATAAGGGGAAGCAATAAGCTGTAGTAAGAGCCACAACTGGCAGGCCACATTTAGTGGGCATATACAGCTCTTGATCACTCCTCCCACCCTCTGTAAGGGGACCCAGGGAATGCACACTTCCTCATCACAGGGACGCAGGAAACTGTCTTGTACTGAATCAAACAACTGGCCCATCTAGTTCAGTCTTGTCTACACTGACCAGCAGCAGCTTCCTTTCTCACCCAGCCCCACCTGGAGATGCTATTGGGGTTGAACCTGGGACTCCTGCATGCAAAACAGATGCTCCATAAGTCCTCTTTCTACATACCTGAGAAGGCATGACTTCAGCATTGGTGCCACAGATCTCCACACCGGCATAAATGCAGGCCCTGTAATGGGTCTCCACTATGTCACGCCCGTACACCTTGTCGGCCCCAACGCCACAATAATAAGGTCCTAGGAAAGAAAAAGCACATGACACATACGATTAGCCTGCTGCTTTGTTAGGAGATATGTGCATATCCAACAGGAGGTGCCGTCTTAGGAAAGAACTGCATAAGAAACAAAGGCAGAGAGACAGGGACAAGGGAATGTCTCCCCTAAGTTGGAAAAACCGCCATTGGGATCTGCCTCCTCTTCCTTACACACAGTCTTCACCTGTTAAAATGTTAGGTCTGTCCTTTGCTTTTTAAAAAGAAAAAAAGGTGCCAGTACTCAACATGAATTTGTTATAGAAAGTGCTGTATTGAGTACCCTTGAGTACCTCCAGAAAAAAAGCATTGGGTCCCAGCACTTGCCAAGATTTATTTATGACATAGCAAGTAACACCTCCAGACTTTACCTCTGTTTATAGCTGTGGCCCTTTTGATTTTCTGGACTACAACTCCCATCATTCCTGACCATTGGCCAAGCTGGCCAGGGCTGGTGGAAGAAAGTGTTTGACAATATATGGAGGGCCAGAGGGGCCCCGCCACTTATCTCTATATAATAAAAACGTAAGGTTCCCCCATTGGAGGATTTGAGGCACTGTGTCGCAATCTGGATTTGCGTGGAGTCAGGGCAGGAGGAGTGGAGCAAAAGCAAAGGCAGACTACAACAGAACAGCAGTGGCCAAGGCATGGGAGAAAGAAGGGAGGTGCACTGAGAAGGGGGAAAGCAGTGACAGAAAAATGTTGAGGGGGCTGGCTGAGGGCAGGCGTAAGTTGATATGGTAGTGCCCTACTTGCCCTAACAAAGCAGCCTCCACTGGTTGCCCCAGTTCAGAGACTCGCTTGCAAGGCGCATGGCAAGGGCAGAACACTCTTTGCTGAAAGGGCCTGGCATGCACCTTTCAGTAATCCCTCACATGAAGGAGGATTTCGCAACCAAACCGGTTAGCGAGTGGAAACTTTTGTGCAATGCCCGGTCAGGCAAGCAACGTCAGGGAGGGAAAGGTCAGATGATTTGCAAGATACACAATGCGCAGATGGCAGCTGCAAGGCAGCATGCATATCTGTTTGTGTGTGCGCGCATGTATGTATGTGTATTGCTTGCATCAGCAAGACAGTACTTGATCACATGAGCATTCTGAGGCCCTTATCTGTGACTCAGCAGCAGGGACCCATCAGTTCGTAGCAGAGTTGGGGAACATTTCTTAGACAACGCCCACATTCCCTCCTGAAGGAACCTTGTGGGAGCCACCTGCCAGTGGCAGGAGCAGCCAAAAGTGGGTGAAGCAACAAGTGTTAACTGACTCACAACTCTTCCATCATCCATCCTGGCAAGCAGAAAACCAGGGAGGCTTGGACAGTGCATCTGGTCCCACAAGGCAGGAACATAGAAACATGGGAAGCTGCCTCCTACAGGTTAGATTTTAGGTCCATCTAGCTTATTATTAGGGGACGCGGGTGGCGCTGTGGGTAAAAGCCTCAGCACCTAGGGCTTGCCGATCGAAAGGTCGGCGGTTTGAATCCCCGCAGCGGGGTGCGCTCCCGCTGTTCGGTCCCAGCGCCTGCCAACCTAGCAGTTCGAAAGCACTCCCGGGTGCAAGTAGATAAATAGGGACCGCTTACTGGCGGGAAGGTAAACGGCGTTCCCGTGTGCGGCTCTGGCTTGCCAGAGCAGCGATGTCACGCTGGCCACGTGACCCGGAAGTGTCTGCGGACAGTGCTGGCCCCCGGCCTCTTTGAGTGAGATGGGCGCACAACCCTAGAGTCTGTCAAGACTGGCCCGTACGGGCAGGGGTACCTTTACCTTTTTAGCTTATTATTGTCTGCAGTGACTGCAAGCGGCTCTCCAGGTTTCGAGTCAGGGACGGTTTCCCACCCCTACCTGTAGATGCCAGGGACTGAACTTGAGACCTTCTGCATGCAAAGCAGGTCAACTACCACCAATGTTTTTCATCTCAGAGTTATATAGGATCTTGACAGGCAACCATCTTGACTTACGGCATAACAAAGATCTACCAAAACCTTTAGGGGAAAGGGGACTATTTGTGAATTCTCCTGCTAGCAACAGGCAGAGGTTCAAAGACTGATCTCCCCTGGCCCCCGTCAGAAAACCCTACTCTTGCTGCAATGGCATTTTCACCAAGCTTGGCAAAGCTCAGCAATATCTTTTGTCTGTTGCTCTGCCACTTCCTTTCTCCCTCCTCACCATAATAATTAAATTAGGCCAAGAACCACATGAAAGGTTCTTTTTCCTCCTCCCTCCCCCCATCCCTTTTTACTTTTGTGTCATGCCTTTTAGATAGTTAGGCCTGAAGGCAGGAAGGGTGAAATGAAATTTGGGAGCCTTATTTGACTGAAGAGCAGGATGCTTCAAAAAAACTAATCAAGTAGTCCCAGGGCTGCGGGTGGCGCTGTGGGTTAAATCACAGAGCCTAGGACTTGCTGATCAGAAGGTCGGCAGTTTGAATCCCCGTGACGGGGTGAGCTCCCGTTGCTCGGTCCCTGCTCCTGCCAACCTAGCAGTTCGAAAGCACGTCAAAGTGCTAGTAGATAATAGGTACCGCTCCGGCGGGAAGGTAAACAGCGTTTCCATGCGCTGCTCTGGTTTGCCAGAAGCGGCTTAGTCATGCTGGCCACATGACCCGGAAGCTGTACACCGGCTCCCTTGGCCAATAAAGCGAGATGAGCGCCGCAACCCCAGAGCCGATCATGACTGGACCTAATGGTCAGGGGTCCCTTTACAGGATGCCGCTCATTCTTGCAGTATATATGTAATACAACATTAAAGCCAAAGAATTTTGCGGTATGTCTGATATGGTGCCAGCCAGAAGGCACGTCCTTTCATACCCCTACCTGCACCCATCCATTTCAGCTGAAAGCCTTATTCTTCTTACCTTGTGGGCCTGGAAAACCATTCTTGGGCCAGCCATATGGGTGCCCATCGACACCCAGCAAAGTGTATTCTTGCTCCATCCCAAACCAAGGCTGACTCTCTTTGACCATGTCCATGATTATCTTGCAGCTGCTCCTCAGATTGGTTTCTGCAAGGAAGAAAAGTTATGTCAACACGAAATTTTGCTTCAAGTCCCAGGTTTGCAGGTGTGCAAAGGCTATTATTGGTTGTGCAACTTGGAGGACACGGAACACTGAATAAGGCCTCACCTGCCCGCTTCCGGTTGTACTTCAGAACCTCGCATAAGACAAGCTTGTTGGGGTCAAGGGTAAAAGGATCTCTGAATATCTTAACGGGGATCAAGAACATGTCGCTGTTGGAGCCTTCAGACTGGCCTGTGCTGGATCCGTCAAAGTTCCATTCTGGGAGATCTGCAGGAGGGATTGAAATAAAGGTGTTTTAGGTGTCACTCCACTGAATCCAGACCTATTGGAGGCTGGCCAAGGAAAAATCCTTGGTGAGAATAAGGGCCATAGCTCAGAGGTAGAGCACCTGCTTTCCATGCAGAAGAACCCAGGTTCAATCCCTGGCATCTCCAGGTAGGACAAGGGGAGACACCCTGCTTTTGCCCCAGGTGTGGAAATATCCAGGAGAGTCGCTTCCAGCGAGCAGCAATAATACTCAGCCAGGTGAACCCATAGACCAGGCATAGGCAAACTCAGCCCTCCATATGTTTTCGGACTACAACTCCCATCATCCCTAGCTAACAGGACCAGTGGTCATAGACAGATCCTGCATTTATTTAACTAACTAACTTATTAATTAATCAACTCCTTGGAGTGGGCAGTTTATATATACATAAACTAAAACCCCTAAGTGGTTTGCATAGAACAAAAAGAAAATACACTTAAGTGAATAAAAAAATACTAAAAAACAGAAAAACTATTTTCCAACAGAAAAGCAGAAACAGTTATCAAAATGTAAATAAAACCAGCAGCTGTTTTTAAACACATTTATGCTTAATAATAAATTTAGATGTCTGGGGAGCCTGACCTAAGCAAGCTGACCAGTTTTTAGTAGGTTCCAAGAACAACACATTAAAGGCACCCTGCATAATAACAAGAGGCAGGGAGTTCCAGAGAGGCGGTGCTGCTGCAGTAAAAGATGCAACACATTCCCAGTGCACAGCAAACAGTATGTGGCATTAGGCAGCTTTTTCGGTTCAGTCCAGACCATTGGCTGGGAAAACGGGACCTGGCCAGCAAGACAGAGCCTTGTCTCCCCTACCTGCTGTGGTCCAAATCTGACAGCACAGCATAAGTCACTTTGCAAGGGGCCTGTAAAGAGCCCTGCCTTGTACTCCGGAGCCCTGAAAAATCAGCTGATCATCTGATCTTCTAAGCATCGTGCTTCGGAAGGGGCTTGAAAAGACCCACACTCTGTGACCTGAAGTTCTGATGATCAGCAGTTCAGTGGCACTTTAGGAGCCCATTTTGGGCCAACTCAGCAGCCTTTCCACACTTCAGGCATCAGAGGGAAGGTTGAACATCTGTCTTGCACACAGAAGGCCCCAGGTTCCATTCCTGGGACGTCTAGGAACGCCTGGGAATGTTCTGACGAGCTGCTGCAAATCAGTGTAAAAAAAACCTGAACTACATTAACCAGTGCCTTGATACACTACAAATAAATCTCATATGTTCCTATGACGTCAGGTGGATGAGACCTGGCCAAATATATGAGGACTGGTAGGCCTCATTAAGCCTGCAGTCTAGAGGTTCCTCACACATGATTGATTGAATGGGTTATTCACCTTGGGGTGACATTTCCCTGTAAAAAAGCCTAACAGACAACTCCCCTTAAGATGCACAAGAGGGCATCAAAAGGAACCCAGCCCTGCTTCTTCCACTCCCTGTAATCAAAGCCTGGCAGGTTCATTCATGTACCTGTCGCTAAGCATTTGCATAGGCCAAGTGGCATCCACATTAACTGCCGCCCAGCCTGCAGTTGAGAATCCCCAAAAGGAAGTAAAAAGTCGCTTCCAATTACATTGGCAAACATTTCAGGAAGCAAAAGTAGAAAATAATCATAATAATTAAGCCAGGTGTCTGGGGACCTGCCTGTTTAGAAAGGATTCTGCAAGTTTCTAGCTCCTAACACTAGATTGCTACTTGGGTGAGACTACGCTGGGAGTCGACAGATCCAAAGCTGGAGTGTAAACAGGTAGCGAGAACAGAGGAAGCCACACTGCACAAGGTGTTGGAACTTTTAACCACAAGCAGAGCCACCAAAGAGAGTAGGAATAAGGGAACCTCAGGCCCAGAGGTTGAATGTGGCCCTCAAAGCCTTTCTATCTGGCCCTTGGGACTCTCCAAACCACACTTCCTACTGGCTCTGCTTTGCACCAGTCCCTGAGTGTTTTTGCCTGGGTGGGATGCGTCCTTGCCCTTTGCTGTGCAGAAACTAGCCTGCACTACAGAGGTGACATGTAACACCCAAAGCTCTGCCCACTTGTGCCCCTGGCTCCTCCTGCCACTTGCATGTGGCCTCCTGGAAGGTTCTCCAGAGGGGAACTGAAAGAAAAGGTTCCTTGCCCCTGCAAGAGAGGATGAGGGCAATCGCCGCCCAGCCTTACCTTCAATGGTCTTTGGTTCCTGGCTCAGTGTTCTGGTTTTACAGCGAAGGCCTTCGCCAGTTCCATCGATCCAGATGTATGTGACCAGCACCTTGTCCCCCAAGGGCAGCTTCATGTACTGGTCCCTGACCACCTTGTTCAGCTTGGAACTGTGTGACACAGACATGGTGGCAACCTAGGGAGGAGAGGAAGGAAAGACGTTTTAGATCCCCTTCAAACTCTGTGTGTGAGTTTCAGAGCTGGGGTAAATGACCAAACCTTCCTTGCGCTGCTAGGTGAATGAAGCAATAATAAGGCTTGTTTATAGTGAACAAGAGGGATGTGGGTGGCACTGTGGGTTAAACCACAGAGCCTAGGGCTTGCTGATCAGAAGGTCGGCGGTTCGAATCACCGCGACGGGGTGAGCTCCTGTTGCTCGGTCCCAGCTCCTGCCAACCTAGCAGTTTGAAAGCACGCCAGTGCAAGTAGATAAATAGGTACTGCTCCAGTGGGAAGGTAAACGGCGTTTCCAGTGCGCTGCTCTGGTTTGCCAGAAGCGGCTTAGTCATGCTGGCCACATGACCCGGAAGCTGTACGCCGGCTCCCTCGGCCAATAAAACAAGATGAGCGCTGCAACCCCAGAGTCGGTCACAACTGGACCTAATGGTCAGGGGTCCCTTTACCTTATAGTGGACAATACTGAGCTAGATGGACCAACCGTCTGTATGAGGCAGCTCCCTGTATTCCTAGGCAAATGAAAGCACCACCAAACTTGCACAACTGGTCTCTTCCCCTCAACATCTCTTTTCCCAGCCTCACTCCCATTAAGCAATTGGAACTTCAGCAGCTGTCCCTGAAAGAGGTGAAGGAGCTAGAAGCTTTGGAGGAGGTGTTTAGTATGATTGGATTAACCACACCCCAGACATAAGAGTGCGGCTGCAGGGGCTCAGATCAGAGGTGGAATGAATAGGATTGTTATCTCAAACATCTCACAGCTGAGAAGGAGTTATCTGCTGTGAATCAACCCCACACCTACTAGCTAGCCTGCTCTAGGGCAATGCAAGATTGATTTGTGGGCAGGGGAGACAATGAAAGAGATACCAGACAGGTCCATTTTTACAGTGGCTGAAGATTGGGTTAATACAAGCTGGTAACTTTTGGAAGGAGAATTATATAACAGATTCTTCCTGGGAGGGTCCCCCCATCTCTTTCCTCCCCAAAACCCCTTCCCCATTTACTCATGAAATTCCACATAGTGCTAATAAGCATTAATATCAAAATGTTTCCACAACTGCATTCTGCATGCACACAGAATTTTAATTTTTAAAATTAAACAATGGAAGTATCCACAGTTTCAGCTGCATGGGGGGGGGGGGAGACCTCTGACCCTCCAGATCTTGGGTGCCAAATCCCGCCAGTGGCCCACCCAGCATGAACAATAGTGAGGGACAATGTGAGTTGTCGTCCAACAACCTATGGAGGGTTACAGGTTCCTTCCATCCCTGGATTGGCACCTGGAGATTGTAAAGAGGGGGGAAGCTGATGCCGCTGCATTAAAATGGATAAACAAGAAATAAGTCTGCATCCCTGCACTAAAACGCACTGGGGGAAGGTGGCAGCTATGCTTGTTAAAGTATTGGTTTGGCTTCCTAAACAAGTTTTCAGCCTAAAGTTTTTTCTCCTTTAGCGTCAGTAGAGATCCTGCTAGCAAAGTATCAGGGGAGAAACAGGAACTTGCCAACAGCCACTAAGCTAACACCCAGCAAGGAAGTGGGAAAACAAACACTGGAATTTGTAGGCCAGTTCAATGCTGGAGGAAGAAGCAGAGCTCACCTTAAGGTGACACTAGGCAAATATCTTTCTTTTTTTCAATCTAAATTTTCTTGGGTTTTCAAAAATTTACAGACATACAACTTACAAAAAGACAAATCACATACATTTCTAATACTGCACACACGTCCGGCTTCCCTTCCCTCCCCTCCCCTTTGTGATTTCTTTTTAGTTTTACTTTTTATACTTTTTCCATGTTAAAGGTAAAGGGACCCCTGACCATTAGGTCCAGTCGTGGCAGACTCTGGGGTTGCGGCGCTCATCTCACTTTATTGGCCGAGGGAGCTGGCGTACAGCTTCCGGGTCATGTGGCCAGCGTGACTAAGCGGCTTCTGGCGAACCAGAGCAGCGCACGGAAACGCCGTTTACCTTCCCGCTGGAGTGGTACCTATTTATCTACTTGCACTTTGAGGTGCTTTCAAATTGCTAGGTTGGCAGGAGCAGGGACCGAGCAACGGGAGCTCACCCCGTCACGGGGATTCGAACCGCCAACCTTCTGAACAGCAAACCTTAGGCTCTGTGGTTTAGACCACAGTGCTACCTGCGTCCCTATTTTCCACATTACTCCATCTTTAAATTATTCTTTAGTTTCTCTTAGTAATATGTTTAACTTGTTTTACATTAACCCTGTTAATGAACTTATTTGCATCCACGAATTTATCCAATATTCCACAATTCCCCCCCCCCATCTTTAATAACTCCCCCCCCCCTTCTTGGTTTCCTATTACACCCATTACCCTTGCCATTTCAGCACAATCCATTAATTTAATTAGCCACTCTTACTTGGTTGCTACTACATCTTCTTTTCACCTCTGGGCAAAATATATATCTTAGGGCCAACTGAACTTATGTTCCAAAACAGGCAAATAACATATTGAGACTAACAGAATGATTCTTCAGTTTAAATGTTAAGACAACGGAGGAGGTGAAAGATGAAGATTTTTTTTTTTATGGGGCATGGCAAAAAATTCACGCCCATTGACTTCTCTCCCTGCCCCCTCCTCCATCCATTAAACAGAAATGATGGGGACTTTTAAGGCTGAAAATTTGAATGGGGAAACTGTGCCCCCCCCCCCGTTGGGCTCCAACTCCCACCACCACCGGACAAAATGGCAAATGGTCAGGGGTGAAGAGAACTATCATCCAACTACATCCAAGATGCCATAATCCTGAATGTAAATAATTTAGGACTCTTGTTACCTTAAAAACCAACTGCACCCCCACAGACTAAACCAGTGCCTTAAGGTCAGCCTTTGAGGCTTTCTGCCCTTTGCACAATCATTCCAGCGCCTTGAGGCAGACAAGGCAGTACAGTGGTGCCTCAGGTTAAGTACTTAATTCGTTCCGGAGGTCCGTACTTAACCTGAAACTGTTCTTAACCTGAAGCACCACTTTAGCTAATGGGGTCTCCTGCTGCTGCCACGCCGCCGGAGCACAATTTCTGTTCTCATCCTGAAGCAAAGTTCTTAAACTGAGGTAATATTTCTGGGTTAGTGGAGTCTGTAACCTGAAGTGTATGTAACCTGAAGCATATGTAACCCCAGGTACCACTGTAGAGTGGTACCTCAGGTTACAGACGCTTCAGGTTACAGACTCCGCTAACCCTGAAATAATACTTTGGATTAAGAACTTTACCTCAGGATGAGAACAGAATTCGTGCAGCGGTGGCGCAGTGGCCCCCATTAGCTAAAGTGGTACCTCAGGTTAAGAACTGTTTCAGATTAAGAACGGACCTCCAGAACAAATTAAGTTCTTAACCCGAGGTACCACTGTAGTGGAGGCTCTCTCTCTGGGCTTCTTCCAACACTCCAAGCAACAAAGCCATTTCCCTTCTAGTGTTCTAGCATTCTGAGAAAATGTAATAAAAGTAATTCAGGAGCTACAGGTCTCTTTTCCTTGAGGGGTCCCTTGCTTCACCTGTGCAGCAGAAAACAGCAAGACTTCTTTGCACTCCTTATGTGCCTCTGTGTAGCAGCTGCTGGAAGTCACGAGTGTGGGGGGGGAGTTGCTGTTGGCTTGGGGCCTAATTGCAGGCTTCCTATTGGGGCATCTGAGAACAAGAAGCTGGACTAGAGGGGCCTTTTGTTCAACCCAGCAGTCAGGCTCTTCTTGATGATTAGCTATTTCAATTTATCTATCATTCACCCTGTTCTTGGGCAGCTTATACAAAGTTTTCAAAATATTTGTAATTTACCGTATTTATGGTCATGTTTTAAAGTTGTTGGCTTTGGGGTGTGTGAGAGAGGCCTTTCTTTGCAACCCTATAAAAGGGGGATTGCTGGGTTGTTTTTGTTTCAATATTTATTATGTACAGTATTTTGTGTTTTTTATATTGCAAATTAATGTTGTCAACTGTCCCGAAATCTACAGATATAGGACTGTATACAAAGCTAAATAAATCAATCATAACTAAATAATAGTAACAAAAGATTCTACGCTTTAAAAATTAGCAGAGATGGAGTGGTATCTAAGTTTGTTGCGTCCATTCATTACAACAAGTCAATTCTGAGTTAATATTGACATTTTATACAACCCACAATATCATTTTCATGATGGTAGAATTGCTTACCACTCTCTCCAGGGAAATCAGGTGTTGATTAATTTTTACATATTTTCAAAACGGTATTTAAAGAGCAATTTATCTTTTGTATTCAATGGTTATTCATTCGGCTTTTCTCTTTCCCAGCACTTAAAACCTATTCCCAGAGGCATTCAAATAGGCTAACAGTTTGTGTTGATGAGGTGGTGGAATTTAGTTTGTATAATTTTTTTAAAACACTCATTTAAGTGGTGATTTTATTCCATTGTTCTACATTAAGTTTTAAATATGCATTAAATACAGATTCTGGTGCAACAGCACACCTTGATGGAAGACAGAGTGCACAGAAATGCCGTTTACCTTCCCGCTGGAGTGGTACCTATTTATCTACTTGCACTTTTTTGTATGCTAAGTTGGCAGGAGCAGGAACCAGCAAGCCCCAGAGGCTCAGTGGTTTAGACCACAGTGCCACCTATATCCCAGGTAATATTTTAAAGAAACTATGAATAAATTTTTAACAACTCTTTTTAAAAATCAACAGCCAGCCTGATAAAAGAGTCTTACTGAATTCAAAATCTCACTCACTGCTGTTATGATTAATTTCATTAATTCATAGCTTTTCACAAGATGCCTGAGTGACTTACAAAACGTGTCCCCTGCAACCTCTCACTACCAAGGAAATATAACAAGAAAATAGACAGGGACCCTACCCAGGGGTCACTGACACAAAAACCCCACACATAACACTGAGTGAAATAATATAGGTTTTACCACCCCCTCCTCTCACACCCCTTTTCTTCTCCAACCTTAAACTGCATATAACACTAATGTCTCTCCACAAATGTAATTTATCTGTAGAAAACACCTTGAAAAATGAGACAATCCATGTACAGTACTTTTGTAAACTAATAAGTTTTTTTTTAATTTTATTCTTTTTAAAAAGCATGCCCCCTCATGAAACCCACTAAAGGGCCAATACAACCACTAATAACACCAGTAAGTGTAAATACGTTAAATACGTTTTGAGTTTTTCACGGTCAGCTTCCTTTTGAAAAGGAAGCGCCACGAAGCTGCAGAAAATGCCGGCGCGATTTTCGCCTACATTCCCGAGAACTGCAACTTCAAGCGCGAGAAGAACTTGGCTGGACACAAAAGCAAAAGTCTTGTTGAACGGCAACCCCCTGGTTGCTTTTTACGCGGGGGCGCCCCAAGCGATTTCAGTGGGAGCTACTCGGAAGAAATCAACTAACCACGCCAAGAGCCCTCGTGGATCAGAAGTTGGGCGAAAACCGTGCATTTCAACCCCTAGGAAGTGGGTCGAGCCCGGTGCGAGCGCGCGCGCGCGTAACCTCGACGCAGAGATGGGTAGGCGAGAAATAGAAGAAGCCCCTCTAAAAAGGAGAACCCCGATCTTATCTCCTTTACAGCCCGATTAACCTTTCCATCCGGCGGAACGCGGCTCTGGGGCTGCGGCGCCCGCGAGGCTTTACTCGGAAACGATATACGGATTCACTTCGGGACTTGACTTCCGAGTCGCGGCGCTTTTCGGAAGGGGGTTGCGGGGAACGCGGCGGGAGCGCACGGGGACGCCTGCCCGATGGCGGCGCACTTACCTCCGGCTGTGGGGGCGTCTCTGGCGCGCTCGGATGGTTTCAGAAGCGCGATCCCAACCCACAAGCTTCGCGGAGCAGCTGCACCTTTGCCGGCTTCTGCCGGCCTTTCTTATAGCCGCCCCCTGCGGACCAGAGGCCGGAGGAGGAGCGAGGGGCGGGGAAGAGGGCGGGCGCCCCCAAACCAGTGTGGGTGCGGCGCTGGAAATACTGTTTTCATGGGCGAAGGCTATCAGCGGCAAAGACGCAGGTTGGTTACTGCTAGTGTCAGAGGCTTTGTGCGCGAGCCTCAATGCCAGTTGGTGGGAATCGCCAGTACTTTCTAATTATTATTATTAATATTTATTCGTTGCGGTTATCGCTCGCCTTTCCTCCAAAGGACCTCAAGGTGGCGCACGTGATTTCTCCAATTGTCCCGACAAGCCTGTAAGGCAGTGACTGGCCCCAGTTTACCCTGTGAGCCTCCTTGAGGAGGGGAGTTTGAACCCTGGTCTCTGCCAAGTCCTCAAACAACAGGCAAAGGTATATTTTTGGCCACTGTGAGAACAGGATGCTGGAAGAGTGAAGCCTTTTGCCTGATCCAGCCTGACTCTTCCCCCAAGCTGTAGCCAATGCTAGTCCTGCACAGAGTAGACCCACCGACTAACCTAGGTACATTGATTTCAATAGGCTGACTGAGTAAAACTTAGTTGGATACAGCCGTATGTTTTTAAACAAATCCTTAGGACAGTGAGGGGAAAACATATTGTAGGGTTGGAAAAGATTCAAGAAATGGGCAGCCGAAATGAAGGCTGCAGCTTTTGAGCCCTTTTAGTTTAGAGATAGGGCAAGAAAGAGTTAGACATTATAGGAGTCTGCAAAGTAATCCATGGCAGTGGTTGCTGATTGGTGGTCCGTGGATCCCAGAGGGTCCGCATAATCCACCCAGGGGTTCCATTCACGTAACAAAAACTACCATAGAGATAATCAAAATTTTCAAATGTAGAGGGTCCATGGTTTGGCTTTTGAAAAACAGAGGGTTCACAGTACTTAGCTAATTGGGAAGCACTGATGTACGGCATGGAGAGAGTAGGTAAAGGTAAAGGGACCCCTGACCATTAGGTCCAGTCGTGACCGACTCTGGGGTTGCAGCACTCATCTCGCTTTATTGACCGAGGGAGCTGGTGTACAGCTTCCGGGTCATGTGGCCAGCATGACTAAACCACTTCTAGCGACCCAGAGCAGCGCATGGAAACGCTGTTTACTTTCCTGCTGGAGCGGTACCTATTCATCTACTTGCACTGGCGTGCTTTCGAACTGCTAGGTTGGCAGGAGCTGGGACCGAGCAACAGGAGCTCACCCCGTCGTGGGGATTCGAATCGCCGACCTTCGGATCAGCAACTCCTAGGCTCTGTGGTTTAGACCACAGCACCACTCGCATCCCGAGAGAGGGGATAGAGAAAAGTTTTTATGCCTCTCTCATAATAGTATGTGAACATCCAGTGACGCTGAGTGTTGGAAGACTCTTGCCCAAAGAGGAAAAAATACTTTTTCATGTGGCGGCCACCAAACTTAGAGGGTTGGACATACTCATGGAGCACAAGTCTATATTCTAGCTTCACTGTCAGTAGCATTATACCTCCAAATACCAGTTTCTGGGGGTCACAGGTGGGCAGAGTGCCGTTGAGCTCACTTCCAGCTTGCAGGCTTCCAATAGGCACCTGGTTGGCCACCATGATAACAGCATCCCAGACTAGATGGATCATTGGCCTGATCCACTCTTCTTATGTTCTTTTGACAAGAGAACAGAACCAAAATGAATAGAGGTGCTCATCCAAAATGAATATAAGGTACGAATCCTACTCTCCACCCCACCTGCACCCCAGTAAAAGATGAGCACCACAAATGGCATAAATCACCCTGCAGTGTGATCTAAGTTAAATACCAAAGTGGAATATATTAGTCTTGTGTCTAAATACTAACTAAGGTTGGACTCCGGGGAGAGTGTACTGCAGATAGGAAGACCCCACGGAAAAGGCCTCTTCTTCTCTTCCATTGCCACCCTCTGCACCTCCTTCTGAAGATGTATATGGAAAAGGGCCTTAGATGATGATGGCAGGGCCTAGGTAGCTTAATGAAAGAGCAGGTAAATAAGTTTGGCCACCTGACATCAAAGGCAAAAATCTCCCCCTCCCACAAAACACCGCAATGGTACGGAAGCCAATGGGCCATGGGCCAGAATTATCCACTCCACCTGAAAGTAGCTGGTTAGTTGAGGATGTGCTGAGGAGTGTACACACCTGACAAGCAGCATCAGCCAATCCTGACTCCCTGATGTGTGTGTGCTTAGAGCAGAAATCATAGAATGGGCAACTTGTGGCCTGATGTCATGCAGCTGGTTGTGGTGAGGAGAATGGGGGAAAGGGGTAGCAGAAAGAGACAGGAGGGGGTGCCCTGGCTATTTCTGTTCTTGGCTCCACCCTGTTCTGTTTCTGGGTCCATGCACTTTGTGCTCTGGTTATGGCCTCCAAAGGAGTCTGTAAGGGGAGTTTGGCCCTTATCAGAAAAAAAAGGTTCCCCTCTCCTGACCTATAGGACACACAATTTCTGCTCATTCATACATTATGTTATAGAAACCCAGCAGCTTGGATGTATAGTCTTCTACTGTAGGAACTAGTCCCCAGGGACTGCATTACTCTACTGACCTGATTTCATTGTGTCTGATGAAAGAGGTGGTTCCCTGCTTAACAAGTAAGTCAATCAACCAGGATTTGATCAGCTTCCCTCATGATGGCTGTTGGGTGGCACTAGGGTGCCCAGGTGAGTTTCCTTCTCCAGGTGTGTGGTTCAGGTGGAGACAGAGTGGGGGAAACTAGAGGGAGGAGGGCAGGAAAGCCATGATGTCATAAAAGGTTTGCTTCCTGGCTCTGGGGTCTAGAGGCAGCCTGGGAAGTAACAATCTGATCCCTTTAACAGCTGGAGCTGAGACACCAGGAGTAATAATGACCATAATAAATAAAAAGGTCTGGAGGCATGGTATGTTCTCTGCCACCACTGTCCAGGCCACTTTCTGCTTCCTAGAAACACTGTCATGGTTAGGGGAGGCCAACTTTGCCCCAATCCATTAGCCAGAGATGGAGCAGCTACTCTTGATGCTTGTGTTTCCTCTCCTCTCCTCTCCTCTCCCCAATCCTTTTTCTTTTTGTGTTGTATGTAATAGATCATTGGTCTTCAACTGCTGGTTCAGGATCCATGGCTGGGTTGTGGCCCGATCCAAAATGAGTTACCATTGCAGCACTATCACCATCAAGAAAAGTGGGCAGGATTAAGAAATGGGATCTCAAATATATATTTGGGTTAAAGATCGACCTCAGGCCTGAAAAAGTTGAAGACAACTGCAATTTATTTACATTTACTTACTTACTTAATTTGTATCCTGTCTTTTCCTGCAAGCAGCTCAAAGTGGCACACAGAGTTCCTTTTATCCTCACAACAATCTTGTGAGCAGTGTTAGAAACTGAGATATGAAAGCTAGGAGCTACATGGCACCTTAAACCTAGGGCACAGGCACAACAACAGAATGTCTAGGTGCGCTTTTTTGTAACAAGAACACAAAGCTGAAAATGAATGAACTGCAGCCAAAATATTATGTTCATTTTTCACATGGTCTAGACCTTCTTCTGCCTACCCCCGCCCCCCAGTATTCTCAGGAGGGTCTCTTCTCCAGGCTTCAGAGAGCAGCTGGAAGTGGGGAGGCAGAAAAAGGTCCTCTTTTCCTTCCACGCTGCAGTTTTAATCTGAAATCTTAAGCGCAGTACTGTGCCCAGAGCTCAGAAACTGCTCGCACTAATTAAATTCCCTGTCGCAAAATGCGCCTAGTACAATGGGAGTTTCGAACACTGCGTGTTAGGTAACCACTATACCAGCAGCAGCTAGATTGTGAGTGTAGGTGAAGGGGCTGTGTTAATCTTTAACTATAGGCATGGTGTTTGACCAAACTGCAGGAGGCAGTGGAAGACAGGAGTGCCTGGCGTGCTCTGGTCCATGGAGTCACGAAGAGTCGGACACAACAGCAAACACCTGATGAAGAGAGCACAGCAGAGGTTATATTTTCTGAGAATCCTCCGGAAAAACAATCTCTCAAAGGACCTGTTGATGGCGTTTTACCATTGCACTGTGGAGAGTGTATTAACTTATGGTCTGTGTGTGTGGTTTGGGAGCTGCACGGCCAGGGAAAAAACAATGCTATCCAGGGTTGTAAAGACTGCAGAGAGAATAATTGGGTGCACTCTTTCCACCTTGGATCAAATCTATGCTGCCAGGTGCCATAAGAAAGCGGCAGAGATAGTGCAGGATAGTACACACCCCGGGAATGATCTCTTTCAGCTTCTGCCTTCTGGAAGAAGGTATGGGGTTATAAAGGCCACGACTAGCCGTCTGAGAAACAGTTTCTACGCAAATGCAATTCTGGTTCTAAACGCAGCATAAGGGGTCTCTATAGTATAGTGTATTTTATAGTATAGTATATTGTATTTTAAAATGGGGTTTCAGAGTTTTTAGGGGTTTATAGTATAGTATAGTATAGTATAGTATAGTATAGTATAGTAGTGTATTTTAAAATGGGGTTTCAGCGTTTTTGGGGGGTTTTGAATGTTTTATGTAGTTTTTCAATTTCATTGTTCTGTATGGGACAATGACAATAAAGATATCGTATATATCATATATAACTAAACGACTAAACAACAACAATAGGCACGGTACTTAGGAAATATTTGGTGTTCTATCAGTGCTGCTGCAGCTGTTTTGTATCATTAGAACCAAAATCTTTTTCAGAGGGGGATGGAGGATAAAATGCCCGAAGTTCTGTTTTCACCTCTGTAACGTCAGAGGCCTAAAATAAAAATCAAACCACAAAGGACATCCTCATACTGTTCAGAGCCCATTGGTCCTTAGCTCACCTGGAGTCCCAGCACATGCATTTTATCTCTGTGGTTGAACACAACATGGAAACCACTGAACCAGAAACGTTGCTATCTTGACTTGTCTGTTTCCCTGCATCTCCCTGCCTTAGTCACTGAAGCACATATGTACTGAAACACGTAACAACCACACATACACATACACCACAGAAAGTAAAGGGTGATAAGGACAGGGCTTTTTTCCAGCCGGAACTCACCAGAACTCAGTTCTGGCATCTCTCAGGTGTGCGCCATTGTCCTTATAGAGAACAAGGGAAGCATTCATGGTGAGTTCAGGCACCTATTTATTCAACAAGGCATAAGGCAACCAGCTGTTTGAAATCATCTGCTATAATTAGAGAAATCATGGTTCTGTAAATGTGGCTCCACACCATACAGTTAAAGCCCATGGTTTTCCCTAAAAAATATTGGGGACTGTAGTTCACCCGCTCACAAAGCTACAATTCCCAGCACCCACAACAAAATATAATTTCCCAGTTTTAAATGTGCTTTAAATGTGTGGTGTGGACATGGTTTAAGGCTATACATATTTACTGGTGGTTAAGTCCCCTTGGATGGGATGCGGGTGGTGCTGTGGTCTAAACCACTGAGATTCTTCGGCTTGCTGATCAGAAGGTTGGCAGTTTGAATCCCCACGACGGGGTTAGCTCCCATTGCTCAGTCCCAACTCCTGCCAACCTAGCAGTTTGAAAGCACACCAGTGCAAGTAGATAAATAGGTACCGATCCGGCGGGAAGGGAAACGGCGTTTCTGTGCGCTGCTCTGGTTTCGCCAGAAGCAGCTTAGTCATGCTGGCCACATGACCCGGAAAAACTGTCTGTGGACAAACGCCGGCTCCCTCGACCTGTAAAGCGAGATGAGTGCCGCAACCCCAGAGTTGTCCATGACTGAACCTAACTGTCAGGGGTCCCTTTACCTTTACCTTTAAGTCCCCTTGAGCTCACTGAGACTTACTTCTACAGTGGTACCTCAGGTTAAGAACTTAATTCGTTCCAGAGGTCTGTTCTTAACCTGAGACTGTTCTTAACCTGAAGTACCACTTTAGCTAATGGGCCTCTTGCTGCCGCTGTGCCGCTGCTGCACGATTTCTGTTCTCATCCTGAAGCAAAGTTCTTAACCTGAGGTAATATTTCTGGGTTAGAGGAGTCTGTAACCTGAAGTGTATGTAACATGAAGCATATGTAACCTGAAGCGTATGTAACCCGAGGTACCACTGGTACTGAGGATTTGTGCTGCAAAAGGGGAAAAGCAGAGAGCATAAGCATGTAAAATAAATTGTCTTGCCCAGCGATCTCAACATGGAATGAATTGAGCTCAGTGGTGCTGTGGCCAGGCAGGTACAGCAAATATTACACTTGAAAGCGGAGCAAGTGAGCAAAGTGTGGCTCAAGGCACTGGTCCCAAGGTCGCATGGAGAGACATGCTGGTGGAGCCAGAACTGAAACAAACGTGTTCCCTCCTCTTGGCAAAAGGTCAGACAGATTAAATCTTGAAAAAGGACCTTGTCAGAGGAAAGACAACCTCGCTTCCCCCCTCCCCCTTTGCAAAAGGCCCGGTTGTCCTAGGCTTCTCCTTTTTAGGAGAAAGGATTTCAGAACTGGGTGAGGGTGTGTGTGCATGTGTGTCTGTGTGCTCATGCTGTTCAGATCAAATATGAAAATGAATTGGTTTGTTTGCTTGGCAGTTAATGGCTGGTCTGGTTTGCAGAGATTGATAAGAATCCAAAGGGGGCTTCGTATCGAGGGGTGTTCTTGAAAGCCCTTTGTTGTGTTTTTGCGAGGAGGTTGCAGAGAGTGACCTCAGTCTGGAGACAACTAGTCGCCAGCCTCATTTAGGAACACCAGGACCTGCCTTCTGCTGAGTCAGACCATCTAGCTCAGTATTGTTGACACAGAGTGACAGCAAGTTCTCTGGGATTTCAGGCACAGAGCCTCTGCTGGACCTACCTGAAGATGCCAGGGATTGAACCAGGAACCATCTGCATGCAATGCAGATGCCCTGTCCCTGAGCCCTTCCCTTTTGTTTTCTTTGAAGCTGCTCAACTATTCTCCCAGGTTTATGGTGGTCCTCCATATGTTGCTAGACTCCAGATCCCACCATTGCTGGTTGTCAGCCCTGCTGGCCTCTGGCTGCTGGGAGTTGGAGTCTCCATCCTTGCTCTATTTGAAGCCTGGTCCTAGTCTAGTTTAAATGTTCTTAGAAAAACAACAGTAGGGAAGTTGCCCATCATTCATGAGCAGCTCAACAGCAAACTGAGCAGGCACACATGTTACCTGTTCAGACGTCTTTCCCGTTAGCTTGAGATGTATTTCAATTGTAGTAATAATTTCTAAATGTGCTTCTATCAGATCCACACCATACATTTGAAGCACATCTAAGGCACATTACTTCCCCCAAAGCATCTTGGGAAATGCAGTTTTCCCCCCAGAGCTACAGTGCACTGCAGGCTTAACAAACTACAGTTCCCAGGATATATTTTTTTTGGGGGGGAACAGCCTTAAATGTGTGATTGCTATACTTTAAATGTGTGGTGTGGACATGACCTTAATTAGCATATGAATATTTTATGCAAATGAATGCCCTCCTTTTTGCCCATGCATCAGTGGCCTTATTGATGTAGTGGTCACTGATGTTAGACTTCCTTTTTCTGTTTGTATGGGGTGACTCATACAGTCCTGTTTATAACTCATCATGCTGAATTTGCATCAAGGCTGAATAAGGAATTGCAGACACAAGTCCAGATGTTGCACTTACTCTTTTTTAAACGGAGTTCGTTCACACATTCAGCTGCAGGCCTTTATACAATGAAGCATTGCTCATCCGAGATAAGAATGTGAATAGCACCAACATTTATCAGACTAAGGAGTATAGTGACATTGCTTGAGGCTCTCTGCAACTGAAAGAGGAGGAAGGCCATTGTATCATTAGGTCATTGTAGACCAGGGACGGTGATCCTGAGGCTCTGGTCTTGTGGTCCAGCCATCAGTAATCTCCCCGGGCAACACCCCTTCTTCCCAGGCCACAGCTGTCTCTGGGCCTGCTCCATGCCCTACTTGAGTGAGTGCAGAGTGCTGTTGTGTTCAGGTTCTGTTTACAGACTTACAAAAAAAGGTAAAGGTAAAAGACCCCTGACAGTTAAGTCCAGTTGCGAACAACTCTGGGGTTGTGGCGCTCATCTCGTTTTCCTGGCCGAGGGAGCCGACATTTCTCCATAGACAGTTTTTTCAGGTCATGTGGCCAGCATGACTAAGCCACTTCTGTTGAAACCAAAGCAGCGCATAAAAACGTCGTTTACCCTCAACAAAGGAAACTGATTTGTAAAAATGTTACATGGAAAAATTATGAGAGACATGACACATACTTCTGTAAAACAAGAAAATCTTTAATAAAAAAATTAAAAAGAAAGAAAGAAAGAAATGTCGTTTACCTTCCCGCCGGAGCGGTACCTATTTATCTACTTGCACTTTGACGTGCTTTCAAACTGCTAGGTTGGCTGGAGCTGGGACCAAGCAACGAGAGCTCACCCTGTCGTGGGGATTCGAACCGCCAACCTTCTGATCGACAAGTCCTAGGCTCTGTGGTTTAGACCACAGCGCCGCCCGCATCTCTGCAGACTTCCAAAGAGGCATCTAGTTGATCTCTGAGATAACAGGATGCTGGCCTATATGGGCCACTGGCCTGATCCAGCAGGACTCTTCTTATGTTGTTATGATCAGGTGGCAGGTGATGAGAAATACTCCCATATTCTTGAGACCCTGGAGGGCCTTTGGACCACCTCTAGCTGATATTTAGGCCAGGCTTCCTCAACCTCGGCCCTCCAGATGTTTTTGGCCTACAACTCCCATGATCCCTAGCTAGCAGGACCAGTGGTCAGGGATGCTGGGAATTGTAGTCTCAAAACATCTGGAGGGCCGAGGTTGAGGAAGCCTGATTTAGGCTTTCAGCACCTTTCCCCCTTTGCAGAGGCGGGGAACTTTTGAGGGCAATCTTACCTTGGAGGCAGGTGGACTTCTCTAGGGGATTTTCTGGCTGATATAACTCCTGTCAAAGCCCTGGTTGACCTCTGGAACATCGGAAATGGCTTGGGCCATTGACATGATGGCCCCAGAACCCGCTTCCTGCTTCATGGAGCCTGTTTGGCTCCTTGATATACTCCAGAGTTTAGGCAAGAAACAAGCTGGGAGATTGCTTGAACATAAGTGGAGGAAAACCCCAGTTGAATGCAGTTGAACACTAGTGAGGGTTCATCATTGAGCCTACCTAGTGGCAGTGAAAGTATGCCTTCTTTGCTGCTTCCATTGCATCCTCATTGTGCTGTCCATCACAGCTATTTTGGGTAGAGCAGGGACTTTTGCAGTCTGAAGGAGGTGACAGAACAAATGGTAGTTCAATGTCACTTATTTGCAAAGCATTTTGAGGATAAAATCACTTGCATTCACCAGGATCTTGACTCCTCTGTTATAGCAGATGAATCTCATGGGGTGTCCAGAGCACTGTCTGGTCCTGTTGTGTTGGATGAGTTGCGGTCGGTGAGGCTTGAGGTCAAGGTGCTTGGATTGGCCAAGGTGACCACTTGCACTTTGGACCCTTGCCCCTCATGGCTGATTAAAAAACTAGCAGTGAGTGGACAGCTGGCTGGGCCAGGAAGATGATTAATGGCTTCTTGTGAGAAGGGGTGGTCCCTACCTGCCTGAAGGAGGCAGAGATAAAACCACTCCTCAAGAGACCCTCCCTGGATTCAGAAAATCTAAGTAATTACTGGCCAGTTGCTAATCTCCCCTTCTTGGGCAAGGTTTATGAGCAGCTGGTCACGGGCCAGATCCAGGTGCTCTTGGAGGATGCTGATTTTCTAGATCCATTTCAATTGGGGGTTTAACCTAGTTTTGGCACAGAAACTGCTTTGGTCTCCCTGTATGATAGCTTCTGTTGGGAGAGAGAGAGGTGAAATGTATCCCTGTTAATTCTCCTCAACTCCTCAGTGGTTTTCGATACCATTGACCATGGTAGCTTTCTGGAGCAGCTGTCCAAATCAGCAGTGGGTAGCACCACTTTGCGATGGTTCTGGTTCTACGTGGATCATCATTTCCAAAGGGTGATGCTTGGGGAGTGTTGTTCTGCCCCATAGAGCCTTCAATGCAGGGTTCCTTTGTGCTCAATTTTATCTCTCAGATTTTCATGTAACATCTACATGAAACCACTGGGTGTGGTCATTCCAAGTTATGGAGTATGTTGTCACCAATATGCTGATGACACTCAGCTCTATTTCTCTTTTACATCTGCAGGTGAGGCAGTGGAAGTGCTGGACAGGTGTCTTGCCTCGGTAATGGACTGGATGAGAGCCCACAAACTGAAGCTCAATCCAGATAAGACTGAGGCACTTAGTGGGTGGTTCCCTAGACCAGTTGGGTGGGAGATTGCCTGCTCTT
Organism: Podarcis tiliguerta; assembly: GCF_965153285.1. NCBI lineage: Eukaryota > Metazoa > Chordata > Lepidosauria > Squamata > Lacertidae > Podarcis > Podarcis tiliguerta. The sequence goes on from NC_139553.1 coordinate 9,417,280, forward strand.
GATGGGGCTACACTTCCTCTGAAGGAGAGGGTATGTAGCTTGGGGGTACTCCTCGACCCTTTGCTGTTGCTTGAGGCTCAGGTGGCCTCAGTGGCCCAGAGCGCCTTCCATCAGCTTCGACTGGTGACCCAGCTATGCTTCTATCTGGACAGGGATAGCCTAACTACTGTTGTCTGTGCTCTGGTAACCTCGAGGTTAGATTACTGCAGTGCGTTATAAGTGGGGCTGTGAAATGACCTGTGATCCTCAGATGAAAGGCAGTATAGAAATAATAATAATAATAATAATAATAATAATAGATGAATATTCTGGTCTGGTAAATATTTTCCGTGCTTGGTTTCTGTGCATCATTCTGCTGTTAAAGGCAGAGGAGCAGGAGCAGAATAAAAAGGTGGCAACAGTCACTGGGCATCTATTTCTGGCAAGCTTCTCCATTTGTTGAGCTCATCATCAAAAGCCTTTCTCTGGGCATCTTTGCTGACAGATGTTAAGGGGCTCCTGGCTGAAGGATAGAAGGTGCAACAAATAGACTTCTCCCCAGGAAAACTTGCCTGATGGTTCCTTAATGCAGTGCTCTTCAACCTTGGGTCTCCATATGTTGTTGGACTACTGCTTTCATTATCCCTGACCATTGGCTAAACTTTCTGTTGATAATGGGGGCTGTAGTCCAGCAACATCTTGGGATCTCAAGAGTGAAAAAACCAAATGACACCGAACCAAATGCATCAGCAGTGCATCAGGTGTATCGTTCTGCTGATGCTGCCATGGAACTTGGAGTTTTACCTGTGAATCTGAATTCCTGTAATTTTGCTTTTATTATTGCTGGTGTTTATTTTGTGTTTTTCCAGCCATGTAGCATCAGTTGCCAACCACCTCTCCGCACTAGAGTAAAGCAGGGCTGCGGTGCTGAGCCAACAATCCACCTGCTGACCCAGCCAATGTGGCCCTTGACAGGCTGAAAGGAGCACTGGGCCTCACTGCACTGGGGTGCCTGCATGGGGTCGTCTGGTTTGCGCCCACTCAAAAACTGTGCTCCCGGGCCACGGCCCCCCTGGCACCCACCACACTATGCCCATGGGTTTTCCCAGATGATATTTTGTAGGAGGGGGCCAAATGCACTGTGCATTTGCACTGGGACACTTTTATTGTTTTAAACAAAAGAAGTCCCATGGTCACATCACTTCCTGGTGCAACTGGACTTCTCTGCGACCCTTCCCCTCTGCAGGGAGGCGGGACCGATTTGGATGCCCCCCCCCCGGTCCTGAATGGGGTAACTGTGTCCCTGAAGGACCAGGCGCACAACCTGGGAGTCATTTTGGACTCACAGCTGTCCATGGAGGCACAGGCCAATTCTGTGTCCAGGGCAGCTGTCTACCAGCTCCACCTGGTACGCAGGCTGAGACCCTACCTGCCCGTGGACTGTCCTGCCAAAGTGGTGCATGCTCTAGTTATCTCCTGCTTGGACTACTGCAATGCACTCTACGTGGGGCTACCTTTGAAGGTGACCGGGAAACTACAACTACGTAATCCAGAATGCAGAGGCTAGACTGGTGACTGGGAGTGACTGCCAAGACCATATAACACTGGTCGTGAAAGACCTACATTGGCTCCCAGTATGTTCCCAAGCACAATTCAAAGTGTTGGTGCTGACTTTTAAAGCCCTAAATGGCTTCGGCCCAGTATACCTGAAGAAACGTCTCTACCCCCATCTTTCTGCCCAGACACTGAGGTCTAGCGCTGAGGGCCTTCTGGCAGTTCTCTCACTACAAGAAGTGAGGTTGCAAGGAGCCAGGCAGAGGGCCTTCTCAATAGTGGCACCCTCCCTGTGGAATGCCCTCCCATCAGATGTCAAGGAAATAAACAACTATCTGACTTTTGGAAGACATCTGAAGGCAACTCTGTTTAAGGAAGTTTTTAATTTTTGATGTTTTATTGTGTTTTTAGTATTCTGTTGGGAGCCACCCAGAGTGTCTGGGGGAAACCCAGCCAGATGGGTGGGGTAGTAGTGGTAGTAATATCTCTCTTCTAAATATTGTTCCAAAATGCTTGTGATTTTATTATGTAGGTTGCAAAGTCACCTTGAACATGTTGGGAGGATGACGCAGTCAGTGAGGCCTCAAAGAAGTATATATGTAAACAAATAATTCCTCCAGACAGTTTATTGATTAAAATTCATCCTGATTTTCTTGCACAGAGCTTTCGCAGAGGTCAGACTTTGTCCAGTCATTGCTAAGCATTTGTTCTAACTTGTCTATGGGAGGTAACATGATGATGAGCCATTGTCCTGCATTCATCCTGATTTACTTGCTGGGTGTTTATACATCTTCTTTTTAGCCATCTGTCCACTCCACGCCTTTCAATGCATTTCTGCAACACTTTCCACTCCCCGCAAAAAGCCAGTGTTCTCAGTGCATTTGTTGCACAAGAGCACCAGAGTGCTTTAATCCACTATAAATGCACAAAACCTCAAGTTCCAGTTATTGACAGTCTGGACTGGAGGCACCCGAAGATGCTTGCTGCAAAACAAAAGGCACTAAGTTCATTGAGTTCCTAGTAGATATGCTGATGTTTGTGGCTTGAATGAGTAACCTCACGTGAATCAGCCTCTTTGCTGACAAGCCTACTCTAGAAGCATCATCACTAAGAAACTGGTCAGGACTGGCTATCAGTTCCTGTTGATGAAAGGGAAAGATCTATTCAGTTTCTGAGCTTATCAGTCAAGCCTAATGTTTGGTTGTTAGTCCTGGGCAGCTTTACGGTGTTTTCTATCAGTGATCTATGATCCTCTTCTTCTGAGCCGCTGAATAGTGTTTCTTGAGCCATTATCTGAGAAAAGGCTGGAGCTTTTTCAACCCAGGACCTGTATTCTATTCTGTGCAACCTTCTGGGGGCCACATGCTGGGGGTAGGAGAGGCCAGAGGCAATGATCAGGGCCAGCCCAATACATTTTAGCACCTGAGGCAAACCACAAAATGGTGCCTTGCTTCCTTCCAGGGAAGAAGCTGAGAGCGAAGATCTACAGCAGGAGCAAGGAGGGAATAAAGATCTACACTGGGATCTGCTGCTTCTGTGGATCCTCCTGCCTGAGGCAATCAGCCAACCTTGCCTCATGGGTGGGCTGGCCCTGGCAGCTATTGAAAATAGCTTTATACGGTAAGCTAATTTCTGCACTAAATTTTCTTGGGAGAAAAGCAATGACAAACCTAGATAGCATCTTAAAAAGCAGAGACATCACCTTGCCAACAAAGGTCCGAATAGTTAAAGCTATGGTTTTCCCAGTAGTGATGTATGGAAGTGAGAGCTGGACCATAAAGAAGGCTGATCGCCGAAGAATTGATGCTTTTGAATTATGGTGCTGGAGGAGACTCTTGAGAGTCCCATGGACTGCAAGAAGATCAAACCTATCCACTCTGAAGGAAATCAGCCCTGAGTGCTCACTGGAAGGACAGATCCTGAAGCTGAGGCTCCAATACTTTGGCCACCTCATGAGAAGAGAAGACTCCCTGGAAAAGACCCTGATGCTGGGAAAGATGGAGGGCACAAGGAGAAGGGGACGACAGAGGATGAGATGGCGGGAGTGTTCTTGAAGCTACCAGCAATAGTTTGACCAAGCTGCGGGAGGCAGTGGAAGACAGGAGTGCCTGGCGTGCTCTGGTCCATGGGGTCACGAAGAGTTGGACACGACTAAACGACTAAACAACAACAATTTCTGCACACAGCCTCCTACTTAATGCCTCTTCCTTGCCTGGAGGATAATCGAAGACACATCCGAGCCAGGCAAATACACTCACTGAGGGTGCAAAGCTGGGTTGGGCTTGAGGCAGAGTCCTGAGGGTCAGAAAGAAGGAACTGGAAGGCCCTATTTGGCCTCTGGGTCTGAGGTTCCCTACCATATAATAACATTTCATAATCTGTCCTGGGATCTCTTGGGATGAAGGGCACTAAGAAAACAACAACTGAAGAGATAAATTGAAATATAAAAACTAAAAGCCGGATCCTGTGATCTGGTGTGGAAGGGAAGAAGTCAGGGGAAAGCTCCAGCTCAGGGATACAGCAAATGCTTTGGGTGCAGAAGGTTCCAGCTTCAATTCCTAGCATCTCCATGTAAGTCTGGGGAAGTCCCTTGTGTCAGGGCTGGGCTCTGTGGGCCACAATCCAGGGTCAGGAGCCGGGAACCAGAAACTGTGGATGAGTCAGTGTGGGGCAGTGGTTACAATGCTAGACCATGGGCCAGGAGGCCAAGTTTTGAACCAAGGGTGGCCTTGGCCTTAAGGATGTAGCAACATCCCACATGGAGGCTGCCACATTGACCCACCCACCACCACTGCTTCTCTTACCTCACCTGGGCGGTAGCACCCATAAAACAGCAACAGTGGGTTCCAGTGAGATCTTGCAGAGCTCTTGTGAGATCTCATGAGATTTCAGCAAGATCTCACCATAAACCACCAACATCAGAGGTGCTTCAGTTGCCCAAGGCAGCTGCCTTAGCCCACCTCATGGGCAGGCTGGCCCTGATCCCACAGCTCTCAGGCCATGTTGCTGAAGCATGGCTGCTGGTTGGGAAAGAGAGACCTTTATACTCCTTCCTGCCCAAAGAAACCCAGAAATCAGCTTGCATGGGCAGCTTCCTTCAGGAAGACTCCATTGGAAAAGGCTGCTGCCTGCAGCTCCCCAATTGCTCACTCAAGTCAGTCACACCCAGAGAGATCCCAGCACCTCCTTGACACTCTGGGTTCTATTTTGTGGGTGGGAGTCAGCTACAATCTTGTGTAACAAGCCTGCTTCCCTCTGCCCCCCACAAATAATCTGGGGAAGGGCTGCAGCTTGCTGGCAGAGCATCTTCCTTGCATGCAGAATGTCCCAGGTATCTTAAGCCCCGCAATGTTGGTATGATAGGGCTTGGGAGACAGGTGGATGAGGAGGAAGTGAGGGGTTGAATTGTAGGAACTTGTGTTGGAGGCAGGGAGGTCTCCCTTTTCCATCCTGATTTCAGTTGCTTTAGAAGAAGAAACAGGGATGCCAGTTCACCCCACTACAATCTTCCTGAATAGTGGGAGGCTGGGGATATCTTTAATCAGTCAAGAGAGGAGGCTGAACAGAAGCCTGAGCAGGGAAGGGGGGATGCAGTCTTGTCACCTGCAACCAAGTCGCCGCCTTCTCAGGTGGGAGCAGAACCGGCCCATCCCAATGGGAGCCCATGCTTGCAATCCTGACATTCCCACAGGTCAAAAGAGTCTTGCGAGCGAGCGTGCCATGCCTTATCTTTAAAAGCTTGGCAGGAAGGATGAGGAAACTTGTTGGGACATCTTGGGAAAGTGGGTGGGGCAGAAGCCAATGACAAACAGAGGCAGGGCCAACGACAGGCTGAGCAAACCAATTCTAGTTTTCTCCCCAGCCTGTCCGAGACCAGGGAGAAGAGCTGGTGGAGGAAGATTGGAAGAAATTTAAAGACTATTTACAGAAATATTATAAAATTAATGAATGTTAGAATGATGTTGGATTGAGGTTAAAGGGTTATTAGTAATAGTGTGGTGAAGGAATATGGAAAAATGGAAGGTTAAAAAACCGAAAAATTAAAGGTATAATATACTAAGATAAAGATAAGGATATGATAGAGGGAAGGGATTTGCTGACTAATTGATTGAACTGGAATACAGAAAGGGGAGGTGTGGGGAAGTCCGGGAAACAAGCAAATGTAAGAAATACTATGAAAATTGAATTGTTTTTATTTGTTTTTATTTTTGTATTTTTCTTTTTCTTTTTTTATGTGAAAATCTTAATAAAAAATATTATTAAAAAAAAAATAGTTTTCTCCCCAACCTGCTCCCTGCTGAGTTCTGTGAGAGGCGGAGTTGAGACTAAGAAGGAGGAATCTGGTATCCAGTGCTACTTCTTGGACTGACTGTAAGCAAAAGGTGAGCAGGTGGGGTCTGGCTGAAGAGAGACTGAGCTTGGTGGGGCAATGTCCCATTCACCCTAATGTACCAGCCTCCACTGATCTTATGCATACTGACTCAGCTTGATTTACCTTTCAGGTAAACATGCGTAGGATGGAGCTGAGGGTACCATCATCCTGAGTGCTTTCTGACTAGGTTATCTCACCCGCTGATCCTTTTATGATGTTTATGCTGGTCAAGTCTTCCCCTTTGCCTGCCCTTTGACTTTTCCCCTTATCCTTTTCGAAAAAAAATGTTTATTTTGAGTTGTAGGAGGAAGTTAGCCAAAGAGCAAAAATCCTTTCTTCTTTCTCCCACACTGGGGAAACTGAGGCTCACTTTGTAGATCATGAAATTCTTTGTCTTTTGCTTCAGAGTCAGCACCCGTGGCCCAGCCACAGGAGCTCACTCTCCTCCTTCCATCCTTTGACCATAACCCCTATATCAAACTCCACATGTGAGGGGAGATTAACTGAAAAACCAGCAGATGCCCTCGAGCCAGCCTGCTGAAGCAAGCCTGATACATACACTCAGAAAATGCATTTTTAGAGAACTGTGGGTATCAGCAACCTGGGAGCAGTTTCTGCTTATCAGGTTGCCAACTTATCCCATTCCCAGCAGGGCTTGGAGCATCGTTGGGTAACATAGGAACTAAGGACTCTTCTGGACAATTGTTTATTGAGCATTCATCCTGATTTGTTTGCATGAAGATTATCCCAGCAGCGGAGCATATGCCCACGCTACCCAGGGCGAGTGCACTCCTGAAGGGGGCGTAGCATAGAGGGTTCCCTCCCAGGTGTGGGATAGCTGCTCGGGTGCCCAGAGTGGCACGTGCGTCCTGCAGCCAGGGGTGTACCAAGCCGCCCATGGGGGTGGAGCAAGCCACCCATGGTAAACATTCGGCATGCTGCGATTCCCAAGCTGCCTCCAAGCTGTCAAAGGAAGTTGCAGGACAATGAGCACTGGTCTGCTTCCACAAAGCTGATGCAGGAGGAGGTTACATGGCAGGTAAGTGTGGCTTGGCTACATAGGCATCAAGGGCCAAATGTGGAATCTTGGCAGGCCTGATTTTGCCCAAGGGCATAGGTTCCCCAATGCTGAATTCACAGCTACAAACATTACAAACTGGCAAGAGCACTAGACTGAGGTATGCTGTCCGATTTCCTTGTAACCACCAGCTTCATATTGCTAAAGTTTCTAGTCCAACTGCTATATGCTTTTTTCATTGTCTGCAAAAGCCTAGGTGAAAATGTATGTCTCGGTTGTGTTGTCAGAATGTGTATAATGTAGGCACCGGGTTTAGTCTAGGGGCAAGAAATTTCAGAGGTTGGGGGTCCACTATGAGAAGCAGATGCCACCACACCTTGAACCTCCAGTGTGACATATGCTCAAAAGAACATAGGAATGCCTCTTTAAACTGTCATGGCTTCCCTCAATGAATCATGGGAACTGTAGCTTGCTCTAGGTGCTGGAAAATGTTAGGAGACCCCCTGTTCCTCCCACAGAGCTACAATACCCAGAGTTCCTTGGGAAGAGGGATTGACGCCTTAGAACTCTCAATACACTTAACAAACTTCAGTTCTCATACGTTTTTAAGGTATCACATGTTTTGTTGTGTTTGGAAGCTGCCCAGAGTGGCTGGGGCAACCCAGTCAGGTGGGTGGGGTACAATACAACAACAACAACAACAACAACAACAACAACAACAACAACAACAAAGCCATTCCTATACAAAGTGGTATGACAAAGCATGAAATGTATAGTGGAGATGGGGCTTCTACGCCATCTACACCAGGCTTCCTCAACCTCAGCCCTCCAGATGTTTTGAGACTACAATTCCCATCATCCCTTACCACTGGTCCTGCTAGCTAGGGATCATGGGAGTTATAGGCCAAAAACATCTGGAGGGCTGAGGCTGAGGAAACCTGGTCTACAGTGACTGGCAGTGACTCTTTCTCAGGTTTCAGACATTGAGCCTCCCTTGCCCCCCACCAGCCACAGCTGGAATCACTGGGAATTGAACTGGGAAACTTTCACATGTGCTAATGCTTGCTGACCCACAGCCCTTTGATTGTGCTCTGAGGTGAGTTACGTAAACCTTGCTTAATATTAGCCGTGGATAAGATGAGTGTAAGTTAATCTGCATGAAAGAGGACAGTTTTGCTTTTGTTCTCCGGTTTTCTTTGAGAAGGGAAACACCCAGGCTTTGCACAGAGGCGTTCTTTGTTAAGCCTGTTTTAAAGAGAGAGAGAAAGAAAGAAGTGCAGCAAAACAGAGAGGTGCTGACCTTGCTTTTGAGGCTGCTTAAGGGCAACACTTTTTATCTTGCTCGGAAGAAAAGGGTGCTTAGGAACATGTGGCAACATAACCCTCATTATGCATTGCAGAGATGGTAAGAGAGCCAGCATATATCAGGGGCCCCCTGAGGGGCGCAAAGCATTTCAGCAGTGCATTCCACTGTCTTCCAATAGAGCCCCAGGTGAGGGACATAGGAAGGTGCCTTGTATGGAGTCAGAACAGTAGTCCACCTAGCTCAGTACTGTCAACACTGACTGGTACTGGTTCCCTGGGATCTCAGACAGGGATCCTTTCCCAGTGCGTCTGGAGATGCTGGGGATTGACCCTGTGAGCTTCTGCCTGCAGAGTAGATGCTCCACCACTGAGCTCCAGCCCTTCCTCAATGTAGGAGCATAGGAAGCTGCCTTATACTGAATCAGACCAGTGGTCCATTTAACTTAGCACTGTCAACACCGACTGGCAGTGGTTCGCCAACATTTTTATAATGAAAAAAGGGATGTCAATCATCATCTCCATCATCATCATCATCATCATCATCATCATCTTTATACCCTGCTCCACTCTTTGCGGCTTCCAACATAGATAGAAATATAAAGGTAAAGGACCCCTGACAGTTAAGTCCAGTCGCAGATGACTCTGGGGTTGCGGCGCTCATCTCACTTTATAGGTTGAGGGAGCTGGTGTTTGTCTGCAGACAGTTTTTCTGGGTCATGGGGCCAGCATGTCTAAGCCGCTTCTGGCGAACCAGAACAGCGCATGGAAACGCCGTTTACCTTCCCGTCGGAGTGGTACCTATTTATCTACTTGCACTTTGATGTGCTTTCGAACTGCTAGGTTGGCAGGAGCAAGGACCGAGCAACGGGAGCTCACCTCAACGCAGGGATTCAAACCGCCGACCTTCTGATCGGCAAGCCCAAGAGGCTCAGAGGTTTAGACCATTATATAGAAATATAACAAAACATTAAACATTAAAAAACTTCCCTATACAGGGCTGCCTTAAGATGTCTTCTAAAGGTTGTATGGTTACTTATCTCCTTGGCTCGGGGGTCACATAACTCTATACCCGCTGATGTTCTACCATACTTTCCAACATTTCTCTGGTGAAAATAGGGACGTCTTAAGGAAAAGCGGGACATTCTGGGATCAAATCGGAAACCATTAAGTTTCTGCTTAATCTGCTGCTAACCAGATTAAGAGGCCTCTGGGTACAGGGTGGTATATAAATTCAATTATTATTAACAACAACAACAACAACAATAGCAATAACAACAACAACCATTCAATCCATCTCTTTACTATGGTCAATGCCCAATATTCAATCTGCTGTTAATGAGACAGGCTGGTATCTCCCAGTTCATGGGTGACTTGAGCTTCAGGAACAATTTCCAGATATATGACACTCCTCTCTAAATCAATACTTCTCCCTTCAGTTTGCATCAGTGCTTAAGTGTTTTTTTTCCATCTCCCACAGATATTGTGTTACTGTTCAAAACACATTTGTATCTGTCATATCATTGCATGAGTTTCACACCCTGCTGGAGAAAACTTCCCTTTTCCAATTTCCACATTGCCTTCTATGCAGAAAACTGCTGGTCATCTCAACCCCCTCCTCCTTCTCCATCTGAAGCAACTTGGGGATCACCATGGAAACGGTTACCAATTAACTGCAACTGAGTGTGTAACGGCTGTCTTTGGAAATGAGGAATGGGAGAAGCAGAGCTGGTGGCGGCAGTGCCCTTTTGACAGGTGCCTAAGCATACTTCAGCTCCATTTATACTTTTCCTTTGAAATGTTTTAAATTTTTTTGTTTGATTAAAGGCCTCTCCTGAATGATTTTATGAGTTTGATTAATCATCTTATCCTATATAATTTTGCATACACAGAAATAACTCTCGGTGACTCTGGAATGACCTCCCTGAGGATTCGGTCATGTTCTGGATCTTGCTTTCTTTCAGGCACCCTATCAGTACAAATGTAGTTCATTCAGAGAGAGAAATATACATATTAGTCTATGTTTCACTGAAATAATTATGGAACTGATTTCTTTTTTTTTGCTGCTGCAGAAATTAAAGATACGAAGAACTGTAATAGATTAACAGGAAATGTCTCAGATTGTGCATCTTTGAAATGGATTATTAGTGGTGCTGTTTTTATAGAAAAAGAGGTACCTTGTTCTCTTAGAATAGCAATGGTGCCCAAAACTAAGTTTCAGTGAGTTCCGACTGAAAAAAGCCCTAATTATTTGTATGGTGAGTTTCCCTATGGAGGGGCTCAGTGGGCTATCACTGGATCAGTTCATGCTAATTCAACCTGAAGCCCCTGTTGCTAGCGAGTCTCCGCCTACAAAAATGTCTGATGCCAAGTCTAGCTCTGAGCTGGCTGAGTCTCGACCTCTGTCACGTAGGACATGGAGATGTCAAACAGACTGCTCAGGCCTAGTCTGCTAGAAGGAATTCTCATCTGCTTACCCAGGCCAAAGATGCAGCCCACTTGCCACGCTAAGTCATGCCCACCCCACCTTTACATAAGGAGAGTCCATGGAGTGTGTTAGCTGTTGGATCAATGCCTTAACTTGCCTAGACATGCGTTGCATCTGTTGTGCCTTTGACTTTTGCCCTGCTTTTGCATTATACTGATTTGAACATTAGTGCTGTAGGCAGAAAACGTAATCTGGTATCGAGTTCTACGTCCAAGGGGGAGCCTGGACATCGTGGTTAAATGGGTGCCCAATTGTATCCAGATATAGACAAAGACCTGTTATTTCACCTCAGGAACCATCGTGCAAAATTTGGTCAGGAGGCAGAGGCGGAGCTAGCTGCTCTGGCACCTGGAGCGGCACACATGGTGTGGACCCCGGACGGGGCAAGCCGCCTGCAGTGAGCGGCGAGAGTCCCAGGTTCGGGGGCGCCGCCTGTGACAAGTGTTCCAGGGGGTGGCACGGCAATGTCACCCCCCCCCCAGGGATGACACCCGGAGCGGACCGCACCCAGCGCATCCCCCTTCCTCTGCCACTGTCAGGAAGTGCCCAAATGCAAGCCATTCATAGAAAGCAGAGAGCTTTCCCTGGGAGGAGGAAAGAGAGGATCCCCTGGGAAGAGAAATTTGTTATCAACCCACTCTGTGAATTGTGGATCTGTGGAGGGAATAGGGGTTGCCTAACAACTCTCAGCACCTTGACAAACTAGAGTTCCCATGATTCTTTGGGAGAACCTATTGCTGCTTATGGGACGCGGGTGGCGCTGTGGGTTAAACCACAGAGCCTAGGACTTGCCGATCAGAAGGTTGGCGGTTTGAATCCCCACAACGGGATGAGCTCCCGTTGCTCGGTCCCTGCTCCTGCCAACCTAGCAGTTTGAAAGCACGTCAGAGTGCAAGTAGATAAATAGGTACCGCTCCGGCGGGAAGGTAAACAACGTTTCCGTGCACTGCTCTGCTTCACCAGAAGCGGCTTAGTCATACTGGCCACATGACCCAGAAGCTGTACGCTGGCTCCCTCGGCCAATAAAGCAAGATGAGTGCCGCAACCCCAGAGTCGGTCACGACTGAACCTGATGGTCAGGGGTCCCTTTACCTTTACCTTATTGCTGCTTAAAGTGGTATGGTGCTGCTTTAAATGCCTTAAGTGCAGATGGGACCTTGAGTCCAGCACTTCTCCTGACTACACAGGAGATGTAGGAAGCAGTTCCTGGTAAACACCGGCAGCTGGTATAATTAATACAGAGTATAAATAATAATGTGCCCTTATTCTGCTGTCACAAGAGTTGCTTGTTGTTTGTCAGAGGACAGTTTGCCTCAAGGAGTTTCCATCCTTGTTATCTGTCTTGTCTGACGTTAAGATCAAGCAAACAAGTAATGCAACCTCTTGCCAAAACTTAGAAAGTCCCTTTGCAGCTGCTTTTAAATGTTCCCAAAAGAAGAAATGAAAGTCTGTGGGTTTTTGTTTTGCTAGACTTTGTCTCCAGTTTTTCTTTGTCTCTCTCCCCATCCCACCCCACCCTGCAAGTCTGGTCAACTGGCAAGCCAGGTCATATCCCCCCTTGCGCCATACATTTAAAGCATATTTCCCCAACAAAAAATATTGGGAACTGCAGCTCAGTGATTCTTATTGCAGGGAAGGGGTAAGGTGTTTTAAATGAAAACAGCTTGTTGAGGATGAGTACGAAGTATTCTGGATTGATAAAAGCTGCTTTGTTGTGCTATGAACAGGTTAGTGTGTGTGCAGCCTTAGTGTTGATGTGCGCACTTTAACCTAAAAGTCTGTATGCTTCATAGTGTTCATATTCACCTGGCTGCTTATGGGCTGCTGGTTCATGTTTACCAGGCAGGCTCTCTACTGTATTAGTAAAGTATTTAAATTTAAAATCTCTTTATCACGGTCAATGACCAGTATTTGTGTTAGTATTAACAGGCTGCGAACCGCATCAGTGTTCATATGCATGATCTTCCCTTACATGCGCATTCAGCCACCCACAGATTTACCTTCTAAACACCCTGGAGGGAGAAACTGAATCCCGAAGCTTAGCAATATTAGCAACTCAAAGATTCCTAGCAACCCCAGATGGCTAGAATACAATAAATAGGAACCATGATTTATCCAGGACAGAGGCCCTCTAAATAGGGAGTGTCCCTGGTAAGCAGTAGAAGTATTAAAATGCATTAGAATGTTGCGGAGTGGAGCTTTCCTGATCAGGGTAACAGATCGCTGTGCATTTTTCCAGGAAACAGCCAGATGCCATAAGGATTGGCACCCATTCCTCCAAACAGCTTAGGTGAATCTGTCACCCCTACTTTCATGCACCCATCCCCATGTTCTTCTGCAATGGATGAGGCCAGAAGATGCCTCTGCTCAAAGGTGGGGCCAACACCTCACAGGACTGTTAAACTTGTTCACCCTGTTGCTCCAGGGAGGAGCGTGTGTGTGTTATGCCCACAGGTGAGCATGTTTCCGTGTTTCAGCCCAGATTGTCTAACGAGGAAGCAGGAAGCATGAAGAGGTCGCTGAGAGGATGGAGCAAAACACAGAGGCAAATGTCCCCCCCATTCATTGTCTTTAAGGGGCTTGGACTGATGCTTATGTTGCCTTAACATGATGGGGAGGGGCTGTTGTTTTTTGAGGGACAGAGGATCTGATCAAATCCACTCCATACATGGAAATCACATTTTAAACACGTGGCTCCCACCAAAGAATCTTGGAAATGTCGTTTGTTAAGGGTGCTGAAAATTAAATTATTGTTGTTGTTATTATTATTATAGGGACGCGGGTGGCGCTGTATTCATTGCATTATACAGTGGCCTCGGGTTACATACGCTTCAGGTTACAGACTCTGCTAACCCAGAAATAGTACCTTGGGTTAAGAACTTTGCTTCAGGATGAGAACAGAAATCATGCTCCGGCAGCGCAGCATTAGCTAAAGTGGTGCTTCAGGTTAAGAACAGTTTCAGGTTATGTACGGACCTCCAGAACGAATTAAGTACTTAACCCGAGGTACCACTGTATTCCACCCTTTTCTCCAAGCAGCTCAATATGGTGTACATGGTTCTCCTATTTTTCATTTAATCCCCACAACAACCTTGTGAGGTAGGTTTGGTGTGTTGAAGATGGCTATCCTATCTCTTCTCAGTCCCCTCTTTTCCATGCTAAACATACCAAGCTCCCTCAAGTGTTCCTCATAAGGCTTGGTTTCCAGACCCTTGATCATCATGGTCCATGGGCGTAGCCAGGATTTTTTTCGGGGGGGGGGCGGAGCTCAGATTTGTATTGATTGGGGGGCAGCTGCTCCCTGCCCCCCTTTGGCCACACCCATGTTGCGGTCATCCTTCTCTGCAGATGCCCAAGCTTGTCAAGATCCTTCTTAAATTGATCCTAAATGATTAAATGATGCAGACATATGCATACATTTCTGCACATCAGTGCTTGTTGAAGACCTGTGAGCAGAGCAGATCAGTTTCTCCCCCAGTCGGTTGATAAACAACCTCAGCAGGTAATGCAGAGCAAATGTTTGCAAAAGGAACCAGTGATGCTTAGTTTGATGAGCAGCATCTGTGATGCCCACGCAGAACCTCCTACAACTGTGCAGGTCCTGACAGTGCACCATGTGGGAGCAGGAAAGCACCTTGGGAGCCTCAGGCTGCACAACAAGTGTCTCCTGATGGCAGCTTTTCCTGGAGAGGGCTAATCAGGGGGAAATACAGTGGAATAAGCATGCAGTCGAAGTGTGACTGAGTTCCAACGAGCCAGTCATGTTTTTCCAGGGTTTACCCTTCCTGCTTGCTTTGAATCCTTGGCCTCACTCCTGTATGGTGTTGTTTCATGCCTCTGCATAATAATATTTGAAGTTAAATACATGATGTTAGGATCTTTAGGCACCAGGCAGACCATGAACCACCAGGCAGACCATGTACGTACAGACTATACATTTGAAACACACATTAAATCACCTCCCCAACTCCAGAAACTACTAATTTTTTAAGGTTGCTTGGAATTGTAGTTCTGAGGGTGGGTGTTCTTTAGTTCTTTAGGGGTTTTTGAATGGTTTATGTAGTTTTATAGTAGTTTTGTGTAGTTTTTATTTAGTTTTATAGTAGTTTTGTGTAGTTTTTATTTAGTTTTATAGTAGTTTTATGTAGTTTTTATGTAGTTTTATGTAGTTTTTCAATTTCATTGTTCTGCATGAGAAAATGACAATAAAGATATCGTATATTGTATCGTATATCGTATATCGGGTGGTGCTGTGGTTTAAACCACAGAGCCTAGGGCTTGCTGATCTGAAGGTTGGCGGTTCGAATCCCCACGATGGGGTGAGCTCCTGTTGCTTGGTCCCGGCTCCTGCAACCTAGCAGTTCGAAAGCACGTCAAAGTGAAAGTAGATAAATAGGCACCGCTTCGGCAGGAAGGTAAACAGCGTTTCCATGCGCTGCTCTGGTTCGCCAGAAGTGGCTTAGTCATACTGGCCACATGACCCGGAAGCTGTACGCCAGCTCCCTCGGCCAATAAAGTGAGATAAGCACCGCAACCCCAGAGTCAGTCACGACTGGACCTAATGGTCAGGGGTCCACAAATTATTGGGCATATGTGTGTGTGTGTGTACACTCTTTAACTGTGTTTTAAATGTATGGTGCTGAGGCAGACAAATTCTGCCTCCTGCCCCCCCCCCCCAAAGCTTGCAATAGTATCCATGGGAAAGGTTGCCGTTGTGTGATGGTTTAATGCTGTAAATGCAATCAAGGTTGCATTCCAAACACAGAGAAGATTAGCCAGAAAATCACTTCTTGGCCTAGAGGTAGAACAAGAATGATAGGAGTTAAAAGGTTTCAACTACTAAACTTTTGCAGATGGGCTACTGCTGTAAAGGTGCAGGAGCAAAGGTTGGGGTGGGGGCTGCCAGCCTACTCACTCCATGGATTTTAAAGACTGTTAGGGGTTTTTTTCAGGGGGGGGGAGCGGGACATGTTAGGCTGAATGCTTGAGTCCTCTTTTTATTCCTGGATCCAGCAAGGATTCAATTCCTGGAATAGCCAGGCCAGCCTGGGTGATGAGTCCTTAAGAGAACAAAGGAAAGATTTTCCCAATCTTAAATTCAATTCTCCTCCTGAACATTCAGCACCCATTTTCCTATGCTGTTTTCACTAACATCCTTTTTTTTTTTTTTAAAAAAAAAGGCAATTTCTTCTAATTTAATGCATTTTTGCTATGTTGCTTTCAACAATATCTTCATCTATATACACACTTTTACCTGATATATGCATTTTTGTTAACACTAGTTGGATGGAGAACTGCAAAATTCAGGTTAGCGCATATTTCAGAGGATGGCTCTGTTTCAGTTTGTATATTATTTCAGAACGTGCAATATCAACAGATTCGCCTTTACAGCGGTACTTCAGGTTACAGACACTTCAGGTTACAGACTCCGCTAACCCAGAAATAGTGCTTCAGGTTAAGAACTTTGCTTCAGGATGAGAACAGAAATCGTGCAGCGGCAGCACGGAGGCAGCAGGAGGCCCCATTAGCTAAAGTGGTGCTTCAGGTTAAGAACAGTTTCAGGTTAAGAACGGAGCTCCAGAACGAATTAAGTTCTTAACCCGAGGGGCCACTGTAAATGCAAACTGCATCACATTCCTCCACTATCCATACTAGAAACATTAAAAACAAGTTAACTTTGTGCAGTTAAAATATGGTGGATTTACCGCAGCATGAACTAAAGATAGCAGAGGAACTGTGGGGGAGCCTAGCATTGGGCAATACTGTAAATTCCTTTGACAACATTATCTTAGGGCTCTTTAATAAGTCCTCACTGCCACAAGGCACAACATTTCTTCTTAACATCGTCCCCAGGCTGCCCTGCCCCACAAAGGATAGTGTTATGAGTTTTTGGGGATGGGTGGGTAGGGTTGATGTTGAGACCTTTCTAATGCCTGGGCCCCCATCTAATTTCTGGAATAGCCAGGCTAGCTTCCTGGTGAGGTAATGGACCTGATGAAGTAAAGGGAGTAGCTCTGCGCCAGACAGCAAATGCCTCCCTCAACTTGCAGGTAGCTAGAAAGACAAAGGCCAGAGATAAGAGTTGAATGATGGGAGCTAGAAGTTGGAAGAAAAGTTGCAGGCTTAGAAGCAGTCGGATTTCTGTTTCAATCCAAGGCTGCAGCTAGGAGGGAAGCAAGTCTCTATTGGAGTGTTAATGCTGCGAACTGCTCCATTGCAGGCTCAGGTTCTTTAATGTGTAAATGAACCATATATCCGAAAGACACCACCGACTCTGCTGTCCCTAATTCCAAAGGAAACACGAGCCCTGGAAGTGCCCGGAACCCCTGGAATCTCACACCGCTCAGAGATTGGGGTGACGTGCAATAATTTTGGAGAGAAGGAAAAAATAAAAAAGGAGGCACCCAATTTTATTTTATTTTACTGCTGAATTTATTTTGTTACTGTTAATTTCTTAATATGTTTACAATATGTCTCTAAATATTCCATAAAATATTTCCAGTCTTCCTCAAATAGTTTTTTTTTTATCCTGATCTCTTATTCTGTTTGTCAGCCTTGCCATTTCTATATACAGTGGTACCTCGGGTTAAGTACTCAATTCATTCTGGAGGTCCGTTCTTAACCTGAAACTGTTCTTATCCCGAGGTACCACTTTAGTTAATAGGGCCTCCCGCTGCCCCCGCGCTGCTGGAGCACGATTTCTGTTCTCATCCTGAAGCAAAATTCTTAACCTGAAGCACTATTTCTGGGTTAGCGGAGTCTGTAACCTGAAGCGTATGTAACCTGAAGCGTATGTAACCCAAGGTACTACTGTATTCTATTCACTTTGTCTGCCATTCTTCTTCCCTCCATCTCTGAGCATACACTATTTGTGCATCTATAGTTACATACATAAAAAGAGATTTGTGTTCCCTGGGTATATTTACATCTGTTATACCTAAAAGAAAAGCTTCTGGGGTTTTGACAAATGGCTTCTTAAACATTTTTTTTCAACTTATTATATATCATTTCACATAATTTTTTTAAACCCTTTTGCATGTCCACCACAAATGATAAAATGTACCTTCTTTTTTCTTTACATTTCCAACAAGCATCAGTTTCAGTCTTGTAGGTCTTAGCTAATTTAATTGGTTTTAAATGCTACCTATAGATCATTTTAATATAGTTTTCCTTCAATGTGTAACATGCAGTAAATTTTAATCTGCCCCCCCCCCCATAAATTCTCCCAGACACTTATTTCAGCCTTTGGCCTTTGGTTCTTAGACTCTTCTCAAGATAACATTGTGCTGTTCTTACTGTTGTTTTACAAGACTGGCATCGGTACCGCTCCTTCTCTTGTTTTCCCAGGCAAGTAGGTTATATTCAGGACACACCTATTGCAGATGTAGAAAGCTCAAGGGAGGTGTCCATCATCTATGTTTTTCAGAAGAATTAAGCAGCCAACAAGTTTTGAGACATTGTCAGGTCAACACCCAAGCTGGCAGATGGGGAGATCAGCTTTGGGTGGGGCTGTTTCATAGGCCGCCAGGTGAGCTGTTATTGCTATTGCTATTGCTATTGCTATTATATTTTTAATGATTTGTTGGACTTGATACAACACAGGCACCCTGATTAGAGTTTTCATTTCTGCTCTGAATAGTGTCAGGTTCTACAGGTGTCATCAATTGCCTAACATTTCACTGCTGAGGGAAGGCTGTGGCTCAGTGGAAGATCATCTGCTTGGGAATGGCTGAATCTGTCAGCAGGTTTCCTTGCTTCTCATTCTTCTAATCTTCTGTTCTCCACCTTTCTGCATCAGTCTGCAAATTCTTTTTTTTTTTAATGCCCTAGTGAAAAATCACCAGTGTTTCATGGATGAATTTATCCCAGCAGACACACTTCTGTGTGCGAATTATTACACATTACTTGGCTGGAGAACTGCAATGCAATGTTTGGAGAAGTCTGTATTCTGAAGGATGGCTGTGTTTTGGTTTATGCATTGTTTCAGAAAGTGCAGATTTAGGTAGGTTTGCTTCTAAATGTGCACGGAATCTAAGCCACCCACCCTGCCTCAATCTTTATCATAAAGCACCAGACATGGGGCTGACAACAACCCTTGTGGTATGGTTCCAAGAAGGAACCCCAGAAAAGGGAATTTGACAGATGAGTAGCCCTGCTCACCTGTCAAACTATGTCACATCACAGTGATGTCGTGTGACTGAAAAGTAGGTGGCTCCCTGCCCATTATCCAGTTTTGACCCACAAGGCTGATTCTGAAAAGGAGCAGATCCATGGAGCCAAAAGGGAACCCAATCTCTTCATTGGAGCAGTGGTCCACTTATCTTGAGCTGCTGTTCCCTCAGCAGCTGATATTCAGAGTCAAATTGTCTCTGGACCTGGACAGTATCATATAGCCATCACAACGAGTAGCTTACGTTGATAGCGACATCTTCCACAGATTTGTCCAGGAGTAAGGAACTGGATCCATAAAGAAGGCTGATCACCGAAGAATGGATGCTTTTGAATTATGGTGCTGGAGGAGACTTTTGAGAGTCCCATGGACTGCAAGAAGATCAAACGTATCCATTCTTAAGGAAATCAGCCCTGAGTGCTCACTGGAAGGACAGATCCTGAAGCTGAGGCTCCAATACTTTGGCCACCTCATGAGAAGAGAAGACTCCCTGGAAAAGACCCTGATTTTGGGAAAGATGGAGGGCACAAGGAGAAGGGGACGACAGAGGACGAGATGGTTGGACAGTGTTCTCAAAGCTACCACCATGAGTTTGACCACACTGCGGGTGGCAGGGGAAGACAGGAGTGCCTGGCGTGCTCTGGTCCAGGGGGTCACGAAGAGTCGGACACAACTAAACAACTAAACAACAACAACAAGGAACTGGATCTAGTTGGCCAGGACCTTATCTTCCCACATCATTTGTGGGCCTGTCAGTCACCTAATGTCACAGTTGTGTCAGGTTTTGCCTGTATGATCTGAAAACAAACTGCCTGGGCAAGGCACTGCACTAGGCAAGTTCTACCAATCAGATGAGTGTGGCTTGGACTCAAAGGTCATGTGGGCTGAATTTGGCCCATTGGCCAAAGATTCCGCACCCCTGAATTAGGCTCTGTCAACACTATAAAGCTGTATCATACCACTTTAAACTAAAGTGTCCGGGATTATTTGGGGGAAGCCAGAACTGGGGGAAGTGGTATGGTACTGCTTTAAATGTATAGTGCAGATGGGGTCAGAGCCCCCTTCCTTTAAAAGCCATTGAACTTGGTGTCTGCAAGCTGGCAGAGTCTTCAATCAGAAATGCAAGGAATGAGACTCAATGCAAAACCCTCTCCTGCGCATACACCAGTAGTAGAAATCCTGCTTCACCAGTGAAGCTGAAGCTACGGTTGCAGAATTGATACTCGAATCATTTTTATTGCAGGCTCACATTTCCTTCTGTGCCTTCCTCTAACTACAAGAATATAACACAAGGTGTATGCTGTGTGGTGTCTCCCATTATAAACTTTCTTCTCTGTCTTTGGCACAAAGAGAAAAATAAAAATGCTCACGACCCTGCCCAGGACACGGAGCAGATATCTCGGACCTGGTAAACTCTTTTGGCTGAGGAGTTTATGAGCAAATCAGGCTGCAATGGAATCAGGTAATGGTTTAGTGTAACTACCATTTACCCTGGAGGAGAGGGAAGTTAATTGCTCCCAATTGCCTCTGAGGAAGGAAGAAGTAGGTTAAATATTAGCAAGAAGCAGCCATGTAAAAACAGCTCAGCAACAAAGAAGGATCCCAAGAGATACGGTAATGCTCCTAGTTTCAGAAGCCTGGGATCAGCTGAACTGAATAACCACAGGTACATCTAGGCATTTGATGCCGACTTTGTTGAACTGTAAAATTCATTGGTGTCTGGCTGTTCTGCTTGGTGTTTGGGTCTTAAATATCTGATGCTTGCATCTGACAATTGCTTAAGCATCCCCTGTGTTTTTGTAGAGGAGGAGGATGGGGGAGAAAAAACAGAATAAGAAGACTCCACCTCCAGTGAACCACCTGTCTCTAGCTCCTATTAGCTACTCTGCTCACTGCCCCATTCATTTCTAACCACCGACAGCAGGGTGCTGTCCCAGTGTCTATAGATGTGGGTTTATGCAGAACTCCCCTTCCATCAGGTGGTTCACAAAGATACCCATCTATGTACTTAAAAAAAGAAAGAAAGCACTGTAGCCATAAGCTGTGGGTCTGACCCACTTTCCCCTCATTTTTCCTTACTCAAGCAGGAAGGAACACTTGTGGTTTCTTTGCATCCACAGAGACCCTAATTAGAATGCTCTGTGATCATTAGGAAAGAGCCTTTAATTGCTGCTTGGTGCAAATGGGGCAATTATCATGGCTGGACAGGGCCGAGCTGGGCTTTGCTTTGACTCTGAGACAAACTAGATGAGATTGTGAAATTGTGTGACTGCAGTTAGCACACACTTTTTTTGTTGTGCCAATTTGCAACTCTGGTAGGGGCGTGGGTGTGGACTTGATTCAAGGACCTCTCCTTCCCCACTCTGTGAGGGCTCCTCTAGATGACACATCCATCGAGCATTCCCCCAGATTTCCCTTTCCGAAGATTACATGGAGCTTAGACAATTTCTGCTCTTTATTCAGCATTTGTTTTTATTTGTTTTCAGGAAGGTTATAGGTCATTGAGCTTTCATCTCACATTAATCCTGATTTGCTCGGATTTGTCTCGCCCCATTTGGCACAATGGATCAGATTTCATTGCATTTAGGTGTGTCTGTAGATCAGGGATTGGGAACCTCCATTGCAGGTTTAGACCTATCTGTTTGGTCAGACTCTTTGACTTCATAGCAT
Source organism: Podarcis tiliguerta (assembly GCF_965153285.1). NCBI lineage: Eukaryota > Metazoa > Chordata > Lepidosauria > Squamata > Lacertidae > Podarcis > Podarcis tiliguerta. Next base: position 9,438,833 of record NC_139553.1, read on the forward strand.
TAGTTTCTGCTGCTGGAAGTACTGGGTTTGGGTCCAGTATATATGTGTGTGTGTGTTCTTCAGTTTGCTTTAGGTTAATAATAATAATAATAATAATAATAATAATAATAATAATATAATTTATTATTTATACCCCGCCCATCTAGCTGAGTTTTCCCAGCCTCTATGGGCGGCTCCCAATCAAGTGTTAAAAACAGTACAGCATTACATATTAAAAGCTTCCCTGAACAGTTTATTGTTTATTGTTTGTTTTTCTAACTGCTTCCAAACCTGCCCTGAGACAGGATGATGAAGGGTGGGATTGAAATACAAAAAATTAAGAAATAACAATGCAAAATAAAACCATGTTCCTCCAAGTGTCACCGAGTTCCATTCCCCATCAGGCCTGGCCAGTATTGCTAGTGATCAAGGATGATGGGAACTGTGGCCCAACAACATCTCATCCAAACACCTGTAAGGCCCTAGAGCAGGCATCCCCAACCTCCAGATGTTTTGGACTACAATTCCCACCATCTCTGGCCACTGGTCCTGTTAGCTAGGGGTCATGGGAGTTGTAGGCCAAAACATCTGGAGGGCCAAAGTCGGGGATGCCTACCCTAGAGTCACCATTGCCCGGACAGGTGGAGCCTATGCTGTATGTCAGTCAATTGCAGTCAGGGGGTTGGGCCAGAAGATGCAACCCTGGACTTCCCAACCTAACCCTCCACATATATAAATACATGTGCTTGTATCCAGGAGCAGAGTTGACCCAAGACCAGTGAAGGCTGATGCACCAGGGTGAATGGGGCGCTCCCCAACCAACCTTAGCCTGCCCTTAGCTTGTCCCTACTTGCCTGCCTTCTTTCTTACAAACAACCCAGGGGGTGGCCCTGACTGTCAGTTTCCTCCTTCTTAGTGTCAGTGCTGCCCTTGTACAAAGCACCAAGGGGGAGGAGTGTGGTGCAGTGGTTAGAGTGTTGGACTAGGACCTGGGAGAACAGGATTCAAATCTCCACTCAGGCATGTAGGTCACTAGGTGACCTTGGGCCAGGGACTGCCTCTCAGCCTAACCTGTCTCCCAGGGTTGTTGTGAGGATATAATCGGGAAACTATATCTGCTGCCTTGAGCTTCTTGGAGGTAAGGTGTAAAAGGAATGCAATAGTAAATAAAATATAAAACAACAACAACCCTAGAATGAGTTGGCTGTGCCTGTCCTTAGCTCTGGCTCCACCTACTGTTGGGCTCCCTGTCCTCTCTCTGACATCTTCATTAGCTGCCTAAATGTTTTGACTCTGGGTGCCTGTCTAATTTCAGCTGGCAATTGATTCTAGAAGGCTGGAGCTGCCACACTAAAAGCCTGGTGGCTAGCACAAGCAAGGTGCACCTCTGGGGCATATGATACTCTCAGCGGTGAAGCCCAAGAGATGCCCCACATATAGTGTGCTGTGATAATCCATTTCTGGGGTTAGCAATGCCAAGAACACAGCATCCAAACCACCTCAGTCCAGGAATGGTCCTAGCAATCTTAACCAGCCAAAGCTGGCAGAAGGCATTCCTAACCATCAAGGCCTCCTGTGCCTCGAGTGACAAAGGTTTTCATTAATACAGTGGTACCTTGGGTTAAGTACTTAATTCATTCCGGAGGTCTGTTCTTAACCTGAAACTGTTCTTAACCTGAAGCACCACTTTAGCTAATGGGGTCTTCTGCTGCCGTCGTGCTGCCAGAGCACAATTTCTGTTCTCATCCTGAAGCAAAATTCTTAACCTGAGGTACTATTTCTGGGTTAGCGGAGTCTGTAACCTGAAGTGTATGTAACCTGAAGTACCACTGTATGTGCATTTTTATATTGCTTGACTGGAGAATGGCACTGCATAATTTGGAGTGAACTTTGGATGGCTGTGTTCTAGTTTACATATTGCTTTTGAACATTGCAGACTTAGGTAGGTTTGCCTTTAAATGTGAACTGAATTAAATGTCTCCCTTATCCCTCCTAACAATAGCAGCTGAAGAAATAAAAATGCCATGAAACACAGCAAAAAGTGCTGATTGATTATGGAGATCAGAACCATATAATTTTTTAACAAATGGGAGGACATAATTACCCTAAATGGTAAACAATAATGGAGTAAAAGAACCCACAGAGAGAGAGCATACTTTTTGTACACATCCATTTCAAAGTGTGCATGGAGGTATTCAGGGAAACACACACAGAGAGGGAGAGAGAGGAGGAGGAGGAGGAGGAGGAGAGAGGGCAAGGTTGGGCCCAGGTTACCTGAAAGATCAAACTCCCTATATGAAATTGCCTGAGTGCTAAGATCCTTGGATGAGCATCTCATCTTGGTCTCATCAACATAGGAACCAACTCCTAGGGGCTGTGGGGTCTTCGGCCCCCACAGTAAATTATTTGAGGAGGCCAGGCCCCCACAAAGTTGATGGTCATTCCCATTCAAATGGTGTGTGTGCACTGAGTCATGCGATTGATTATGGAGGGCGGGGCTTACCTGGGCCCCCACAATATTTTATTCAAGTTGGCACCCCTGCCCATCTACATCAGATGCTTAGTTGGTGGTGACATGAGAAAGAGGCTATTCCATGCTGTCCTTCCATATTTTGAGATTTCCTCCCAAGAGGATGGCTCCCTCTTTGTTAATCAAACCTTCCTCTTCAAGACACACTTTTGACAGCTAAGGTGCAGGTGATGCTGACAACCAGGCTGCCATTATAATTATTGTTTTTAACCGGTCTGTTTTTATAACATTAGATTTTGTAAGGTTGGGAGATGTTGAGAGCCATCTTGGATCCCAGCTTGGGAGAGAGGCGGGATATAAATACATTAAATAAATAACAACGAGACTGGGGTGGGAGGAACTGTGCCCCTACAGGTGTTTCTGGACTACAATTCCCATCACCCTTGGCCACCAGTCTTGCTGGCTTGGGGCTAATGGGAGCTGGAGACCAGAAACATTGTTTGGAAAGCCACAGATGTTCCCTTCCCCCTACAATAAACTTTAGTCCTTGTAACTCCCCACAGCTCCAGTTCAAGACATTATTTAACCTTGAGCAACACCTCGTGGCCAAGTTCATATTTACAACTAACCCAGAAAGTTTTTTTGAGATTGTTGCTCATTTCTGGATGAAGAGGGAGATTTCCTACTTTGAGGGAGACATTGCGTTTTCCCCAGCTGCTGCTGAGAAAATATTTTCGCTCTCATACCGCCCTTTCTCCTGTTGTTGCACCACGTTATGAATTTTCAATTGCATGCTCCCCAGGGCAGGAAACTGTCCTTATATCCTGAAGTGTGTCATGCACACTAAAAGCATTATACAAAGAAGGAGAAGACACCATTGTAATTGCTTTGTTTCTGCTTTATTGTCTCTTAGCAGCAAACCGCCCCAAGACGCAAACTTAGATGAGCGGTTTGCATCAAAGACCACATGTAACAGACAACAAAACCAGCATGGATTGCACCCCATTATTAGTCCTACTGAGAGTATATCCATTGAACTAAATAGACAGGACAGGAATTATAGTATACACTTTGATAGACTAAATGTGAAGCGATGTAAAAACTGTTAAAAAAAAGAGTGTGAAAGGCTATTAGGAGAATCAGCTTTCTCAAAGCATTTTAAGAATATTAGATATAAGAATATAGCAGTGTTCAAAACTCCCATTGTTCTAGGCGCATTTTGCAACAGGGGATTTCATTAGCGTGAGCTCTGGGTGCAGTACTGCGCCTAAGATTTCAGATTAAAACTGCAGAGTAGAAGGAAAGGAGGATTTTTTTCTGCCTTCCCACTTCTAGCTAGTCTCTGAAGACTGGAGACCATTTTAAAAATGTTAGGGGAGTGGGGAGACATTCCGTTATTGTGCCCGTAACCTCGGTTTAAGGTGCCATTTAGCTCCTAGCTTTCATATCTCAGTTTCTAACACTAGAATACAGATATTAAGAATCTGTAAAGAATGTTTATGCAGGTCAAACCCCGCCTTGAGTGATAGAGAGCAGGCACCCTGTTCTTGCTGAATCTGGCGCCCAGCTCAGATAACACAGGCATGCTTTTCCTCTGAGAAGGTGACCTCATTCTGGCATCTCCAAGTAGGGCTGGGAGAGATTACTGAGAACCAGGAGAGCTGTTATACAGTACAACATACTGTTTTATTAGTCGTTCTGTGATGCTTCTGCACTGTTACCGCAGAGAGGAACTACCGTATTTTTCGCTCTATAAGACACACTTTCCCCCCTCCAAAAATTAAGGGGAAATGTGTGTGCGTCTTATGGAGTGAATGCAGGCTCCATGGCTTCAGGGATAGCCGCCTGAAGCCTCCGGAGCGCAGCGGGAGCTCCTGCCGCACTCCAGAGGCTTTGCATTGCTTTCGCTGAAGCCTGGAGAGGCACTGCACAGCTTTCCCTCTCTGCGCAGCGCCCCTTCGGCGAAGTGGGAGGAGAAATTGAAGGGGCTCCACAGAGAGGGAGAGAATTTTTTTCACTTGTTCTCCCCCTCTAAAACTAGGTGCATCCTATGGTCGGGTGTGTCCTATAGATTGAAAAATACGGTATTGTGTTAGAACATGAGCAGACAGATAACAAAAAGCCCTGACCATTTGTGGCACAAGAGGTTCCAGGATTTCAGCAAGAAGTTGCAGCACATGTCGAAACTGGAAAAGAAGCAGAATGTCCTCTGATATTTTCCCAGGTACACACAGTACCGAAACCAGGAACATGTGTGTCAGGGGTTCAGGAGCAGAGGCACAGGAAAGGGAGGAAATGGAGAGCGAGGGGGAGGAGTCCGAAGGAAATGTCAGCGATGACAGCGGTCCGAGGTCTCTGAGTCTTTCCAGTGAATCGGAAGATTCACAGAAAGGGGCTCCCATGGTCAGGGCAAGGGGGGTGCCTAGGGGGACACCCCAGGAAGAAGGGGCCAGAGGGGACTCAGAGAGCAGCAGTTGGAAATCAGGACCAGCGTCCACACCAGAGTGCAGTAGGGGGGAGGAGTCCCAGGCATCGGGATCAGGCGGCGCGCTGCCAGCGGGAGGACATGAGGCAGGACTGGCCACGCCTCCATCGGGGAGCGAGGAAACGGTCAAGAGGAAGGTTGAAGGCTGGGCGCGCGCGCCAAGTTCAAATGTACGGGAGGGCGGCGCAGTTGGCAGCCCGGATAGGGAGCCAGGTCCTAAAGCCCGCCGAAGAGAGCGGGAGGAGTCAGGGGGGTCAACGTCTGCGTCGGAAGAATCCAGGAAGGAAGGGACCCCGGGGGGGTAGCAGGACCCAGAGGAGAAAGGAGAGACGGAAGAGGTGGAGTAAGGCTAGAATCTTAAACTGGTGTACAGGGGGCGGAGATTCAGATGGAGCTTCGCCGGTCTAAACCCTAGACGTAGAGCTGAGGCGCTCCGGCTTGAAAATGGAAACAGTACTTCAATAAAGACTTTTGTACATTACTACCGGCTAGCGTTGGTCCTCTGTGAGCTGGGACCTGGAGCCAGCTCTGACAATGTGTGACAGCTTTGATATCATCATCGACACACGGTGTCATGAATGCTCAATTAAAAAAAAACACCTTGCACCTTGAAGGTAAGCTTCTGCTCAAATCCTGGGCAACCCTATTCAGGAGAAAGCCTCACTGTCTTCAACGGAGTTTAATCCCTTGCAAGTGTGTTTAGGATTCCACCCTCAATACAGAATCCAGTTTCCATGGTTTCACACCAGAGGGTGGCAGAAATTCCTCTTGGTTGTAATGCCGGTGTGTGCTGTAATTCTATGGAAATGTGAATAAAAAAGAGAGAAAGAAGGAAGAGAAAATGGGAGGGTACTGAAATTTTGCACACATCATCTCAATCCCTGAGAATCTCAGTTTTTGAGCTTTTTTTTTTTTTTTTTTTTTGAGAAGCGGCTTTGTATGCCAACATGACTGTGAATATCTGCTTGGAATTGTGTGTGGGGGGGTGTCATATACCCAATGATATTTTGCAGCTTTGCGTCTTCTTAGTTTAGAGAAGTAATGTATGGAAGTGAGAGCTGGACTGTAAAGAAGGCTGATCGCTGAAAAATTGATGCTTCTGAATTATGGTGCTGTAGGAGATTCTTGAGAGTCCCATGGACTGCAAGAAGATCAAACCTCTCCGTTCTTAAGGAAATCAGCCCTGAGTGCTCACTGGAAGGACAGATCCTGAAGCTGAGACTCCAATACTTTGGCCACCTCAGGAGAAGAGAAGACTCCCTGGAAAAGACCCTGATGTTGGGAAAGATGGAGGGCACAAGGAAAAGGGGATGACAGAGGACGAGATGGTTGGACAGTGTTCTCAAAGCTACCAGCATGAGTTTGACCAAACTGCGGGAGGCAGTGGAAGACAGGAGTGCCTGGCGTGCTCTGGTCCATGGGGTCACGAAGAGTCGGACACGACTAAGCAACAACAACAACAGTTTAGAGAAAAGATGAGCAAGAGGGGACACGGTAGAAGTTTATTAAATTGGATAGAGTGGATAGAAAGTGGATAGAGAAAAGTTTTGCTCATAATGCTGGATAGAACTCATGGGCAGGTGGTGAAGCTGAATGTCAGAGGGTTCAGGAGAGGGGGAAAGACAGTACTTATTCATGCATCTGCAGTCAGTGGCGGAGCTTCATGCTCTGGCACTGGAGGCGGAGAGCAGGTGGGGGCGGGGCTGGTGTGCATCCTGGGGGCGGGGCGTGTTGCCTGCGGGGACGTGGCATCCAGCGTGGGTGGGGGGCGGCCACGATGGAACCCCACCGGGATCATGCTTCCGGGGGGCGGTGCGCTCCCCACGCTCCCTCTTCCTCTGCCAGTGGCTGCAGTTATTATAATATATTTATTCATGCAGCACCTTTTCCCCTGACAGGGACCCAAGGCAGCTTACAGATAAAATAAGAACATTAGTTAAACTATGGAACCCCATAATTAAACTGCGGAACTCCCTCCTTCAAGAGCCAGTGATAGCCACCAGCTTGGATGGCTTTGGATAAGAGGGTTATATAAATTGATGAAAGATAAAGCTATCAGGGACACAGTTGGCGCTGTGGGTAAAAGCCTCAGCGCCTAGGGCTTGCCGATCAAAAGGTCGGCGGTTCGAATCCCAGCGGCGGGGTGCGCTCCCGTCGCTCGGTCCCAGCGCCTGCCAACCTAGCAGTTCGAAAGCACTCCCGGGTGCAAGTAGATAAATAGGGACCGCTTACCAGCAGGAAGGTAAACGGCGTTTCCGTGTGTGGCTTTGGCTCGCCAGAGCAACTTCGTCACACTGGCCACGTGACCTGGAAGTGTCTCCGGACAGCGCTGGCCCCCGGCCTCTTGGGTGAGATGGGCGCACAACCCTAGAGTCTGTCAAGACTGGCCTGTACGGCAGGGGTACCTTTACCTTTTTTAAAAACAACAACAACAACAACAACAAAAAGATAAAGCTATCAATGGCTGCTAGCCATGGTGGCTATGTGGTGCAGTGGCTAGTGTTGGACTAGGTTCTGGTAGACTAGAGTTCAAAGCCCCACTTGGTCATAAAGCTCACTGAGGGACTTAGGGCCAGTCACTCTCACTCTCAGCCTAACCCACCTCACAAGGTTTGTTGTGGGGATTAAATGAGGAGGGAGAGAATAATAATAATTTATTATTTATACCCTGCCCATCTGGCTGGGTTTCCCCAGCCACTCTGGGCAGCTTCCAACAAAACACTAAAATACAATAATCTATTAAACATTAAAAGCTTCCTAAAACAAGGCTGCCTTTAGATGTCTTCTAAAAGTTTGGTAGTTATTTTTCTCTTTCACATCTGGTGGGAGGGCGTTCTACAGGGCAGGCGCCACTACCAAGAAGGCCCTCTGCCTGGTTCCCTGTAACTTGGCTTCTCGCAACGAGGGAACCACTAGAAGGCCCTTGGCGCTGGACCTCAGTGTCCGGGCAGAATGATGGAGGTGGAGACTCTCCTTCAGGTATACTGAACCAAGGCCGTTTAGGGCTTTAAAGGTCAGCACCAACACTTTGAATTGTGCTCGGGAACGTACTGGGAGCCAATGTAGTTCTTTCAAGACTGGTGTTATGTGGTCTTGGCAGCTGCTCCCAGTCACTAGTCCAGCTGCCGCATTTTTGATTAGTTGTAGTTTTCGGGTCACCTTCAAAGGTAGCCCCATATAGAGCGCATTGCAGTAGTCCAAACGGGAGATAACCAGAGCATGCAGCACTCTGGCGAGACAGTCCATGGGAACTACGTATATTGAACTTTTGGGGGGAAAGGTAGGCTAAAATGCAAATAATACTGCTGCTGCTACTACATCTGAACAACAGTTGCTGGAAACTGTATGTGGGGAAAGTGATTTAGCACTCAGGCCCTACTTTCAGGCTTTCCATAGGCATCTGGGCAGCCCCTGTGAGAGCAGAAGGCAGAACTAGATGGGCCTTTTAGCTTGATCCAGCTGGTTCTCATTATGCTCTTATCTTGGAAACCAAAGATTATTTTTAGACAGTAATCAATGGTCCTAAATAACTTTAAAAATTGAGTTTAAGGACTTAACACACAAAGAAATCATCTCATTACTGTTACGGTAATTACGGAAATTACGGAAGGGTAACTGTTAACAGTTACAAATATTATGCCTGAATGTATCCTTTAGACTTGACAGCTCAGGGAATATACGTAGCTTTATGAATCAGATAAAATCAACACCTCAATTCCAACACCATTTTGCCCTTGGAAAAAGGACTCTTTCCCCTGCCACCTCCCCAAGCCAGGATACACACCTCCTACCCCAGGAAACGCCCAGAGGTGACAATTGCTGGGCTCATTGTTCTCCAAGGGAAGCCAAATCTCATCACCAGACTTGTCTCAGGCTTCAGACATGCAAAGGAGGTTCTATTGTACTTTGGGTGGTAGGACTTCAGAGGTGTTTGGCTATGCTAATCTTATACCTGGGTCTTTCTTTGACATGTCTGCTTGTACCAATCTTCTACCAAGGACTTGTCTGGACATGTTTGCCAAGGTTAAACTAGTGTAACCCCTGTCTACCCCATCCCTTTTGTCTCATGTCAGTGATGTTCCAATGGTGTATCAATGTTGCTGTACGAACTGTATTCTGGGATATGGTGGGAAAGTTTTAAAAGTCCTTGTCACCCCACCCTCGGGGTTCAAAATTCCTCTTGCGCAATAAACTTTGGTCTACCACTACCATATTTTTTGCTCTATAAGACTCACTTTTCCACTCCTAAAAAGTAAAGGGAAATGCGTGTGTGTCTTATGGAGCGAATGCAGGCTGCGCAGCTATCACAGAAGCCAGAACAGCAAGAGCGATTGCTGCTTTCACTGCACAGCGATCCCTCTTGCTGTTCTGACTTCTGAGATTCAGAATATTTTTTCTTGTTTTCCTCCTCCAAAAACTAGGTGCGTCTTGTGGTCTGGTGCGTCTTATAGAGCGAAAAATACGGTATTTGCTCCGGTTGGTGGCTGGATTCCTTCCTTTATTCCGCAGGGACCCGCGGGCTCTGCCCGACGAGCTGGGTGACTGAGCAGCCTCGCACCTAGATTTTTCTGTAACACTTCTAATGTATTTATTTTACAACAGATGCACTATCTGATTCTGTAACCCGTTTTTGCTTGCTACTACTTTCCCCATGATATTTGTATTTTTGTTAAACTACAGAATTTTCCAATAACCCCCCCCCCTTTTTAAGGATGTGTGTGCGAGCCACCTCCCAGCCGCATTGGGTCCCCTGCCATCCAAGGGAAGGGCGTTTGTGGCTAACACAGAGTGCACCCCTTTGCTTGGCCCGCTCCCCCCCTTTAAAGTTCACAGCTGCCAACATGCAATGGGCTCAAATATTCCCACAAGTTTGCCCCTTCTCTACTAGCCTCCAAATTCCCCTAGGCCCAGGGCATCTCTAGGTAGTGGGGTATATAGTGTCCTAGTGTGTTGATGTTAAAACAAGAAGCCATTACAACAGGTTTATGAAACAAGTTCTGAAGTTTACTAAAACAGAAAGAAGGACTTTTAAGACAAAGATATGCAATGCTTAAGTTACAGAAAACCATGATATTCTCTTTGGAGCAGTGGCGTAGCGTGGGGGGTGCAGGGGGGGCCGGCCGCACTGGGCGCAACATCTGGGGGTTAGGGTTAGGGGGCGCAAATCCACGGGTTAGGGGGCGCAAATTACTTGCCTTGCCCCGGGTGCTGACAACCCACGCTACGCCACTGCTTTGGAGCAAAGAAAACCAAAATAAAGCAGATTAAAATGCAATCTACCCTCACTGGACTTCCACAATCCATAACATATCAGACTCTTGGAAGAATCTTGCTCCTGAGTAACAACCCTTTATTTCCCTTGTTCCTTATCACATTGAGTTCCTCCAGGATGGCTTCCTGGTTAACATGGGCTCCCCTTGTCAACCTCATGCTCCACCCCTTGCCTTCCAGGTTACACCCCTCACATACTTTTCACCAGGGCTGGCCCAATGCATTTTGGCACCTAAGGCAAACCACAAAATGGCATCCCTGCCCCCCAGGGAAGAAGGGGTGAGTGAAGATCTACATCAGGAACAAGGCAAGGTGTGTGGAATCAAATCAGCCTTAACTGATGGTTGAAGTGGAATCAAAGGTTGTCAGGGGGGTAGGGGAAGGGGCCCGCTCAGAATCATGCCAGGTAGATGCAGAGCCCAGGAGACCTCAGAGGGCAGACCCACCATTTCCTTCTGGGTGGGGTGGAGAAGACCATCAGAGGCCACTGGAGAAGGCTGCCGAGGAGGCAGTACACCCAGCCCCCAAGTAGCACACCACAGCTGTGGCTGCTATGTATCCTTGAAGGTCAGATCTGTTGCCCCTGTACATTGTGTCGCCTGAAGCAGTTGCTTCACCTTGCCTCATGAGTGCACTGGCCCCGCTTGAGATGCCTCCCTTGACATCTGAGCCTCAGGGCATTCAGTAGCTTTCCAAGATATCCCTGTATTTCCCAATGCACAAGCAAGAAAGACATGTTTGTATGACATGCAAGTCCACGCATGCGCAGTATGCACCTGCCCATTCAAAGAGTACAGTGAAGTTGAGTTCCTTCATGGCTGTTGGGGCTTGGGGAGAGAAGTATTGCAAAGCAGAAAAAAAATGCTGAATAGACATTTTCTGTCGTTAGCCTGTCTGCACAATTAGCAGAAGCAAAATGTAAGGTAGGGCAGCTGCAGAGCACATTATGCAAGCAAGAGCAGGGCAAGGGAAGAGGTGGGAGAGCATCTGCTTTGCATGCAGAGACTCTCTGGTCCAATCCCCAACATTGGTTGGGAAAGGCGCCTTTCTGAAACTCCAGAGAGCAGTTGCAATAGATGGACCATTAGACGGACCTGGTTTAATAAACCAAACAAACAACCATTTGCCAAAATTAATGAAGATTTCAGGATTGTTTCTCAGGATTACCTAGAAAAATATTTTTGTGGTTGTACCTCAATATGGACAGATATTTCTTTCCTAATCCAAACTGGAGCTCCACAAAGAAACAAAATGTGAGGATTCACCCTCCAGAGATTCTTGCTTCGATCTCAGCCCTTCCTTGATGCTTGACTGAACATTCCTTCTCATGGTGTCTAATCTCTACTCTGAGGGACTTCTTTCTTACACTTGGCAAAGAACAATCTTTGCAGGGAGACAGAAAAGGACTTGTAAAATTTCTCATTGGAAAAGTTGTAGATGAAGGGATCCAAGCAACAGTTGACCATGCAGAAAACTAAGGAGACATAATAAGCTATTTCTACACGGTACCGAAGCCCACAGGATGTCCAGTAATATCTCACAATCAAACCCACTGTCTGGCAGATGTGGAGGGGTGTAAAACAGATGCCAAAGATGACCAGAGTGATGGTGATCATCTGCTTGGACCTGGTCTTCATTACTTGGCCTCGAAGATTGGCTTGACTGATTTTAGCAATGTAGGCTCCCAACATCACATAGGACACCAGAGAGATGCCAAAGGGAATGAGGAAGCAGAAGATACCCAGGAAGATTCTGTATGTTAGATAGAGGTAAGCCAGCTCTGACTGGTAGATGCTCAGGCACTTGACCGAGTTGCCGATGACTGAAGTCTTGAGGAAGAAGAAGAGTGGAAGCCCCTGCAGGAAGAGGAAAGCCCAGAAGACCAAGACCAGCTTTTTCAAGGCAGACTTCTTCCTCCAGAGGGTCTTGGCGTTGTAGTGGACAATGGCTTGGTACCTGTGGATGCTGATGAGCATGAGGAAGAAGATGCTTCCATACAGGTGGGTGCTGAGCAGGAAGACTTGAAGCTGGCAGACAAACTGCCCAAAGGGCCAGTGGTTTCCCAAGCTGAAATAGGCCACCATCAATGGCATGACCGGAAGGACAATGATGTCTACCAAGGCCAGGTTGAACTGAAGCATGATGCCAGAATTCCAGCGCTTGATGGCAAACCAGAAGATCCAGAGGCTGATGCTGTTGAAGACCAACCCGCCCACTGAGAGGGTGCCCCAAAGGATTGGGATGGAAAAGTGGAGCTCCCACGGCAGGCATTGTGTCACGTTGGTGGTGTTCATTATGTGACGGAGGCAGGTGGCTCCAGATGCTTTGGAAGAGAGGTCCACACGACTGCTCGTCCAGGAAGAAAAGAGGAGAAACAAAAGACAGGTTTTCAGTTCCCTGCCACTTCCTAGAAGATATGGTTCAACTCTGTCCTTTCTGTTGTGTAGTTGTGTTGTGCTGTGTGTCCCCCACCCCCTTTTGTATGTTGTAGGTGAAGGTACATTTCCTTTTAAGGTCTTCTAATATGTCCTCAGACAACGGGAAACAACCCCAAAAGGTGGAACCTGTTGTTCATTTCATGACCTTTGCGGTGTTCTCAGAAATTATCTGGTCCTTCAAATGCTAGAGAAATCTGAGAGCGTCTTTAAAACTAGGGCACTTCAATTAGAACACTTGTTTATTGAGCATTCGTCCTGATTTGTGTGCAGAAAAACTAAGAAGAGCCCTGCTGGATCAGGCCAGTGGCCTAGCTAGCCCAACAACCTGTTCTCACAGTGGCTAGCCAGATGTCCCAATGCCAAGCCTTCAAAGCAGGACCTGTGCGCAACAGCTCAGATTTGATGACAATTGCCATTTTTGGAGCATGCATTCACATTTGTTTGCACAGAGGCTAGATGAAGCTGTGTCAAAGCAAATGTTATCCCAGACTTTGCAGTGCATTTTCTAATTTCGAGGGGGAGTGGGTTTGCCATGTGAGAGCTCCCAATGGGCTCTAAATGTGCAACATACTAGTCATGAAGGCTATGATCTGCCTGCACAGCCAGAAGCGGCAGTGCTTCCAATTGCCGATTGCTAGAGACCACAGGTGGAAAGAAGGCTCTTGTGCTCAGGTCCTGCTTGTGAGTTTCCTATAGAGGCTTATAGAAGGTTCAGGCTTTAGGGTAAGGGGTGGGATGATGATGATGATGATGAACCATTGTTCTGCCAGGACACTGAGGTTCAGTGCAGAGGGCCTTCTGGCGGTTCCCTTGCTGTGAGAAGCCAGGTGACAAGGAACCAGGCAGAGGGCCTTCTTGGTAGTGGCACCCACCCTGTGGAATGCCCTCCCACCAGATGTCAAAGAGAAAAACAACTACCAGTCTTTTAGAAGACATCTGAAGGCAGCCCTGTTTAGGGAAGCTTTTAATGTTTAATAGACTATTGTATTTTAATATTCTGTTGGAAGCTGCCCAGAGTGGCTGAGGAAACCCAGCCAGATGGGTGGGGTATAAATAAATTATCATCATCATCATCATCATCATCATCCAGGTCTGAAAAGAGGCACATCGTCAGGGAGCCAGCCAGAAATAAATCACACAAAGTAAGTGAAGTTAACTCGTTATTAAAAGAAACAGTCTTCTCAGGGGAGGCAGGCCTAATGAACACAGCAACTCTTCACAATAGGTCTTGCCCCTGTGAGGCAGTTGTGGAGGCAAAAGGACCCTGCCTTCCCATGGCTAAGTCTCCTCGTCCTCCCAGTCCTTCCCAAACAACCTGAGACTACACCTATGAGGCACCTGCTCCTCTTGCCTCATACCTTTCCCAGCCCTGGGAGACCAAGGTGGGAAGAGAGCTTGTCGCAGCAGGAGAGGGAGACCTTCCTGGCGTCTTCACCAGCCTGATTCATCTCTGCCTCTTGGCCTCCCTCCTCTCCAGCTTCCTCCTCCGCTTCTGATTCGGGACTTCTCTCTGCTACAGACCCTTCAGCTTCCGACACCACCTCCTCCCAGGTTCCCCTCTAACCACTCATCATCATTCCACCACCAATCCATGGGCTCTGAGCCTTTTTCTGTTGGGGGTTCCCCAGCTGTTTTCTCCCACCATTCCTCTGAGTCTAGCCAGCCTATGACACATGGACACTGGTGTCTTGAATGATGTAAATACACTCCCAAAGACAAAAGGCTGGTTTTCTTTTCTTTTCTTCCTATTTCTAAAAAGGTGTTTTATTCTACTATAAATAACATTAAACAAACCTTAAAGGATTGGGGGTTGAGGCAACAAGAGCATTCTTATTCCCCGTCTGCCCATACCACATTATGGTTTCCAGTTGGCTAGTTTTCTGCTTTCTTTAAAAAGAATACACACATAAACACTAGTTAAGCCCACCCTTCCTCCATGGAAGACCACACCTCTCACTGGCCCTACCTTGCACCCTCCTTGAGTATTTTTGCTTCATTGGGATGTGTCCTTCAACTGTGATCATGCCTCTTGCTTGTCTGGACAGAGACTAGAGAGGAGTGGCTATATGTAGACCCTAGGTCACATTACTCCGTACCTTTGAAGCACATGGAGTCATAGAATTTCAGAGTTGGAAGGGAACCCAAAGGTCATCTAGTCCAACCCACTGCAATGCAGGGATTTCCCCCAGCATCCTCTTTCCAAGCAGGCCTGGTGCCCTGGGACACTCCTAATGCACAAAGAACCCTTTAATGTCTGACACCAGCAGCTGGGATTTAGGGGGTATACTGGCCTTGCACATGGCTTCTCTTAAAGAAGATTGGGAACTGCAGGTTGTTACAGGTGCTGGGAATTGTAGCTCAGTGTGGCATAATCTACAGCTCCTACAGGAAATCAGAAGACAATAGGAGGTGGGGAGCATGGCTGGTTGCATTGTATTTATAAAATGCTCTTGTGTTAAAGGCTAACTGCACTAGTATATACATTTTTTTGTCCAATGTTGTGTTTAATTAAACAGAGAAAGGAAGACTTTACTTTCAAAACGGTGTAGTAAAAGCTATTGTGGACCACACCATACATTTAAATCACATGCAACACAAATTTAAAACACATTACTTTCACCAAAGAAGCCTGAGAACTGTAGTTTGTTACAGGCGCTGGGAATTGTCGCTCAATGTGGAGTAAATTACAGTACCCAGGATTCTTGGGGGGAAGCCATGTGCTTTAAGTATACGGTGTGTGTGTGTGTGTGTGTGTGTGTGTCTGTCTGTCTGTCTGTCTGTGTCTGCTTTTGTGTCATATGTATCAGCTTCAATTTTGCAATCCTTAATTTGGTGATATTCAATCCCATTGCAAAATAGTGACAGACTGCCCAACACATTTCCCTAGTTCTTTACTGTTATGTACTGAGCTGAATCCTAGAACAATAGGATCCAGAATGCAGCAGTCTGATTGGTCCACAGGAGCCACCCAATCCAGCTCCAGGTGGAAGTGAATCAGCGACTTGATTGGCCTGCAGGAGCAGCCAATCAGGCTTCTGGAGGAAGTGAATCCGCAACCTGATTGGCCTACAGGAGCAGCCCGGAATTAGCCAATCACGCGGGGCCCATTCTGTAATTAATGTATATATAGCTAGACGTTTTGGGGAAAGTTTCATTCATCGCTACTACGAGCTGAATAAAGAGCATGAAATTTACACTCGACTCCGAGTATATTTCATCTACAGTGCTGCTATTTTTTCCCCTGCTGAGGATAGGGAGAAAGAGAAGGAACAGATGTGTGTGAGACATGTTTGGTACAAGACTGTATACATGTGTTTCTTTAACTCCATTGCAGTCAGTGGCGCCATCAGGACTGAATTTTAGGTCAGATGCCCAGGGGCCCACTTAGCATAACAAGAAGAAGCCCCCCCCTCACAATGCAGCAGAGCTGGCTTGCCACATTTTGAAGTACACAAAGCAACACACATTACCATAGAGAGTCCTCGCCTAGGATCTTATGATTATTATCATTATGTTTTATTATTAATATTTTATTACCTCTGTCAAGTTTTAAGTACTGAGAATATTAATTTACCTAGGGTTTTAATAGGTCACAAGATTTTATGGTAACCATATTTGTAATGTATTTTTGTTGGTGTTTGTCCTTTGATGCTATGGCCTGTCAGCTACGCAAATAAAGTCTACTACTTCTACACATTACCATAGAGAGTCTCCTTGCTGCTCCCTGTAAGGCATTGAGTCCAGACTCAAATATTGCCCACACACAACACTGATTTCAGTTCCCTAATTATGACCACCCGGGTTCCCTATTTCCAAAATCCATTTCCTCTGTGACATATTCTCCTGCAAGCCAGAATAGAAGCAGGAAATCAAATAGGGGTATGTACTTCCTGAAATCCATGCCCACCTCTGAGCCAAAACAAAACTGGCCTATTGGCAACTTGCATGGAAGTAGGCAGCCTTTGGCCCTATGGATGCTTCTGAACCACAACTCCCATCAGCCCCAGCAAGCACAGCCAATGGTCAGGGCTGATGCAGGTTGTAGTTCAGCAACAACTAGAGGGCAAAATATTCCCCATATTGGAATTACGGTAGATCTTCGCTTTTTGCTTTCAGACCTCTATCTAATTATCTGTGCCTAAGGGAAGGTTGAGGGACGTGGGTGGCGCTGTGGGTTAAACCACAGAGCCTAGGACTTGCCGATCAGAAGGTCGGCGGTTCAAATCCTCGTGAGGGGGTGAGCTCCCGTTGCTCGGTCCCTGCTCCTGCAAACCTAGCAGTTCGAAAGCACGTCAAAGTGCAAGTAGATAAATAGGTACCACTCCAGCGGGAAGGTAAATGGCGTTTCCATGCGCTGCTCTGGTTTGCCAGAAGCGGCTTAGTCATGCTGGCCACATGACCTGGAAGCTGTATGCCGGCTCCCTTGGAGAATAAAGTGAGATGAGCGCCGCAACCCCATAGTCGGCCACAACTGGACCTAACGGTCAGGGGTCCCTTTACCTTTAAGGGAAGGTTGGGGGGCTGCTTTTGCCTCTGGCGCAGCCCACCACTGCTATGCAGGCCCTAACATTTGTTCAGAAGGGAATGTGACACCCCTGGATTGAAAAATGTCCCCCACCCCTGAGATAAACCATTGTTTCCCATTGCATCAAAATGCAAGAAGTATCGGTTTAGTGCAACCCAGAAGCAGAACCTTCTAATTTCCTCCATTCATGCATAGAGGAAGGAGCAGAAGGAACTTGCAAGATAAGGGCTTGTGCCATTGCTTGTGATCTGGACCAGTCTGGTCACAAACTGGTGTGACTGTGAAGCAAATCTAACGGCCTTAAAACAGGACTTGGGAAACAGCTGTCCTCTTGATGTTGTCCTCCAGCTCCCAGCAGTCAACATCTGGGGGGCCACCCGTTCCCCACCATTCCATCTGAAGAGCTGATCAACAAGATTTAGTGTTTGTAAATTAAAAAAAACACACATATCCAGGGCTTCCCAAGTGTTCTGCAAAAACAGCATTTTAAAAAGCCAGGGCTGTGACAATGAAAAAAACCCAAAAGAGTCCTGTGACAATGTAATAACTAAGTGGTGTTCAGCCCAACCTGAGTTGTTTAGTTAGAAGCAAGTCCTGTTGTGCTCAGTGAGGCTTGCTGCTGAGTAAGCATGCATAATACCACATCTTAATGGCAGAAGAGACATAGCAAGCTGCAGTGAATTTTTTTAATTTTTTTTTGCAGGGGAACAGTTAGGACCAGAGGTGCCAGCTTGTGAGGGCAATTGGTGGGGGTGTTGTTGCACATGTGACATTGCGATATCCTGGCATTGTGCACATGGACCTCATGCCTCCTTCTCTAAGCCAGGCAGAAGCTTCCCTGGTTTTGGGAAGGAGTAGACCTGCCAGAATGCTATTTGCAGAAATAAATGGGTCCCACGGTAGCTTTCCTGTGGTTTGACAAGCCACAGCCCTAGAAATTTCTCACCGTTATTTCCTCTGCTGGGCTTGGTTTCTTGAGAACAATCAAGCATCGTCAGTCACAGGAAAATAAGGTTGAGGCAGAATGCCAGCAGCCCATGATGCTCACACGAGGCTCCTTCAAGGAGGAAGGTACCCGAGGGCATGATGAGCATGGAGACTTCCTTGGTGTGCATTGGGGTCCATTGCTTCATGTTGTGGGAGCCGATTGAAACTAAATCCTTCGAAGACAGAGGTCCTATGGCTAGGTCGGGATGGCATGGGGATGAGGGACCAACCCCCCTCTCTTGCGGGGGCCCAATTAGTGCCAATGCCTTCCGTTAAGAGTTTGGGTGTAATCCTTGACGCCTCCCTTTCCATAGAGGCGCAAGTTACAGCAACAGCCAAGGCGACATTTTTCCACCTTCGCCGCATCAAGCAGTTCGTCCCTTACCTTTCCCGCCCCAACCTGGCCACAGTGATCCATGCGACGGTCATCTCCAGGCTTGACTACTGTAATTCGCTCTACGCAGGGCTGCCCTTGAAGCTGTCCCAGAAACTCCAGCGGGTGCAGAATGCTGCAGCGAGGCTCCTCACGGGGTCTCTGCCATGGGAGCATATTCACCCAGTACTTTTCCAGCTGCACTGGCTCCCGGTAGAGTACAGGGTCAGATTTAAGGTGCTGCTTTTGACCTTTAAAGCCCTTCGCGGCCTAGGACCCTCGTACCTACGGGACCGCCTCTCCTGGTATGCCCCATGGAGAGCCTCAAGGTCCATAAATAGCAACACCCTTGTGGTCCCGGGCCCTAAGGAAGTTAGATTGGCTTCAACCAGAGCCAGGGCCTTTTCAACACTGGCTCCGGCCTGGGGGAACGCTCTGCCTCATGAGGCCAGGGCCCTGCAGGATCTGATTTCTTTCCGCAGGGCCTGTAAGACAGAGTTGTTCCGCCTGGCCTTTGGCTTGGAGCCAATTTGATTCCCTCCCTCTCTTTCTTTTTTCTTTTCCTTCTCCTCCTGCGATGAGGCTACATTTTAATATTTTAATGTTCCATTATTTTAATATTGTATTTTATTTTTGTTTTTAAGTTGTAATCATTCATCTTGTTTTTATTATTGCTTGTAAGCTGCTCTGAGCCTGGCCTTGGCTGGGGAGGGCGGGGTATAAATAAATTATGATGATGATGATGATGATGATGATGTCTGGGGACAAGTGGGGCCTTTGCACCTCCCTTAGGATTTGGCCTGGCCGCCTCTGGTCTTTGTCCCTCTCTCTTGCCATCCTAGGTAAGCCAGTAAAAGGTAAAGGGACCCCTGACCATTAGGTCCAGTAGTGGCCGACTATGGGGTTGTGGCACTCATCTCGCTCTATAGGCCGAGGGAGCCGGCGTACAGCTTCTGGGTCATGTGGCCAGCATGACTAAGCCGCTTCTGGCAAACCAGAGCAGCGCACAGAAACGCCATTTACCTTCCCGCCAGAGTGGTACCTGTTTATCTACTTGCACTTTGACTTGCACTGCTAGGTGGGCAGGAGCAGGGACCGAGCAACAGGAGCTCACCCCGTCGCGGGGATTCGAACCGCCGGCCTTCTGATTGGCAAGTCCTAGGCTCTGTGGTTTAACCCACAGTGCCAGTGGTGGCTGACAAAAACTGGGGTGATTCATCCAGGGTTAGGGTGGGACAGGAACTACTGAATTTTTTTAAAAAAACTCTTTTTTTGGAACAAGAGCAATAATCAGAGCCCTGCTGAATCAGCCCAAGGAAGACCCTTCTAGTCTACTATCCTGCCTGTCAGGATGCTACAGGTGAGAGCTGTGTGCAGGGTATTGACCAAAGGTGGACAAACTAGCCCAGATGGAGAATGACCGTTCCCCCACCAGAGGTACTAACCCTCCCCTAACACCCATACGATGAATAAGGTAAAGGTAAAGGTACCCCTGCCCATACGGGCCAGTCTTGCCAGACTCTAGGGTTGTGCGCCCATCTCACTCAAAGAGGCCAAGGGCCAGTGCTGTCCGAAGACACTTCTGGGTCACGTGGCCAGCGTGACATCGCTGCTCTGGCAAGCCAGAGCCACACACGGAAACGCCGTTTACCTTCCCTCTGGAGGGGTACCTATTTATCTACTTGCACCCGAGAGTGCTTTCGAACTGCTAGGTTGGCAGGCGCTGGGACCGAACAACGGGAGCGCACCCCGCCGCGGGGATTCGAACCGCTGACCTTTTGATCGGCAAGCCCTAGGCACTGAGGCTTTAACCCACAGCGCCACCCGCGTCCCTTATACGATGAATAGTTACCTGAAAAGGCATGGTCATAACGAAAAGTTAAGCCAGAGGTCAAATCAAACCCAGTTACTAACTGGGTCGAAATGAATCTGTGTGTGTTTATTTCACAACATTTATACACAGCTTGATTGTAATAAAACCTCTAAGACGGTTTACAGGAAAAAAACTAAAATTAAAATTATCGACAAAATATATTTAAAAACAGGTAATTAGAAACCTTTTAAAAACAATTAAGATCAGCATTAAACTAAAAAGAGACTAAAGAGAATAGTCAATGGAAGAAGATTGGAAAAAATTTAAAGTATATTTACAGAACTATTTCAAAATTAATGAATTTTAGAAGAATACTGGAATGAAGTTATATGGTTTTAGCAGAAATGTTATTAAGAATTATGCAAAAAAACCTGATTGTTAATGGGCTAAAGTGGAAAATTTAAAGTTAGATCGTGTTAAGATAAACTATAGATCAAAAAATTGAGAAGGAGGGAAAGGATTTGCTGAATTAGCTAATTTGAACTAGAATACAAAAAAGGGAGGTGTGAGGAAGTCGAGGAAATAAGTAAATGAAAGATAAAGATATGGAAATTGGATGTGTTTCTAAATGTTTTTGTTTTTCTTGTTGTTTTGATGTATTGTTTTTTCTTTTTACTTTTGATGTATTGTGTGTTAAATTTTTTTATTGTTTTTTTTCTCTTTTATACCTTTTTTTTGTAACTATAAAACTTCTAATAAATATTATTTAAAAAATAAAATTAAAAAATAAATAAAAAAGAGACTAAAACATGTCAGCTCACCCTCTATGCGTCTGGGTATGCTTGCTTGCTTGCTTAAATAACATTGTTTTAAGCAAGCACTGAAAAGAGAACAGTGAAAATGCGTGTCTAATGCCAACAGGCAGGGAGTTCCAAAGTGTAAGTGCTGCTACAACTGAAAGAAGAATTCCTTAGAAGTGCACAATGGGTATTACGGTATGTGGCACCTGTAACAGTACCCGTTCTGCAGATCGAAGCTTTCGAGTGGTGTAAGGTGAATCCCACAAATAAACTGACCCCGGGCTGTTAAGGGCTTCTCACACGAATAACAACAGATGAACTTGGCCCAGTAGCGAGTGAGCAACCATTGCAGGTGTCTGAGCAGAGATGTTATAGGCAGACAGAAGCAGGTCACATTCTGACAGCAACTGTGCTGCAGCATTCTGCACCAACTGCAGCTTCTGGATCAAGTACTGTACAAGGGAAGCTGTATATAGAGTGTGTTGCAGACTTGGCCCCGTAACAGAGCCAGGTCTGCAAACCAAAGTGGGATTTCTTTGTGGGAAGTGGATTGCTGTTTCCCTTTCCCTCTCCTTCTGTACAACCAGATTGCAAACTGGTTTCTCTATGTACCCTACTGAGCAAAGATAAAGATGTTCTGCTTCTCCCTTTCACAATATTTGCCAATATAGGAGATAGTCAAACAGTGCTCCAGAGCCTGCTGTTTCCTCTTAACTGTGCACAATGAATCAAGCAGCCAGGAGCCATGAACGTGAAGAGCATTCTGCTTATTTGCCAACCACCTGGCAAGTCTTAAAACTTAATAGGTATGCTGCTGATGCCTCACTTTTTAAAGAAAATATACCTGTGGTTAAAACTGGAGGTCACATTCATGTGGCAGTTTATTCCATTTCCCTATCTTAATTTTCACATTATATTTGAGCTTTCACGCAATGTAAAAGCCATTTCGGGGAAGCAAATGGACTGTAGTTCATGTTTAGTGCTCATGTCTATGTTATCTGATTGCAGAAAGTATCTCTATGCAGCCCTCTTAAAACAGAAAACTCAGAAGTAAAGTGAGGAAATTTGGGGCAGCTTACCAGTTCCTTCCTGCCATTTTCATGGGAGAGTCACAGGGGAACAGAAGCAAGCTTGTGCAGACAGGGTGGGGGAGCAGCAATGTTGACCACCGATGTTCATTGGTGTGAATGAAATTTAGCATGACATGTCAGCATATTGGTCTAATGCAACGGGTACCACAGTGTGTGAAAGGAGTATTAGAAAACACGAGAGAGGAGCTAGCATTATAAGGAAGACTAATGCAATATTCCCCATTCCCCTAAGTCTCTTTACCCTCCAACTCAGAAACAGAAACTCTCATGAGTCTGAGTGTGCATATTATTAAGAATTTCACATTGAAAGCTGATTTCTGTTCCTTTTTCTTTGCTTATTTATATCCTCTGATTTAGTTCGGCTTCGATGGTAGCAGATGGGCAGCTTTAAATTTCCACATATTTCAATAAATGTCTGTATACAGATAAAAAAAACCCCCAAAAGGCAACGAATACAACCATAAAACCATCAAACACTATGCAGCTGCAGCAAGTTAAGATCCCTATCAACTATACTTTAACACAGGGATATATTTTTTGTTTATCAAGGCTGGTGTGTGTGTGTGTGTTTGTGTTTTGCTAAGAGATCCAAAACTACACACACTTAGAGGATGTGTTGCTTGCTGCATGTTTGTGCCTTTCTTTTCCTCCCAGGAACTCAGGGCTGTGGATCTTGTCTCCCCCTCCCCAGTTTTTATGGTCACAGCACCCCTGCGAGGTAGGCTAGGCTGAGAGTTGGTAATTCAGTCCCCGAAACTGTGAAACTGCTTTGCTTGTGGTTATTTATCAGGCAATTTGGGGTCTGGTAAAGGTAAAGGGACCCCTGACCATTAGGTCCAGTTGTGGCCGACTCTGGGGTTGCGGCGCTCATCTCGCTTTATTGGCCGAGGGAGCCGGCGTACAGCTTCTGGGTCATGTGGCCAGCATACTAAGCCGCTTCTGGTGAACCAGAGCAGCGCATGGAAATGCCGTTTACCTTCCCGCCGGAGCGGTACCTATTTATCTACTTGCACATTGACGTGCTTTTGAACTGCTATGTTGGCAGGAGCAGGGACCGAGCAATGGGAGCTCACCCCATCGCGGGGATTCGAACTGCCAACCTTCTGATCAGCAAGTCCTAGGCTCTGTAGTTTAACCCACAGCGCCACCCACATCCCATGGGGTCTGGTAGTTTGCTGTAAATATCACATGTTGCATTTAAGCTGCTTTTCTGGCTTTGTGCGTGTTTATTTTTCTTTTCATGATCTGTGAATGGCGCTATATCTTTGTAACTTGCTTTTCTTCCCAGATGCTGATAGTTGTGTACATTATCCTCCCCACCTTCATATTTGCAACAGCCCTATGAGGTAGGTAGAGTTAACATATGTATATAAGCAGCAGTTCTTGTCAATAGATTGCTGGCACAATCCACATAGAGTTTATGTGGCTCAGATCCTGTCAGCACCCCGGCAATATCTAACATTGCTTACAACCCCATAGTGTTTTATCTTTTACCTTTCCTTTTCCGAAGGACATTTTCTCACTTGGACACCAATAATCCTCTTAGGGAGTTGGAAAACAGCCTGTGAAATTTCTCGTTGGCAAAGTTGTAGATGAAGGGATCCAAGCAACAGTTGACCATGCTGAAGACCAAAGAAATGTAATAGGTGACTTCTATGTGGTAGAGAACCTTGCAGGACACACCATGATATCTCACAATGGAAGCCATGGACCCACAGATGTGGAGGGGTGTGAAGCAGGTGGCAAAGATGACCAGGGCAATGGTGATCATCTGCTTGGACTTGGTCTTCATTACTTGGCCTCGGAGATTGGCTTGACTGATTTTAGCAATGTAGGCTCCCAACATCACATAGGACACCAGAGAGATGCCAAAGGGAATGAGGAAGCAGAAGATACCCAGGAACATGCCATAGGCTAGGTAGAGATAGGTCAGCTCTGACTGGTAGATGCTCAGGCACTTGACCGAGTTGCCGATGACTGAAGTCTTGAGGAAGAAGAAGAGTGGAAGCCCCTGCAGGAAGAGGAAAGCCCAGAAGACCAAGACCAGCTTTTTCAAGGCAGACTTCTTCCTCCAGAGGGTCTTGGCGTTGTAGTGGACAATGGCTTGGTACCTGTGGATGCTGATGAGCATGAGGAAGAAGATGCTTCCATACAGGTGGGTGCTGAGCAGGAAGACTTGAAGCTGGCAGACAAACTGCCCAAAGGGCCAGTGGTTTCCCAAGCTGAAATAGGCCACCATCAATG
This sequence comes from Podarcis tiliguerta, assembly GCF_965153285.1. NCBI lineage: Eukaryota > Metazoa > Chordata > Lepidosauria > Squamata > Lacertidae > Podarcis > Podarcis tiliguerta. Next base: position 9,463,309 of record NC_139553.1, read on the forward strand.
GCATGACCGGAAGGACAATGATGTCTACCAAGGCCAGGTTGAACTGAAGCATGATGCCAGAATTCCAGCGCTTGATGGCAAACCAGAAGATCCAGAGGCTGATGCTGTTGAAGACCAACCCGCCCACTGAGATGATGCCCAAAATTACTGGGAGGGCAAAGTGGATCCCCTCTGGCTGGCATTGTGTCACGTTGGTGGTATTCATTCGGTGAAGGAGACAGGTGGCCTAAGTAGAGTTGTCTGTACACGTTCCAATTCAGAATACAGAGTCTGCAAGCAGGAGGAATGATAATTTGCTCGTGGTAGGTGAAGTCAGCTGCTAGCAGTGCCCTTCTGTCACAGCCCTGAAAGTGTGGCTGAGGTGGGGCCCTTCTCCCCTGCCCATTTCCTATTTTTCTCAGGGCTTCTTCTGAGTCAGTTTCACACCCAAAAGAAAGACTGAAACTTGTGTTGCTTCTCTTGCACAGAAATCTGGCACTGACAGTTCAAGTCTTTCGGTTTTTGTTTTTATTTCAGAGAGTTTAACACTGAAGTTTAAAAGCATGGGGCTGAGTCCATCTAAGGCCCCATCTGCATTATACGTACATTTAAAGCATCACCATACCACTTTAAATATTCATGGCTCCCCCCAAAGAGTCCTGGGGACTGTAGTTTGTACAGAGTGCTGAGAGTTGTTAGGGGACCCCCCTATTCCCCTTCACAGAGCTGCAATTGCCAGTTTCCTGAGGAAAAGGATTGACTCTTAAAACATTATGGGAATGGTCAGTGGTGTAGCATGGGTTGTCAGCACCCAGGGCAAGGCAAGTAATTTGCGCCCCCCCCCCACTGCACTGTCCCTCCCCCAGATAGTCCCTCGCTCTCTCTCCGCACCTTACCACACGCCTGGCACCCTCCCCTCCACAGTGGGCGGCAACCCGGTGGCTTGGATCGGATTCACACAGCCAGCACTGCAGTGAGAGAGAGTGAGTGAGCCAGGTAGGGGCAGAGAGCTGCGAGTGCGAGCGCGCCCCCCCCCCAGATGTTGCACCCGGTGCGGCCGGCCCCCCCTGCACCCCCCACGCTACACCACTGGGAATGATAGCTCTGCATGGGGAGTAGGGAGTTTCCTAAGAACTCTCAGCATTCTGAACAAATTACAGTTCCCATAATCCTTTTGGCAGGGAAGCCATGACTGTTGGCAACGATGTGATAGTGTTTTAAATGTACAGCGCTGAAAACACCTGTCATCCTAAAATGTCACATGAGTTGAATTTCTCCTCCATCCCTACCTGTGATTACTAATGACGTTGCGCAGTGTCAAAATTGCACTTGATTACAACCATTCCCCTGTGCACCCACACTTCCCAATCGCTCAGGTCCCGGTGCATAGAATCATAGAATTGCAGTGCTGAAAAACTGGAAGGGACCACAAGGGTCATTCTAGTCCAACCCCCGCAATGCAGGAAACTTTGCGCCTAAACCAATGACCCTGAGATTAAGAGTCTCATATTCCACCAGCTGAGCTACCCCAGTGCAGATGGAGAGGTTGAAGTGCCAAGTACCAGCAAAGATGGTGGTGCCCACTGGAATTGGTAGGGCAGGAGAAAGGGATCCCTGGTGGCGCCGGAGATAATGAGTGGCAAAGTCAACTCATTCTACTTCTGTTCTTATCCTCCTTCCTGCTGAGTTCACTTATTTACTTATTGCACTAATATTCCATGCTTTTCTCCAAGGAGCTCAAGGTGGCATATGTGGCTCCCCCCCTCCTTGTGTAATCCCCACAACAACCCTGGGAGACAGGTTGGCAGTGACTGGCCCAAGGCCACCCAGTGAGCTTCATGGCTGTGTGTAGGATTTGAACCCTGGTCTCCCCCAGCTCCCAGCCTGACACTCTAACCCCTGGGTAGGCAACCTAAGGCCTGGGGGCCAGATGCGGCCCAATCGCCTTCTAAATCTGGTCCGCGGACAGTCCAGGAATCAGTGTGTTTTTACATGAGTAGAATGCGTCCTTTTATTTAAAACGCATCTCTGGGTTATTTGTGGGGCATAGGAATTCATTCACTCCCCCCCTCAATATAGTCCAGCCCCCCACAAGGTCTGAGGGACAGTGGACCGGCCCCCTGCTGAAAAAGTTTGCTGACCTCTGCTCTAACCACTTCACCACAGTGTCTCTCCAGTTCTACAGGGGCAGCACTAAGGAGGAGGAAGCTGATAGGCATTGTCTGCCCCAGACAGGTTTTAAATAGGCAGGCAGGCAGGCAGGCGACAGCTAGCTAAGAGCAAGCTGAGGGTAGATGGAGTATAGGGCACTGCCCCATTTGTCCTAACAGGGCAAACTCGGCAGCACACAGTTCTCACCCTGTTTTGCGTTGTGAAGCATGCGAACCATGCCCCACAGTGGAGGGGATATTTCTTATACAATTAAGCTTAGTTAATAATCCAAAGTATTCCTACAGTGGCCTAGTATAAATATTCCTCATTGACTCAGCACTTTATTTCTATGCTTCTCTTTACTGGTGGCTGGTCTTGTCATGCTTCTTTGTACTTTGTATGGTTTAAATTGATAAAAAATTAAATTAAGAACAAAGTGACCTGGGAGACTTCTCCTGTGAGCTGAGCCAAGCCTGCTGCTTATGCAAGTAGGTATGAGAATGGGTTAAGCCAGGTTGGGGAAACCTCAGGACTGGGGGCCACACGTGTCCCTCCAGGGCTTTCTATCTGGCCCTCAGCACTCTCTCCAGGCCATGCTCCTTGCTGCTCCTATTTTGCCTCCTGAATGTTTCTGTTTTGACTGGAATGTGTCTTTGAACCCTCTTGCTTGTCTAGATTGAGGATAGGGGTGTGTGTTTGTGTGAGAGAGTGGAAACCGGCCGACTGTATGAAGGGAAAATATACATTAAGTGCTCCACCTGCTTTTGCCTGGCATGTGGCCCTTGGAAGATTGCCTGGAAGGGGATTGGCCCTTGGGCTGAAAAAGCTTTCCACCTATGGGTTAAAGAGTGAAACACTGAGCTCCTGGTAAGCCTTGGGTGGTGGTCAATCAGGTGTTCAACAAGCTATCTGTTTGGGCTGATTACCTGGGAGTGCAAGTACTTTGAAGGTCACGGTAGATGGTTAGTGGATTGCAATCATTATTGGGTGGAGGGCACAGATCATATTCTTTGAAGTTTTCACGAGAAAGGAGGGTGAGCTCTCTCTAGCTGGCGGGAGCAGATCTTCTGCTTAGGGGCAGTCACCTGAACCCTTTGGCCTATTGCCGCAAAGAAGACTCCTAAGACGAATATCCAACTCCCCTTAATCAACCAGAGCTTAATGAGGGTGCACAATTTAATTCTTGGCCCCAACATACTTCCAGTTCTTAGCTAGAGATCCATTGTGGGCTCCAGTCCTAACATGAGCTGTGCAGTACTTAAGTACGAAGTACTTAATTTATTAAATAAATAAAGAGTTAACCTTTAAAAATATTTGGCAAGATTTGTGTGGGGGTGTGCATCCCCCCCCCTCAAGTATGCATACACAAATTCCTCATTATCAGCCTTTACAAGTCAGAAATTTCGGATCCCTCACCCATTGCAAGCTAAAACAAGCAGGGATTGTCTGCCACAATCACTAGCAGGTTTATTGTAGCGTAAGGTTCCATCTGACCACGAGGCTTCTGTCCAGTGAAAGTTTACTGTACAATAAATGCATTCTCCTTTATAGTGTGACAAGAAGACTTCCTTTCTCACTTTTAAGCTTTCAGATGAGAAATGTCAAAGTGCTAGGTCTGTACTGGTTCATATTGATGATTCACATTGTCTCTGCAACCACACAGCCTCGTTCAGCTTGGAATCCTTCCCACTATTTCTAGTGTTTAGTGTATGTGTGCCATTCCTTATGTAGCCGAAACAGCACCACCCAAACACAGGAGGGAGGTATCAGCAGCCTTGGGAGAACTCAAAGTCTGCAGAAGTACAAGCATCTTTTGGGGAGAGGGACCCTAATGGGGGAACCCCCAAAAAACCCTCAGCAAGGATGGAGTGTGTTTGGTGGACACAGGAAACCAATTATTGAAGGATGGGGAGTGGAGCAGAGAGGTGAGTAGGGGAATGTAATGGAGTCACTGGGACCCTGAAGAGCAGCACTCTATGGGCCCCTCTAGACCTGGGTTTTATTGCAAGTGTATTCTGCAACGTGTTCTTGACACACACAAAAAGTGCATTAGTGATGGGTATATTTCTGCCTTAGTTTGTTCTGAGATGCGCTCCCAATGGCACCATATTTTGGTTGTCCAGAGCAGGGTGGGGACTATAGAGCAACAAAACCAGAACATTTGTGAGCATGAAAAGTTCTGGGATTTCAGAAGGAAGTTATGGGACATGCACAGATGAGAAATGAAGCCGTGTGGCCACCCCAGAACTTTTCACAGGTGGCAGACAGCATTGAAAGCAGATTTGCATATGGCCACTCCACTAGCATTATGAGAACAAATAATCATGGGCGTACAATGAAAAGGCTGTCTGGAAGGGCCCTGCCCTGCCACGTTTTCTCGCAGGTCCTTCCAAATGTCGTTTGTCCTTTACATTTGCCAACAGTTCCTCAATCTAGCCCTCAAACCTGGAACCCAAATGCGGGTGGACTGATGCTGAATTCTCATATTGTACTCTGTTTTAGATACAGAGTGCACCAGACCAGTGGCAGCAGAGGGAAGGGCGGACAATATTCAGACAAATGATGGAGCTGGTAGGCTATTGTTTGCAAGAGCAGCAGAAATAATCCTGTCTCACTTCTGCCACCATTTGCTCTTGCGATGGGTGGGTTTCTCTCTCATTTTCATTTCCTCTTTTAGGCTCAGCTGCTTGGGAACAATCAAGCACAATGAGCCACAAGAGGGAAAAGTTGGAGGGGAGCTCCAAAAAGTCCATCTTGTCCATGGGATGCTCCTGACTTGCTTGCTGGAAGATGGAAGGTATTCGTGGTCATGAACGGCATGAAAATGTTCTTGCGTTCCTTGCAGTCAGTTGCTCTGCTGAGCCCCCTTGTGGCCCTCAAGTGGAGTCCTTATACCTTCCTGAGGATTCTGCCCGGTTTCCTCCAGTCTTTGTACCGGTCCCTCCGTGGTGGGTAAACCAGCGGCTGAGAAAAGCCTGAGTGGTTCATCCGTGAGGAACGGCTGCAAAAAAGCAAAAGGGTGTAAATATATAAGGAACTGACTTACCAAAAATAAGGTGAAATATTGAAGAAAGATAAAAGTGATTAAGAATTTAGTGCTTAGCTTTAGTGCTAAGAATTTAGTAAGATGTATGGAAGTCAGAAAGAGGGAGGGAAAGAGGTTGATGCTCTGTTAGAGCAATGTATTAGGATATGGAATTATGTAACAAAATGTGAATATGAAAAATGGAAAATTATTATGGGGAAAAAAGCAAAAAAGCAAAAGGAGAACATCAAGAAGAGCCCTGCTGGAATGATGCTGTAGTTGGCTACTAGTTTCCAGTTCCTTCTTTGCACAAAGCTTCAAAATGCAACTTAGTCAGACCACTGGTATTTTCACCTGAGATTCAAGAAAGTGGACTCTCCTTCACTGGAAGTTTTTAAACAGAGATTGGACAGCCATCTGCCAGGGATGCTTTAGCTGTGATTCTTTCATTGCCCTTGGGATTCCCTTACAATTCTGTGATTCTATGGTCCTAAGCGCATCCCACCACATTTAGCTTGCACAATTAAAGCTGATTTGGCACCTTTTGCAAAACCCACTTGCCTGAAATCAGACTTTTTGCAATAAAGTAACAGATGTAAAAATGCCCTGGAAATTGTTGGATAACAATTGCTTGAGGCAACATCATCGAACCTCCCTGGAAACTTTGGCCTTTTCTTGAGCATTCATTCAAATGCCATATAAGCCACCTACAAACTTTGGCCAAAGGATCAGGAAGATGGCAGTAAACTTGTAAAAAAACCTCAAATGAGAATCAAAGTGAATATTCCCTGAACCCCAAATTAAGTAAACAAGTGAATAAGTAAGTAAGTTTGGTGTACAATATATCATATATCGAGGGACGCGGGTGGGGCTGTGGGTTAAACCACAGAGCCTAGGACTTGCCGATCAGAAGGTCGGCGGTTCGAATCCCCGCGACGGGGTGAGCTCCCGTTGCTCGGTCCCTGCTCCTGCCAACCTAGCAGTTGGAAAGCACGTCAAAGTGCAAGTAGATAAATAGGTACCACTCCGGCGGGAAGGTAAACAGCGTTTCCGTGTGCTGCTCTGGTTCACCAGAAGTGGCTTAGTCATGCTGGCCACATGACCCGGAAGCTGTACACTGGCTCCCTCGGCCAATAAAGCGAGATGAGCGCCCCAATCCCAGAATCGGCCACGACTGGACCTAATGGTCAGGGGTCCCTTTACCTTTACATCATATATCATATACTTACACGACTGAGCCAGCATGTATATTCTATAATCTCATACCCCCACAAGTACCCTGATTTTCCAGGGACAGTCCTAGGAATTACAAAAGACACCCCAGCTTCTGATTTGATCCTGGAATGCCCCTGTCTCTCCCCCCCCCCTCCGCCAGCCCTGCCAGCACAAAGCTCAGAAAGGAGGATGAACTGGTGCTTGTCCCAAGCTATGACGAAGGTGGCTGTGGCTGCTGCAAGGGAGACCCCTGCTGCCTCTCCAGGGTTGCCACTGGCCTCCTCTGCTGGGCAGCTATTATTTATTTATTTATTTATTATTAATGTTGCGATACATATATGAAATCTTTACATAATGATACATACGCATTATATTCGTAAATTCACATTTTCACATTTCATTATGTACCAACGCTTATCCATTTCTTATTTCTTGCCCTGTGTCTTCCCTCCGCTTGTGAGTGACTTCCTTGTTATTATTTTGTAACTTTATTATTGAGATTGTAATTTCGTATCTTAATAATTAAACATTCAATCTTATATACCTGCTTAGCTTAACTTTGTGAAATCAGTCTATACATATCAATAAATTCTTGTTGGAGCATCTTTTGGTCATGTATTCTTCTACACATTTCCATTCCTGTTTGAGATTTTGATTAGATTGCATTCTAATTGTTGCCGTCATTTTCGCTAATTCAGTCATTTAAAAAAATGTATGTTGCCAATCTTTCAATGTTGGTACTTCTTCTGGTTTCCATTTTTTTGCAATCAAGAACCTTGCGGCGGCTGTTGCATATAAAACGATTCTTTCATGTCTTTGGGGATGTCATTTGTTATAATTCCTAAAAGTAATGTTTCCAGCTTCTTACCAATTGTTGTTTTAATTTTTTTTTTCAGTTCCTCATGTATATTTCTTCCCCAAAATTTAATTTTATCACATCCCCACCAGACATGATATAAGGATTCCTCTGATACCTTACATCTCCAACACAGATTCGATGTTAAGTTTATAAATTTTAGCCAGTTTTACAGGGGTTAAGTACCACCTGTAAAACATATTCATAATGTTTTCTTTGATAGTGGTACCTCTGGTTAAGTACTTAATTCGTTCCAGAGGTCCGTTTTTAACCTGAAACTGTTCTTAACCTGAAGCACCACTTTAGCTAATGGGGCCTCCTGCTGCCACTGTGCTGCCGCCGCACGATTTCTGTTCTTATCCTGAAGCAAAGTTCTTTCTTTTTTTAAAGCGTTTATTAATTTTCCAATAAAAACATCCAATTAACATATCAAATCAGATCCAATAAAAATAAAAACATAAAATAAAAAAGGTCCAATTGTCTTCCAAATTGTAATAATTTTGTTTTGACTTCCCATGGTCTAAATTTCGAAGCGCATTCAACATCATAGTCCTGCCTCTCATCATCCTCAATGTTATTCATAATTCCATGTCCGATTTTACCCTTCCACATTTTGACTCTGGTTCTACGATCCTCATTCATGTCAGAAAACCGATACTTTTTTCCCCCTATGGAGTGCAGATTTGTCCGTATATTGTACTCCTTCAGCTGTTTTTTCATCGCACCGCTTCATTTAATTGCATCCAATTTCAAAGTTCTGTCCAAATCTTTGAGAGTTGTTATTTTGGCAGCTCCCAGATCGTTAATCTTTCCTGTCCAGGTGTTATCAAAGAAACAGAGAGAAATTTCCTTCTGTACCCTCCTTGTTGATTTATCTTAAACAGACTGTTTGCAATGTAGCCATATATCAGACAGTTAGCAATTGGCCTTTGGAATCCTCCCAGTCCCCGCTCCGGGCCCTAGAGGGGGGCTGCCAGACATCCATTTAGCCCTCTCTCTCACTCGTAATCAAAAAAACATCTTTTTGCAAACAGTTGTATATGTAATATTGTTTCTAGTCTTTATAACCAACCATCTGTTAGCTCCTGTTTCTTTTAATCAGGGAAGTATTTCAGATATTCAATAACGACGTGGTGGGAGACGCCATTTTGTCCTTTGTCCTTTGTTTTCGTCTTTAACAGACATTTCCGGTCTTAGAAGAGAAGTGGCTGCGAGTAGATCCCAATTATATATGAAAGTCCTTCTGAACTCACTTTTTGAAGAGCAATTTAAGTTCTTAATGAGACTTGGCATGCATTACGGATTGTTGATGTTAAGGATAAAAGAATGGTTTTTTTACATACCAAGCCCCTCCACATTCCAAACGTCATGATGAGGATCTCTTTGAAGTTCAGTCTTTTGCACCAGAGACTGTACATACTGCAGGTTTTTTCCAGCTTCTTCAATTCAGAGCGTGTCTGTTTGTTTTCCAAATCGTTATATTTTCCCAAACAGATGTGTCCGGCTATGGGGTGGCGTCGCAGGAGTGTCAGCCGTCCCTAGCTCCGTGACCCAGTGCCCCTGCCATCTGCCACATCGGCAATCTGGGGCAGACCGTGGGTCGTTGAGACAGTCCTCCCCTGCCCTGGGGAGGCTGCCAGGTCTAATTACCCCCATATCAGCCCTGAATTATCGGAACGGCTGAAGTCCGATTGTGTGGGATCAGCCATTTTCCACTGCCGGAAACAGGAAGTCCAGAAGCAAAGTTCTTAACCCGAGGTAATATTTCTGGGTTAGTGGAGTCTGTAATCTGAAGCGTATGATACCTGAATCGTATGTAACCTGAGGTACCACTGTATATGCGGTGAAATTAATATCTGATTTCCAAAGTTTTTCCCAATGATCTAATGAAATCGCTCATAGTGACTGCTGGATAGGGGGTGAAGAGGATGAGAGCAGCCGCATTGCGTCCTTTGCTGGTGCCCAGGGTGCACACATTACGCACATGCACCAGACAGGACCAGGGGCTGGGCCCAGAGGGTAACCCCCCCCCCCCCATACCAGCCCAAGTCCTGCCACTACCACCTGGCCCAGGGTGGGGCCTGACAGGCCTATAAGATCTGCTGCTGTGGCTGCTACCACCCAGGAGGATTCCCCTACCACTCACCACCTGGCCCAGGGCGGGGCCTCATGGGCTCTGTAAAGGACTGCTGCCGCTGCCGCTGCTGCTGCTGGGCAGAGAGGGCTCCGTTTTCTTTGGTTTTTTTTGTTTAAATTGCTGTTATTTTTTACCTAAACTGTGATATTAATGCTGTATTCTTAATTTTAGATTTTGATTTACTGTATTTTTCGCTCTATAAGACGCACCAGACCATAAGATGCACCTAGTTTTTGGAAGAGGAAAACAATAAAAAATATATTCTGAATCCCAGAAGCCAGGACGGCTAGCGGGATCGCAGCGCAGAGATCCCTCTGGCTGTCCTGGCTTCTTGCTTGGCCATGTGCAGCCTCTCCCGGGGAAGGGGAGCCTTCATCCCCTGCCTGTGAGAGGCTGTGCGCGGCTAAGGCTCCCCCAAGAGCTGCGCTCCCTTTAAAGAGCGTGCAGAGCGTGTGTGCGGCTCTTGGGGGTTTTTCCCTGAGGAGGGAAAAGGGCAGAGGGCAAGGAGTATTGATTAAAAATAAAAATAATAAATGCTTTGTGCATCCACTTTTAATCTTGCCCCTTTCTAGAATTTATTTATTGCTGTGTGTTTTCCTTTTTGTAAATCTCCCAAAGAATAAAACAAAACAAAACTGGGATTAAGGGGTTTCTCAGGACGATGAAGCGCCTGTGTGTGTGTGCTGTGTCCCGTTGGTGTAGTAGTGGTGACGATCACCCTTCTTCAGATAGGAGGACACACACAAACATGGTAGGCTGAGGAGGTCAGTTGTGGGGAGAGTGAGAAATGTCCCTATTTTCATCTGAGGAATGTTGGGGTATGTAACCAGTAGCCTGTTCCTGCAAGAGGGAGCTTGTTAGCTTTGTGCGTAGTCTTAAGTATTACTATTACTACAGTGGTTTCTCAGGTTACAGACGCTTCAGGTTACAAACTCCATTAACCCAGAAATAGTACCTCGGGTTAAGAACTTTGCTTCAGGATGAGAACAGAAATCACATGATGATGGCGTGGCAGCGGCGGGAGGCCCCATTAGCTAAAGTGGTACCTCAGGTAAAGAACAGTTTCAGGTTAAGAATGGACCTCCAGAACAAATTAAGTTCTTAACCTGAGGTACCACTGTATTACTATTACTAATATAAGAGGGACTCTTACCTACTTGGAGATTCAAGCCCTACACCTGGAGGGGGCCAGGAAAACCTGGAGAATGGAGCTCCGGCAAACATACCAGGAAATTCACAGATAAGGCATGACTAGGGTTGCCATATTTCAAACTCTGAAAATCTGCCAGAAAAGTTGTTGAGCTTTTTGGCAAATTTTTTAAAAAAGGTTTTGTGCTTTTTGAGTTTTTGAGCCAAAAACTACACCGCTCACATGGGTTGCCATATACCTGGATTTTCCCAGGCAGTTTAGCGATTTCTGCCTGGACACTGCTTCCGACTGCAGTATTCCAGATGTCTGGGATATTCTGGATGTTTGGCAACCCTGTGGGGATGATGGCAGGGGCCTTCTGCTGTTGCTGCCCATCAACTGAGGGCTCATTTCTGTTTGTCCCTTGATTCCTAGTCACGGGTCTGAGATGTTTATCTTTTGCCCCACCGCTTTCCCCAGAAATACCCACTGTTTCCTGCTGAAACGGAACAAACATAAATCAGCAGGAAGCCCGGTCGACTTTCACTCTGATTCAGCAGTAAACCAAGGGTTTTCCTGGGGAAAGTGGGAGGGCCAAAGGAAAACCTCTTGGACCCGTGTTGAGAAACCAAAGGACAAACAGAAGTTAGAGGCATATGATGATACACAGCTTCATTTAGCAGTACAATGGTACCTCGGGTTACAGACGCTTCAGGTTACAGACTCCGCTAACCCAGAAATAGTACCTCGGGTTAAGAACTTTGCTTCAGGATGAGAACAGAAATCGGGTGGCGGTGGTATGGTGGCAGCAGGAGGCCCCATTAGCTAAAGTGGTACCTCAGGTTAAGAACAGTTTCAGGTTAAGAATGGACCTCTGGAACGAATTAAGTTCTTAACCCGAGGTACCACTGTACAAGGAGTAGGTCAGAGCTTCCCTCTCAACATAGCGTTGTTGTTGTTGTTGTTGTATTCATATCCCACATTTCCCCTAGACTCAAGGCAGCTTACACAAATGAAAGCCGATGATTTTTACACTTGTTCTTATCCAAAAGGCTGAGAAGCTATTGAAACCCAGTGGGTTTTCTTTAAGACTCATGATGGTAGATGCTGCACAACTGCCCAGCTGCCCACTGCGGTGGACACTTCTGCATTCTAGTCCCTAGCATACTTCCATACTGGGAGAAGTCTAGAAAGCCATAGAAACAGACTATAGAAAGCAAACAGACTTGCTCCACAGAGAGCTCCCTCACTACAAGCATGGCTACAGGAAGGTGATAAGGAAGACTATACAGTATTCTCTACTGAAGAAGGCTCTTGCTTTTCTCCTGCCACTTTGTAGCATCCATGGAAATTAATAAAATGTGTGTCTCATCAGAAGAATGTTTTCTAGCTCAAGCAGTGCATGCAGTGTTGCTTTGGTTTGGTCAGGCTTACCTGGAGTCAGACATGGCAGCAAGAGCTTTGCCTTGACCCACTTGAGATGGCCTTGCAACCCACCTGGTGGTCTTGATCTACTGTCTGAAAAGCTCTGCTCTGCACTGATCAGCAGTGGCTGAGGGCTTCTAGGGTTTCAGATGAGGGCCTCTCCCAGCTCTGTCTGGAGACACCAGGGACTGAACCTGGGACCTTCTGCATGCAAAGTGGGTGCTCTGCTTCTGAGCTATGGCCCTTCCCCTCCTTGAGATCATTTAGCCAACTTGCAACATTCAGAGCCTGGTGATTCTGGATTTCATTTTTCTTGCCAACCTTTTGACTCAGTGGTGGTGGACTGTTTTGCATTAGAGTAAAATTACCAGTATTTTTCAGGAGGGATTCAAGTGCATACAGTTTAATTTAGATTTGTGCAATTAAAGCTCTCTGTCACACTAGCTTAATGATTTCACCCCTTTCATCAGATTATTTGCAGTTATAAACATTGCAGGGAAAAGCACTGAAAACTGGGTTGGCCAAAGGAGGTCCCTTCTAGGTTGGTGGTCCCTGGTCCCCCCCAGCAATATACCATGGACATAATAGTACATTAGTGGTGGATTTATACTGGAACATCCACACATCATTCTGCTTTGTTAGTTGTTCTGCAAGACTTCCCCAATGTCACCACATTATTGCTACCTTGTGCTATAGTGCAGCAAAGGTGTGACACCCCGCCCCTTGGGAACATTTGTAGTATAAAAAGTTACAGGTTTCAGCAGGAAGTTGCGGAACATGCACCAATGAGAAGCACAGAAGCATGTCTGTCCAAAAACTTTTGCAAATGGTATTGAAAGCAGGATTGTGTATATCCATCCTGAGGCCATCATGAGCACAAATAATCATGAATGCACAATTAAAAGGATGCCTGGTGCAGGAGACTTGATAGGAGGAAGATGTGTAAACACCCTGCAAGCAAATCAGGATGAATGCAAGATGCATGCTCATTGTCCTAATGCTGCTCTGGAAACAAATCCAAACAAATGCTCAATAAAGACTGGACATGGTCTAACCCCACTGTAAGCTGTGTGCAAGCAAAGCAGGATGAATGCTCAATAAGCACGCCTTCTAGAAGTAATCTGGGGTGTCAAAACCAGGGTTAGGTGGCTTCATTGTTTCAGATGAATTAACACAGATCATTGTGATATTGCGTGCATCTGTAGCACCAGTGCATGCTGGCAGTCAAAAATTCTGCCACCCAAATCTGTCTCACAGACAAGAGTGTGCAGACAGAGAGCCTCAGGGGGTGACAAGAGCCCTAGTTCTGTGGCAGAGCACATGTTCGGCATGCAAAATATTTCACGTGCACACACACACTCACATGCAAACGCAGAAACCTATGTTTTGGTGTTCTGGATGAATCCTCTCTTGCCTTTATACTTCAGCATTAATCAACTTACCTGGATGACCAGAGAGGCCCGGCTTGCTTCTTGGGTTTGGTTGCCTGCTTCTGGTACTCCATCCAGCCACTCACCAGCTCATGGATGATCATCAGATAAAGGAGGAAGATGAGGATGGCCGGGTCCATTTGGGGCACTTCTGGGTCTGCTTCATTGGGCCCGGGGGACATGGATGCAACGGAGCAAAAGGCAGAGGAGGGATAATTCTTGTCTGCTCTTCCGTCTCTGTCTGGCAAACAGGAGGATTGGGGATGCAAAAGCAGCTGTCATAAATGATGGCTTGCTGGCTGGGACCGTGCAGAGTGATTTACTGCTGTTGGAGGCAGGAGGCAGGTGCTTTCCATGCCGCTGAGCAGCTCTGATGTGGCCGCACATGTTGTCTCCGTCTGCCCCTCTGCCTCCACCACCATCTCTCGTCTGTCCGCAGGCTGGCTCCTGTCCTCCGCTCTGGTGCTATTTACTGCATCGTTCTGCGGATGCCTGTGCAGGCAGACGCAAGAACAAAGGAGCGTTTTGCATCTTTCTTGAGACACAAAACAAGCTTGTCTCCAGATCAATCCATTGGGAGGAGCAGGAGCAGAAATAGCACTGGTTAGCTGCCTCCCTTACAGTGCTGCAGGGGTCCAAAGTCAGCTTATCAGGAGGACCTAGACTTCTACGGACATTAGCCTTCTGCAAATATTTTGCAGAGGGGTAGCCATGTTCGTCTCTTGCAGCAAATGCTACAGAGTCTTAAAGACTAATGAAGGTTTTGGGAACGGAGTTCTTATAAGAAGAATGGCTACGTTTGCAGATTCACCACCAAGGCAGGAAAACGCTGGCATTATTCTCTCGCCTCTCTGTGCGTTTAGTATGGTGATCGCCTAAACAATGTACTGCGAGTTTAAATCTGGCTTTGTTCACACCCTTACACCCACAGATTCAGTCAAACTCCTGAGTCTTGCTCCAGTCTTACTTTTGACTGTCTATTAAGGATTGAGAAGAGATTCAGTTCAGTTTGCATTTAATTTGTACTTTTCAAAACAATTCAGGAGCTGGAACATAGCAATTCTTCAAAATTTACAGCTCCTTGAATTTTGCAGTGCGATTCTCTAGCCAAGTAAAGCATGTGAAAACGGATAAACTGAAGTAAAGTGCACATTAAAATGCATAATTGCTTAAAATAACATTCAAAAGTGCATTATATTAAGCAAAATTGCTTGTCATAGTGTATAGTAGGTCAAACTGCATATAATAATTTGTACATTAGGAGAAATTTGCACTAAATTGCTGATAAATTTTCACGAGGCCTTTAAAAAAAAAAGGGAAGGAAATTGCAAACTGATGTGGAAGTTGAATTGAATTTAAGACTGGAAACATGGGGAACTGGGAGAAACCAAAATTGACGAAGCTGCCCATCCCTACTGATTATATTGGCATTCTTTATCCACAATGCTCTAGGAGAAGGAACAGGTTATAAAATAGAATTTTACAAAAGTTATCAGATTTTTTTCAATGAATCCAGGGACACAATATATTTACATATATATATAAGGAGGGGAATAGTTATGAAAAACATGAAGAAGTAATATCTTCTCTTCTGTGGTCTCCTCTGTTGTGTGGCCTTCCTCTGGGTCCCGGCCTTTCTTGGAGCGCTAGCCGTGCTTCCCCCCTCCCTCCCTCCCTCCCTCCCTCTCCCTCCTTGCACTGCAATCCCGTACAGGCTTACTCAGGAGTAAGCGTTAGCAGAACCCCCTCCTGCTGCTGCTGCCCTGCCCACCTGTCTGGGTATCTGCTGCACAGGCATTGTCCAGTGGCTGCCCATCCACGCCGCGGTGCGCCCAGTCAGTGTGTCCGGGGCAGAGCTGGTGGTGAGCGAGTGGGAGGAGGCACACTTGGGCCGGATCAGCTTGTTTCCTGCTTGCCTCTCGTCTGCAATGGCCAACGACAAGCTGGCTGACAAGCTGAGCCACTGCTTGCAAGTTGAGAAGCACAATGGCAAAGCCGAGCAGCAGCCACAGCCGCCCAAGCACCACCTGGAGGCCAAGCCAGAGCCCGAGCTGCCAGTCTTGGACAGTGGCGTCAACGACAAGCTGAGCGCCAAGTTGCAGTGACCCCTGCGCAGCTCTCGCCCAGCGGTGGCGCCTGGCAGCGTGTCTTCAGCTCCTACACCGAGTCCCCATATGATGTGTCTTGTGCACAACGCATCATATGGGGATTTCCAGAAAGGAAAAATAGCGGGTGCCATGGCAGTGATCAGCTCCTGAAGCCAACCACAGCCAACTGTGCTACCAGGCTGGCTCCATGCTGCTAAGACTGCTGCTGCTGCTGCTGCCGCCACATTTCCCGGGGACATTAGATGAAATCCGGGGGTGGAATTTGTCCAGGGACAAATTTGCAAATCCGGAAAATGGGGACATCTGGTAACCCTAGTTTTACATGGAAATTAGTTCCAACCGGAGAGAGCTTTGCCTGTTTAGGAGAACTTGTTGCATCAAGCCACTTGTTATATAAAAGAAAACAGTCTAACTATGCACACACCATTACATATACCATACCTATAGTACGTATGAAAGAGTTAAGGCCTTTGCTATAATAGACTTCTGCAGTATAAACTGTAAGCATCAATACCTAAGTACTTTGGTACAGCTGTATCTATTGTGGTATGCACATGTTCATGTGCTGGCTACTTCAGGAAAACTTGAATGTACATGTGTATATGTATAATAATGTGCTTATAATTACACAGTATTATAACAATGCAGGTAATATGCAGAAAGGGATGTAGGTGGCACTGTGGTCTAAACCACTGAACTTCTTGGGCTTGCCAATCAGAAGGTCGGCAGTTCGAATCCCCGCGACGGGGTGAGCTCCCGTTGCTCGGTCCCTGCTCCTGCCCACCTAGCAGTTCGAAAGCACGTCAAAGTGCAAGTAGATAAATAGGTACCACTCCAGTGGGAAGGTAAACGGCGTTTCCGTGCACTGCTCTGGTTCGCCAGAAGCGGCTTAGTCATGCTGGCCACATGACCCAGAAAAACTGTCTGCGGACAAACACCAGCTCCCTCGGCCTATAGAGCGAGATGAGCGCCGCAACCCCAGAGTCGTCTGCAACTGGACTTAACTGTCAGGGGTCCTTTACCTTTACCTTAATATGCAGAAATTGTTTGATTGGAGCCAGTGTGGGGAATGAGTTGCTTCTCACTGATATCTAGTACAAGACAGGAATGTGGGGGGCGGGGGAGTCTGTGTGGATAAGCTGGCCACAGATATTTTTTAAAAAAGATCCCACTGCTACTCCAGAAGCAGGCTGCATTTAAAACATACAAATCTCCCCACTGCCACTACCAATCAATCTTGGGAATGGTAGCTTTCTTAAAGTTGCTCAGAATTGTAGCTTTGTGAAGAGAAGTTACACTTCACAAGATTCTTTGGGGTAAGCGTTTTGCTTAAACATGCCAGATTCTTGCAATGCTTACAGTGTACTTGGAAGGTTTGTTCAGTTATTATGCCCAATATGGGAATGAGGAGGTAGGACTCAGAGACAATTGTTTAGCTGAGGCACTACAGAGCCCCAGGCGACACTTGCAGACCCTTCCCGTATGTTCGGCAATGTGTGTAATACGAAGGTACATCCTGAGGTTTTGCTCCTCCCATCGCAACAGGGACACACTTGGAAGCAGATGACATGAGCAATCCATGTGCTGCTGCCACCACTCCCAGCACCACCCACCTGCTCTGCCACTGGTGTTTGCCTTGCTGTGTCTGCTACTGGTAGAGCAGCAGTGCAAATTTCAGGCAAGACGATGCTAATGTCAAGATCTCGCCCAAAATTGTGTGAGATATTGCACCCTTCACAAGATTTCACGCAACTTCAGTCAATATCTCAACCAAAATGGATGTGCTGTGGCCCCAAACCGGTGTTTCTTTGCCGTTGGTAGCAGGGCACCCACAGGGTTGCTGGACGCCAGAGGCCTACCTAGTCCAGCTTTCTGTTCTCACAGTGGTCAACGACATGTCCCAGTCGGAAACACTTGCAAGCAGGACCTGAGTGTAGCAACACCCTCCCCACATGCGAATCCCAGGAATTGGGCATTCAGAGACTGAAATATACTCGGAGTCGAGAGTGGATTTCATGCTCTTTATTCAGCTCATAGTGGTGAGGAGGAATGGAAGTTCCCCCACAATATCTGCTTTATATACATTATTTCCACAATGGACTGCACTTGATTGGCTAATTCCGGGATTCTCCTGTAGGCCAATCAGATTGTGGATTCACTTCCACCTGGAGCTGGACTGGGTGGCTCCTGCGGACCAATCATACTGCTGCATTGTTCTAGGACCAATCATACTGCTGCATTCTGAATCCTATTGTTCTAGGACCAATCAGACTGCTGCAGTTTGGATCCTATTCAACTCAGTACATAACAGAGACCTACTGCCTCCAGTAATGAAGGGTAGAATGTAGCCATTGTGGCTGGTAGTGGTATATTTAATTTCTTTTCCTGCTTCTCCTTTTTTTGGGGGTGTGGCGACTGTGTGTGGAAAGGGGGAAAGTTTTTTAAAAAATGAATGAATTTATTTATTTTTTAAAATGAATCAAGTATGTGACATTTAAGTGGACCCAACCATATGCGTGGAAAGCAGCTAATCCAGAGCAAAGTTTATAGACAGAGAAACAGAGTACCACATGGAAGGAAGTTAGAATCTGGTTCCCATAGCAACAAAGGCAGTTGCCAGGCTACCTGAGAAAGGTATAACTGGCAGCATCCTTGCTCCCATTGTGCAAGTGGTCCCCCTCATGGCCCAGTTCAGCCCATGGATTCTGCTGTTGTTATTAAGTCTCTCCTTCAGTCTTAGCAGTGAAAGCGGCAACCTGCCCAAGGTGAGTGAGGACAGCATCAATAGTTTTTGTTAAACATAGGAAGTGTTCTGCTGCATCACTCCAATGACCCATCTAGTCCAGCAGTTATCATAATGGCCAAACAGATGCCTTTGGGAATCCCATTAGCTTACAGAATATAATTACTTCACTGAAGTTAGGCAAATGTTAAACATAAAAATATCGCAATGGTCTGTTGATGCCTCTCCTTTTTAGATCAGGGATGGAGAAGCCCAGAGGCCTCTCTAACTGGCCCCGAGGACTCTCCCCAAGCCACATCCTTTACCAACACCTGTTTCATACCCTCCTGTATCATTTGAGTAAATTGAACATCTGTGTGTTTGCCCCAAAGGTCCAACCCTGAGCGCACCGCTAAGTTTATTTCCAGGACCGTTCTTAAATGTTTCTGATTCTACTTCTGGATGTCCGTTCGCCCTCACTTGGGCACGATCTGATTTTAAACTCTTCATTCTTCTTTCGAAATAGGGATTTGCCATGTCAGTTTAGCCAGAAAGCAAACAGCATCTCTCAGGAGAGGGGGAATTGGAGTGGCTCATTTTCTAAACTAATGCAGGGGGCTTATGAAATCAGTGTGGGACGGTATTGTTGTCGTTTAGTCGTATCTGACTCTTTGTGACTCCATGGACCAGAGCATGCCAGGCACTCCTGTCTTCCACTGCCTCCCGCAGTTTGGACAAACTCATGCTGGTAGCTTCGAGAACAATATCTAACCATCTTGTCCTCTGTCGTCTCTTCTCATGAGGTGGCCAAAGTATTGGAGCCTCAGCTTCAGGATCTGTCCTTCCAGTGAGCACTCAGGGCTGATTTCCTTCAGAATGGAGAGGTTTGATCTTCTTGCAGTCCATGGGACTCTCAAAAGTCTCCTCCAGCACCATAATTCAAAAGCATCAATTCTTCGGCAATCAGCCTTCTTTATGGTCCAGCTCTCACTTCCATACATCACTACTGGGAAAACCATAGCTTTTACTATATGGACATTTGTTGGCAAGGTGATGTCTCTACTTTTTAAGATGCTGTCTAGGTTTGTCATTATTAGTAAGATATAAATGTAGGAAGATGGATGGATAGTCTTGTGATGCGACAGGTCAAGGGAACGGAATGTTCATTGTCTGAAAGCTCTACCCCACTATCTGATCATTCTGGTGCCATTGGAAGTACTATTTCCCTTTAAGCTGCCCCATGGCAATCTTCCTGGCCACCTTTCCTACACATGAGCAGGTGTCTGCTTCTCAGATAAGCCAGCCAATTCTGTTCCTCACAACGGATGCAATCTTAGAATGAGCAGTTAGGGACAGAAAGAGTGACAGTCACTCAATGAATCTTAGCTGGTTTATTTATCGGTTGTATTCAACTAAGTCCTGCTCAGACTGAATAAAATTATTCACTCTAAGCTATTCATGCCTATTACCTTCAATGGTCTACTCTGAATAGGAGCTTCATTGAACACCTATTCATTCATTCATTCATTCACAAAACCAGCTTGCAGTCACGTAACACAGACTTCGTTTGCAACAACAGCAACCACGAAACAAACATTTCATAATATCGGTCTAACTGTGATTAGAAAAGCTAAACAACAGGAGTTAAGAATAAAACCTAGCACAGCACTTGAACTGAAGAAATGAAATACAGTAATTAACACTGAAACAAGAAGAAATGTAGACCAGTTTTAAAAAACTATTTTAAAATTTATATTAATGAAAACTTATTTTATTACTTGTTATTTTATTATTACACCTATATCCCACCTTTTCTGCAAGTAGCTCAGCGTGGTTGAGTTACACACTTGTGGTTGGTTACACACTTCTCCCCTTCTGTCTTATATCCTCAGAACAACTCTGTGAGGGAGGGCAGACTGGGAGAGAATGGCTGCCCCAAGGTCACCCAGTGAGTTTTGTAGCTGAGTGGGGATCTGAACCCCAGTCTCCCTAGTCCTAGTCCAGCACTCTAACCACCACACTGGCTCTCTCTTATTAATCCATTTTAACCAATTACATCTGCATTCATTTGCATATGAATCAAGACAAGACTGTTAAGAAATAATGATACGTTCTGTGTTTTTAGACAGTGCATGTATGTCACAGCAGATGCCTCTGTAGAGATGGGAGAGTGGTAATCTCTTCTGTTCCATCTGCAGTTTTCAGAAACACTTGTGTTAAAAACAATTAACATTAGCAAACAAAGGATTGCTTCCAATGTTAGTCACATTTGGAATAGGCCCAGTTAAATTAATAGACATGGCTTAGATCTGCCCAATCGGCCTCCTCTGAGTATAACTTAGTTCAGGGGTGGGGAACCTTTTATTGGACAGGGTAGAATAATAGAATCATAGAACGGTAGAGTTGCAAGGGATCCTGAGGGTCATCCAGTCCAACCCCCTGCAATGCAGGAAACTCAACACATGGGGCCCCATCCAATTTGAAACCATACAGGACCCTGCTTAGCTGGGTCAACTGTGGGAGGTGAACAGGGGCAACTCACTTGTTCATCTTCTGACATCATGATGACATCAGGTGGTTATTGGGTGGGCAGTCCCACCCATCTGTGAAAGTTGACCCATGGAGAGATATCAGCTTTGGTGGTGCATTCCTTGCTAATGCACAGAGACATCAATCCTGCTCTCTGCTTTGCCAGCGCATTTCCCTCATGGGATCCACTGACGAAGCTGCACCAAGCAGGATTGAACCCTGCCCCACCCTGCCTATCAGCCAATGTCATCCAGTAATGTTGTCCAATTGACCAATGACAAGTGGGCCTCCTGCCCTAGAGGAGTCACCACCACCACCGACTCAGCTTAGTACTACCCAAAAGCAACATGTTGCCTGCTGAATTGGAGACGCCCTTTGAGTTGGTTACAAAGGCTTTTAATTAATTAAGTTGCATTTATTAAACATTTTGGCCCAGATAAGAAATCAGTCCCCCTTTCTGTCTACCCACTGGGTTTGTTTGGGTCATGGGCACAGTTCTGAGACTAAGAAGCTAGACCAGTTTTTCCCATGCTCTGGCCCCCCATTTATGCATTTTTCACCTATAGTCCCCTTGGAATATCCTGGGGGCCCCTAGGGGGCCATGTGGTCCCCACCCCAGCTGGGAAACACAGTGCTAGACAACACACTTATCGCAGGACAGCACAAAAAGGTTTGCTGAATGTTTGCAGGAGGGTTGTGGGAGACTGTTTTGTCTTTCTTACTCCAGGCCGTCTACATAGCAAGGAGACCTTCAACCAAACATGCAGAGGAAAGCTCCCCCAGAACTACACAGCCAATCAGAGCACATGATACCTCACTAGAGATCATGCTACAAGTCCTGGCTGCTAAGCCATTCCTCCACCACCACTCCTTATGTAGTTTACAGAGAACAGAATTAATACCCTAAATTACAACCTAAACGATCCCCTGCTGTTGCATTTCCAACAATAGAGAGACTGTGAGGACCACTCGTTCATTCCCTGAGCCTGAGGTTCCCCATTCCTTTGTTAGAAAGCATACTTTTGCCAGAACCTCCTCTTGCCTTATTGTGCTCAGGTGCTCACTTCTTTCTCCTTCCCCTCCCTGCTATGCACATAATCACTCCCATCTTTGCAAACAGGTCACTGGGTACCCAAATGTACGGAGGAAGTCTAACGAAAGTTGCCCAGAAGGCAAAAAGCAAGCCCACCATGGTGGAACCCAGCTCAGAACAGATCATTAAGCAGCCACGGAAGAAGAAGAAGCGCATTCGGAGGCGGCGGATAAAATCCTGCGGCTCCCAACGGCAAAGGACCAAGCGCACCAGCAAGCTCAAAGTGCAAGGCAGAAGCTGCTCAGCCCTTAGGTAAAGGGCCGCCTCTCGTTGGCTTCTCCCCATCTACAACTCTTCACAAGTGGCACCTAATACCTGCACTGCATCTGTAAGAACTCAATTGTATCGTGTGGCAGCACCAACCCTTTGGAACTCCCTGCCTATTGATACCAGGCAGGCACCTTTGCTGTATTCTTTTTGGAGCCTGCTGAAGACATTTAGACAAGCCTACCCAGATGTTTTAGGGACATGGGTGGGGCTGTGGGTTAAACCACAGACTTTCTTCTGCTCAGCAAGCCCTAGGCTCTGTGGTTTAGACCACAGTGCCACCCATGTGCATTAATAGTGCATTAGTGGTGGGTTTATACTGGACCATCCACATGTCATTCCACTTTATTAGCTGTTCCGGGATGCTTCTTCAGTGTTACTGCATTATTGTTGCTTATAAGCACAATAAAAACCGAGCAAAGTAAATAAAATAAAACGAACCAGAGCATTTGTGGTATGGAAACAAATGCAATAATTTCAGCAGGAAGTTACAGGACATGCACCGGTTGGAAACAAAGCAGCATGTCTGTCCTGGAACATTTGCAGCTACAAACAGAATTGCGAGTGGCATCATGAGTGCGTGGTAAAAAGGATGCCTGTTGTAATGCCAGGAGTACAGATGATTCCTAGCAGATGTTTATTTGCTTTTTGTCTCTTTTGTCTTGGACAGGCTGCCACTCCAAAGACAAGAGAGGTGTTCCTGTTTCAAGGGGGCCATAGTCAACTTCACTCCAGAACCCAAAGTTGAAATCCTTCCATTCAAGGTATCCAAACTACATGAATTACAACTACAGTTTCGACCCCAGAATGTCCCTATTTCCCCCCGCCGGTGCTGCCGCCATGACAGCCCATGGAGGAGAATGAGACAGCGCTTGTCCCTAGCTGTGGCAGTGAGGGAGCATCCTGTGGCCTCTCTGTGGCCTTTCTACAGTCGCGCTCGCCAAACTCCTCCCTTAGGCAGCTTGTAACAGCTGCTGGGGGGTGAGCAAGGTTGGGCCACTACTGAGGCCCAACACCATGTGCCAAGCTGGCTCTGAGGGGCAGGCAGAGGGCAGCGCTGCCCTGGGCAGGAAGAAAGGAGGAGCGGAGCAGAGGGCAAGGAGTCTTTTTCTTCAACCGTCTGGAGGTGGTTGGAGGATGGATGGCAGCCAAGAGATTGAGGTTGAATCCTGACAAGACAGAAGTACTTTTTGGGGGGGACAGTGGCTGGCAGGTGTGGAGGACTCCCTGGATGGGGTAACTGTGCCCCTGAAGGACCAGGTGCACAGCCTGGGAGTCATCTTGGACTTGCAGCTGTCCATGGAGGCACAGGTCAATTCTGTGTCCAGGGCAGCTGTTTATCAGCTCCTTCTGGTACGCAGGCTGAGACCCTACCTGCCCGCAGACTGTCTCGCCAGAGTGGTGCATGCTCTAGTTATCTCTCACTTGCACTACTGCAATGCACTCTACGTGGGGCTACCTTTCAAGGTGACCCGGAAACTGAAATTAATCCAGCTAGACTGGAGACTGGGAGCGGCCACTGAGACCACATAACACCGGTCTTGAAATAACTACATTGGCTCCCGGTACGTTTCCAAGCACAATTCAAAGTGTTGGTGCTGACATTTAAAGCCCTAAACGGCCTTGACCCAGTATACCTGAAGGAGCGTCTTCACCCCCTTCGTTCTGCCCAGACACTGAGGGCCTTCTGGTGGCTCCCTCACTGCGAGAAGCCAAGTTACAGGGAACCAGACAGAGGGCCTTCTCGGTAGTGGCACCTGCACTGTGGAGCACCCTCCCATCAGATGTCAAAGAGAAGAACAACTACCAGACTTTTAGAAGACATCTGAAGGCAGTCCTGTTTAGGGAAGCTTTTAATGTTTAACAGATCCTGTATTTTAATACTTTGTTGGAAGCCGTCCAGAGTGGCTGGGGAAACCCAGCCAGATGGGTGGGGTATAAATAATAAATTGTTGTTGTTGTTGTTGTTATTTAAAGCTTTGTCTGCCCACATCTAATCTTGTCCCTTTCTTAAAAATCATTTATTTATTTATTTTACCAAAGAATAAAATCAAATCAGGATTAAGGGTGTGTTTTTTTTAGGATAGTGGAGGGTGTGTGCGCTGTGTCCCATTGGTGTAGTGGTGGTGGGAATGTGCTCTGCAGGTGTGGGGGACAAAAAATGGGTGTCAAAGAGGATCAGTGAGAAATGTTCCTATCTTCATCTGATGAATATTGCTGGGTATGGTATTGTTTGGGGGGGGAGTTGCCGCTGTTATTGATACTATTCTTTTATATCTTATCATATCTGGACATTGTACCATTTTGTTGTGCTCTTTTTGATGTTGCTTTATTTATTGTTTATGACTTCTTTTTGTAATTAATTTCCCCGCCGCCACCCCCCTGCATGTTGTAAGCCGCCTTGAGCATGGCTTTAACTACAGAAAGGCAGAAGGAAAAGAAAATTACTGTATTTTCCCGTGTATAAGACTATATCCCCCCCCCACATTTTTTTAAAAAGTTTAAAATTGGGGGTCGTCTTATACATGGAATGTTGCAAATATTTATTTCTTAATTTTGGGCTCAAAAAATAGGGGCCGTCTTATATATGGCCCCATCTTATATATGGGGGGCGTCTTATACACTGAAAAATACAGTATGTATGATTGCTTCTCAATACCAGTTGCTGGGAATTGCGGGTGGGGTGTGTGTGTGCTGTTGCACTCAGGTTTTGTTTGTGGGCTTCCCAGATGCATCTGGTTGGCCACTGTAAGAACAGGATGCTCAGGGCCAGCCCAAGACATTTTGGCCCTTTAGGCGAGCCGCAAAACGGTGTCTCCCTCTCCGCAATGGAAGAAGGGATGAGTGAAGATCTATACTGGGAACAAGTGGAGAACAACCATCTGCATCAGGATCTGCTGCCCCGTGGATCCTGCTGCCTGAGGCAGTCACCTCACCTTGCCTCATAGGTGGGCTGGCCTTGATGATGCTGGAGTAGATCCAGCAAGGCTCTTCTTAATGATTTCACCATTAAACAAACAAACATTGC
Organism: Podarcis tiliguerta; assembly: GCF_965153285.1. Taxonomy (NCBI): domain Eukaryota; kingdom Metazoa; phylum Chordata; class Lepidosauria; order Squamata; family Lacertidae; genus Podarcis; species Podarcis tiliguerta. The sequence continues at coordinate 9,488,403 of NC_139553.1, forward strand.
TTTGTTTTGTACATAATTCATTCTATTCCAGATTAGTGACTATAATGGGGGTTGTCTCATTCTGCTTGTATGGTATAATGCATTTATATTTATGTTTTAAATCTAAGTCAGTTGGCAACCTTTGAGTAACAAGCAACTAACAAGTCTAAGTCACAGGGATAACAATTTACAGTGGTACCTCAGCTTAAGTACGCTTCAGGTTACAGACTCCGCTAACCCAGAAATAGTGCTTCAGGTTAAGAACTTTGCTTCAGGATGAGAACAGAAATCGTGCTCCGGCAGCGCAGCGGCAACTGGAGGCCCCATTAGCTAAAGCGGTGCTTCAGGTTAAGAACAGTTTCAGGTTAAGTACGGACCTCCGTAATGAATTAAGTACTTAACTTGAGGTACCACTGTAATACTAAGTGTGGAAACACCATTGCTCTGGAACTCCTGCCTATTGACGCCAGGCATGTGCCTTGACTACATTGTTTTAGATGCCTGCTGAAAACCTTCAGCATGCCTACCCAGAGGCACAGAGCCATAGCAGCCAATCAGGCTTGAAGCTGGTTTAGATTTGTGATGCAGATGTGCTGTCCTACTCCTCCTCATGTCTTCCTTTCCTTTGCAAATACAGGGACATTTAAGCATTCCTGGGGTGAAAGCTAAGGAGAAAGATGTGCCCAGCAAAAGAGTGGAGAGTACTGAAAAACGAAAAAATGTTATCAGCATAAAAGAAAACCCAAGGTAATGCAACCACAAGACAGTGTTTTGAATAAACATGTGGTGCCCTCTGGAAACTGTTAGCCCCATCGTCCTTAGCACAGGTGCATAAGAAGCTGCCTTGTACTGAGTCAGACCATTGGTCCATCCAGTTCAATACTGACTACACTGACTGGCAGCAGCATTCTGTGGTTTCAAATGGGGGTCTTTCCCAGCACTACTTAGAGATGCCGGTACCTAAACATGGGACCTTCTGTTTGCAAAGTGAGTGTTTTACCACTGAGCTGTAGCCCTTGGATAGAAGCTACCTGACAACATCTCCCTGTTCTCAATGTCATTCTGTGATTTTATGGTCCAAAAATCAATTTTAAGATTAATTTAAAATTGCAACCCTGCATACCCAGGATGGGAATGGTGTCCCCTTTCAGAGCCCAGAATTGTGAGAGAGGTGCCTGTACTCTTGTCACAGCCGCAAACTAAATTTCCCAATGCCCTATAAAACTTTTAAAAGTCATCCTTAAAAGCTTTAAGGACATTTCAAACTTTAATTAGCTGCTGCTGTGCAAAATGTGTGTCTGTTTCTAGGTGACTTTGCCCACAGTGTGTTGCTGTGAGGAAGGACCCTGTAGGTTAAATATTGTACCTGTCTCCTTCTGCTCCACACCCCAGGGCTAACAGCAACTTGGGGGGTGGGTATTTTGAGAAGGAAAACACCAAGGTTACGCACCACCCTCCTCTTGTGCTACAGTTTTCATCAACATCAGAGGCAAACACTGGTGCTTTTAAGATTCTAAAAGCACACTGGGATATCTGATTACAGATCACATTTAACTCAATTCTAAAACCACACATTGTCTGTTGAACCATGACTGACAGATTAACACTCCATGAAGCTGCTGATAACATAGGGAGCTTATTGAGGGTGTTATATGCAGTTCCCTGTCAGGGCTCTTAACACAAGCCTGCAGCAAGATGGTCTCCTACAGCCTGTACTTAAGGACTCCATGAGCATCTAACTCACTGTGCTCATGCACAACAGGATTTGCTTTACAGAAGTGCTTTTGACATCACCAGCCAGAAATAGCTCTCTGGCACATTTAACACATAGTACAATTGCAAGGGCTCATCCACACTTCACCTAGTCCCGTGGCTAGAAAGCACAGGGCTGAGTGGTTTTCCGCTTGCCGCATGCTTTCTAGGCACAGGTCCAAGCAGTTTTGCATTTGCCCCACAGCTTTGCCCTGGAAAACCCACTCTTTACTGCTGAATTGGAATAAGCAGCAAACCAAGGGAAACCCAATTGCCATTTGGTCCACTTCAGAAGTAAACCACAGGTTTTCCTGGAGGAAAGCAGTGGCACAAGCTGAGTTGTGGATGAGCCCATACAGTCAACATCAAGAATGAATAGGTGGGCTCAACTTGAATGACAAGTCTTTCAATGTAATTTAATGCTTCCCTTCCTACATTCAATTCAATCCCTTTGTCTCCCATGCTGTCTGGACAAAAAGGTTGAAACAACCCAGCGCTGTGGAGAAGAGGCAATATCAGGCAGTCTCCGAATACCAGTTTATATGTCCAGGTAAAACAAAACAAAAAGTAAACCCATTGGCTATCTATAGCTGAAACTGGAATGCTTTACAAAGACTGTCCCTGGACTTAGTATATTAAAAATGGTGATTGGCTGTTGCTGAGAAAACAACTCACAACTTAGAAGTGATAAAACAGAACAGGGGGGAAATGGACAAATGATGCACAATATGATGGCCATTTATTCACTATGCAAATCAAACCGGTCTTCAAGATACTCTCCAAAGTATCTTTGTAGATATGGCTATCCTGAGTAGTATGGCTTGAAATGTATTTCCCCCCGGGAAGAACAATTTGTAATGGATAGGAACAACTTTCATGCTGTTCTCAGGACTTTATATGCTGGATATTTGGATTATCTGTTTGGATTAATAGGAATAATCTACTTTAATATGTGGCCGGATATTTGTAATGAGTGTGTATTATGTTATACATGTTACTATATATGTAAAAACCAATGAAGATTGTTATATATTTTTTAAAAAAATCACCCTTGGATCGACAGGACATTCACATCTACCTCTCTGCTATGTAAGACTATTAAGTCCAGAGAGTCTCAAAGTCTGCCTTGCGGTCAGACTGTTACCCTTTGAGTATAGCGCTCATTATGTTTTATAAATCTCTTTCCTCCGCAGGAAAGGCTGTTTACTATTGCACTGGCAAAAATGAAAACCAACAGCCTTGTACCCTCTCTACAACAAATGCAAGACATAAGCAATTGATCCAGAACCCTCAGTGCCAACAGGAGACAAAGAAAGCTCAAAGGTACAGTTAGGACTAGTTCCCATAAGCTGAAACCCTGGGGAGCTTCTGCTTGTCAAGTGTAGGCAATTCTGAACTAAATGGACCAAAGGTCTGGCTCAGTATAAGGCAGCTTTCTATGTACCTGTGGCTAAGTTAGGGCTTCAGCTTGGTGGTAGAACATCTGCTTTGCATGCAGAAGGTCCCAGGTTCGTTCAATCCCCAGCATCTCCAGGAAGGACTGGGAATGGCTCTGGACTGAAACCAGCTAGCTACCAGCTAGTGTAGACAGTGAGCTAGATTATCTGATGCATTTAAAGGCAGCTTCCTATGTCCCGAAGCCTATGTAATGTTAGTACTGGAATAAAGGCATGTTCATTTCCTCAGCTGCCCCTGCTTCCATTTCCAGTACCCTTCCTCTGCTGAATTTTGGATTGTAAGTCGTTCGGAGGAGCAGCTTAGAAAAGTGGCATGTGGGAGCATTGCTGCTTAGTGACAGCAATCCTCCTTCCTAAAAACAGAAGTTGGTTTGTACGGGAGGCAGTGGTGGCTGGTACCTGTTGAAACTGGTAGGGTGGAAGATGGGGAGCCCAACAGTAGGTGGCACCAGAGCCAATGATAGGCTGAGCTAACTAATTCTAGCTTTGCCCCATCCTCCTCCCTGCTGAATTTTACAAGATCAACACTGACACAGAGGAGGAAACAGACACGCACCCTGGATTTGTAAGTATTTGGGCAAGTTGGGGTTGGCTTGGCAGACTGAGCTTGCTGGGGGTCAGTGACCTATTTGCCCTAATGGACCAGTCCCCACTGATGGGAAGAAGGCATTCTGGCTACGTATCCTGGGCCCAAATCCAGCAAGCAGTTCACGAAAAAGAATTAGTGCAACCGTCTCTCTGTGGTTCCCACACCCCCTTGCTTCTTCGTCTACACCTAGGGAAAAAGCAAGCACTGATACCAAATGCCTGATTGGCGGTGAGTTTCTAAGAAGCATGCCCCTGAACACCCTACCGCACGGACTTGCCAGCCTGACGTACAAAATCAACAAATTGGTGCTTGTCAACAAAAAGGCAGAGGCGTTCCCTGAACAAACCCCCGCAAGCCCAGCAGAGGAACAGCACGCTCCCGCAGTGCAGCAGCAGCCAGCTCCTGAAAAAGCAGTGCCCCCAGCAGACATCTTCCGTGGGTACCCTGCAAGGAAAGGGGGCAAAGAAGGATGGAGTGGAGATATGGGGTATGGCCCAGGCTGGTTCATACAAGGAGGTGCTATGAATGCGCCTACTGAGTCCCACGCGTGTCCAGGGAGCCCCCCGAAGCTGAGACCCGTGTCGGCAAAGGATTGCTATGAAGGATTTTCTCTGACCCAGCTCTTCAGCAGCAGAGAGAAATGGAATGGTGAGACTTTTGGAGAAGTGGACACCACTGGAATCCAGCCGGGTCTTGGCGCGAGCAGGAGAGCTGCTATCACTCATGCCCGGAGCGCCATTGTCATCCCATATATCAGCCAGGACTCCTCCAGCGAAGGCAACTGACACCATGGGTCCCCAGGTCCCACCCACCCCTGGCATGTAACCATTTGCCAGCCTTCAGTGAGGGAGGATGTGGCTGGGATACTTGCACCCCATACCCATGAGGGAAAGGGGCAGATAAACTCTTTTAAAGTCATGAGGAGCTGGAGGTGCAAGCCCCCAGGGACTGACACCTGGTGGACTTTGGATGCAGAAATCCCAATTTCACTGTCAGATCTAGCTGAACAAGGACAATGTTGGGGTAATTTTTTAAAAATATACTCTAGACACGTGAAATGCTTGACAATAGCAGCAACAATAAAATGTTATTTCACAAAACTATTTTAAAATATATTTGAGAATGAAAGCAAGGAGTCTAGCTCAGTGTTCTTCAACCTTGGGATCACTGGATGTTATTAGACTACAACCCTAACCCTAACCCTGGCTTTAGGGCTAAGCTGGCCAGAGATTATGGGAGTTGTAGCCCAGGAATATCTGCAGACCCAAGGGACCAGAATAGTGGTCCACCTAATAAGTAGCAAATGGGTAGAAATAGCAAGGCTGAACATTAGGAGGGACTTCCTAGTACCACAAGCTGTTTGACAGTGGAGCTGCCTGCCTTGGGAACTGGAGATACCTAAACTAAAGCTGGACAGTCATCTGCCAAGGATGCTATAGCTGCATCCTATATTGGCTTGTAAGACTAGGAGTTAATTCTTTGCAGCTTAGCTTAGAATACTTGGTAGAGGATCATTTGTCTATTCAAGGACCACAGGAGAGGGAGGATTAAGAACTATGGCTCCAATTCAGAGGGGTGCACGGAACACTGGCAGTGGCGCTTCTTTCTGTGTTTCCTTGCCAGTACCACAAACTCACCTAGGGCTACTTCAAAGCTTGTGGGTCATGACTTTGGCACTTTAAACTGCCTTCCTGCTCTGTATCCAGGAAGACGCTTACATGCACGTCTCACTGAAGATGCACTTTGCCATTGCCTTTGATACCCGAGGTATTTTCAAGGTGACTGTGATTTGTTTCAAGTTTTAAAATACTGAATTTGACATTCTTGTAACCTGGAGTTGCTGTTGAAGGGCAGTCAATAAACACCTTCAAATAAAGGGCTGTCACATGGATGATGGATCAAGCTTGCTTTCTGCTGCTTCAGAGGGCAGGACCTGGGTCAACAGATTCAAGGAGTTTCTGACTTAGCTTTAGAAAGAACTTCCTGGGGATCAGAGCTATCTGACAGTGGAACACAGACTCCCTTAGAAGGTGGTGGACTCTCTCCTCCACTGAAGCTTTTTAAACCAAGGTGGGTGGTCATCTGCTATGGATTCTTTAGCTGCAATTCCTACTTTGTAGTGGGTTGGGCTAGATGACCCCTGGGGTTCCCTTCCAACTCTACAATCCTACGAATAATGATGCCACCTCCTCCCAATAACCCTCACATGTTTCTAGATAGGCACTTGCTGGTAGCCTTGACACTCCTCTGCATTTCTTGCCATTTCCTTTGCTTTTTGTGTCTCTAGGGGCAATTGTGGGAATGATTTGGCAAGAGCTGGTCAGAAATCCAAGCAAATGTTGTTGAGGCCTCTGGTCCTGGGACAGGAAGGTCTGGTTCTAATGGCTCATACAAGTCATCGGTGGTGCAGATCTCTGTTGGGAGGGCGTGCTTTGCCTCTGAGGGGACTCCAGGTCTGGGCAGAGCTGAAGCTGGATGCAGAAATCCAGAAAACCTTTTTCACTGGACCACAAATCCTGGAGGCTGTGCTATGGTCATTAATACTGTGGCACTGTGATCAGCTGTCCCCTCTCTTCATACTTAAGAGGCAAACTGCTCAGACCCAAGAGCAAGCTCCGATATTGGATTTTTATGGGGAAAGCGATGCAGCCTTAGGGTCAGCCGACAGAATGCTCAGGCAGGACGGTACTGCACCCTGGAAGCAAAGCACGAGTGCTAGGGCTGGAGAACCCTGTAGGCATTGGACTACAACTCTCATCACCCTTGACCTCTGGCCATACTGGCTGGGGCGGATAGGAGCTGGAGTACCTCCAGCAGTACTTGGAGGGACTGCATGTTACCCCCCGCACTGCGCTCAGTAGGTCAGGAGATAACTAAGGGAGCTGGGCATGTTTAGCCTGGAGAAGAGGAGGTTAAGGGGTGATATGATAGCCATGTTCAAATATATAAAAGGATGTCACATAGAGGAGGGAGAAAGGTTGTTTTCTGCTGCTCCAGAGAAGCGGACACGGAGCAATGGATCCAAACTACAAGAAAGAAGATTCCACCTAAACATTAGGAAGAACTTCCTGACAGTAAGAGCTGTTCGACAGTGGAATTTGCTGCCAAGGAGTGTGGTGGAGTCTCCTTCTTTGGAGGTCTTTAAGCAGAGGCTTGACAACCATATGTCAGGAGTGCTCTGATGGTGTTTCCTGCTTGGCAGGGGGTTGGACTCGATGACCCTTGTGGTCTCTTCCAACTCTATGATTCTATGATTCTATGATTCTAACTCTGGAGCATGAAAGCCACTACTAAGAGACCCTGCTTGGTACATTAACACATTCAGTAGGACTCACCTCCAAACCAAAAGGGGAATTTGTTAAGTAAGATTAAGTAAACGGACAGCCTTTGAAACTTATTTCATTGTCTTCTCTAAAGACAATGAGAGCCAGCGTGGTGTAGTGGTTAAGAGCGGTGGACTCGTAATCTGGTGAACCAGGTTCGCTTCCTTGCTCCTCATGCAGCTGCTGGGTGACCTTGGACCAGTCACACTTCTCTGAAGTCTCTCAGCCTCACTCACCTCACAGAGTGTTTGTTGTGGGGGAGGAAGGGAAAGGAGATTGTTAGCCGCTTTGAGACTCCCTAAGGGGAGTGAAAGGCAGGATATCAAGTCCAAACCCTTCTTCATCATCTTCTTCTAAAAAAAGAAGCCAAGCTAGAAGAAGATGCCTTCACCCCGGTATGGCTCCCCTTTATCACATACACAGCCCAACAAGACAATGACAAAAATCCACCAAGAACATACAAATCAACATGGCTAACCTGGTCCAAAACACCCACCCACCCAACTCACACATGAAAATAAAGATCACCACAGCCAATCACAAACAAACAACCACACCCTAGGCCAACCCCAACCTCTCTCACCACTAAAGAAACACAAGTGAATAGCAGAGAACCTGCACAAGCAACGCTGACACCAAACCCCACATACATTAAAATAGAAACATCGCCACCCGACCCCACCCCCACTCACCTTTCCCCCCTCCACCTCTTTCCTTTTCTTCCTAATGTCTCAACAAATGAAACTGATCTGTAAAAATGTTATTTGAAAAAAGAGAGAGACATTGCACATACTTTTGTAAACCAAGAAAATATTTAATAAAAAAAAGAAGCCAAGCTTCACAAATAATTCATTCCCATTAAATTACAAGGCTTCTATATGCAAACATCTAAAAAAAAAATACAAAAAAAATACATACATGGTCAGTTTCCTCTCCTCATAATACCAAATCCATTATTATTATTACAGCTATTATATTTATTTTTTATACCCCCAAAGCAGTTTACAAATAAAATAAGGACAGCTGTACCAAATTTGCCCCAGAAGGCAAATCTTGAGGGCAGAGCTGTCTTCTGGGGCAACAGGCCAGATGAGATTTGGCAACCCCAGTCCGAAAAACAGGCAAAAGATTATGAATGGAGTGTTTCAAGCATCAAGACGTGGGTCTGGTCTCTGCTAGGAGATCAACACAATGAACTTTGACCTATAGGCTCGGGGAAGCGCAGCCTAGAGTGAGGGTGGAGGAGCCGCTGTTGGCAGGGGCAAGTCCACAGTCGGAGTTTCGGCGGCGCCTTGGACAGGGCTGGGCTTGCGGAGTTCCAGTTTTTCAATGAGCTGGTTGTAAAGCTCCTTCAAGGCTTCTCCACTCTGCCCGACAAAAACACAAGTTTTACAAAGGTGAAGAAACCTCAAAACCTGAAGCTGTTAAATCACACTCTAGCTGTTACTAGCATTTGTTTTCACTATTTCTTGTAGGCTGTCTGTTTAAACACATGTACACACACTTTGAAAGGTGTGTTTATCCATCAGCTGGGTTTAGTTGTTGAGCCGGGGGCCCGTGCAAAATTATGAATAAAGCAAATGGCACCAATGAAGGAGGATCTGGAAACAGAGCTGAGGAGAGAATGGTACGTCTGACAGTCAACGAAACTCTCCTTCAGGAGTGGGGGAACCTATGGATCGGGGGCACTGAATGAATGCAAATTTCACCTTTGTACATGAGGCTATTTTCTCTGCATCCTTCCCCCGCTCCTCTGTATCCTCCATTAAGGCAGGTGGCCTTGAATTTAGGCTTTGAACTCTATGGCCCGAAAGACCGCACCATTCCCTCACTCTCAAGTATATGTGGTATGGATTGCACCGTGTCCTTAGCGGTACAGCATTTGCTTCATGTAGAAGTTCCCAGGTTCAATCCCTGGCATCTCCAGGTAGGGCTGGGAAAGACTCCCTGTCTGGAACCCTGGGGAGCCACCGTCAGTCCGGGAAGACAATACTGAGCTAGATCTGACACAGAGGAGTGACCATCCAAGACAGGAAGCTCCACTGGCAATAAATGCAGGCTACGATGCAAAGCTTGAGCTTGCCAATCAGGTAGCCTGAAGTGGTACCTCCTGGATTCAGAACCCACGTCCCACCAGTCTCAGATTCTTCCAAGGTAACAGCTACCTCTACACCAAAGGTCTCACCCCGTTCAGGTACAAAGTAGGATGAGTGAACGGTGTGGCTGGTGATAGTTGCGAGGCCCATATAGAAAGACCTGGAACGCCACATTAGATCCCAGGGTGGGGTCAGAGGATCCCTATACCAGAAGTGTCTGTGTCCATGTGTACAAATCCAGATATGGCTTCCGGTTCAAAGCATAATGTGCCTTCCAAGAAAATCATTCAGGGCAAAACAAATGACTGTGGTACTTCTGTTCACTCCATCTCCCACCCACCACTTTACCTGCTTGGGAGGCTCCAGTGCCTTCTGCAGGGACTCCAACTTGGCAGGTGCCACCTTGTGGTGGAGGTGAAGCAGGAGCCTCAGCACGTGTCTGTGTACATTCTCCTTCCTGTTAAGTAGCAGAAGAGATGAAAAGCCTAGAGCAGAAGGACTCTTGGCTGGGGGTTGGGCACTCCACTCCCATCTGTTCCCTCTGGGTACATTGCTGTAGTGGGGAGCAGGTGGCCCTTATTGTGGAGGGGGCTGGTCAAACCCAAAGCCCTCTAAAATGGCTTGCAAGCAAAAATGAAGAACATTCTTAAAAAAATACTAATGAACCTTTTTTAAAAAAGGTAGATAACATTTATGAAAAAATAGATACAATCGCAGTTTTTAAAATAAACAAAACTTCCCAACAAAACGGCATAATCAGGTAGGCTTGCCTGAATAAACAAACAAAAGCTTTCAGCGGGCATTATGAACAGTAGATTGAAAACAGCCCAGTTCAATGACAGCACCAGCCTAAAAGGAAGGCCACTGCCTGCAAATTCTCTGACTGAGAGCCATGTCAGCCTGTTTCAGAAAAGGACAGTACCTCAAGCAGGTGGGGAGGAAGAAGTCATCGAAAAGGCTAGTGCAGAACTCCTCTTGGGCGAACTCATCGCTGAGGAGGGTGAGGTTGCTGGTGAACAGGTGCAGGAAGATGTCACTGAAGGCCAGCTCATTGAATGTCTCCCCTGCAGGACCAAAGCAGCAACAGAGAATCCCTAGGTGATCCTGAGAGGCAATCCTTTTTACCAGGCACATTTCTATCCTACCTTTCTCCCAGGCAGATCAGGGACACAGAAGGACCAAGGCAGGATCCCTCTCTTTATGTGTGACATGGTTGTACTGAGCCGTATGCAACCAACTCTGAGACTGCATGTTAGCTCTCTTGTATCTGGTTGTTCTGGGTTGTAGCCAAAATCTAATCCTACTCAGAACAGACACACTGAACTTAATGGATGTGACTAACTCAGGCCCATTCACCGTGGGGTGGGGGGGCGTTCTACTCCAAGCAAAACTGAGTTGGCAATATCGCTCGGCTCTGCAGGCAACTGTTTGGGAAACAAAGGAGGGAGATAATAGTAGTAATAATAATAATAAATAATTATTTATACCCCACCCATCTGGCTGGGTTTTCCCAGCCACTCTGGGCGGCTTCCAGCAGAACACTAAAATACAATAACCTATTAAACATTAAAAGCTTCCATAAACAGGGCTGCTTTTAGATGTCTTCTAAAAGTTTGGCACTTGGCACTGGACCGAAGTGTCCGGGCAGAACGGCTGATCCTTTGGAAGGGCAACTTACCAAGGGCGGGGAGCATCCGGAGAAGCGCATTCTTGTTCCTCTGCTTAGTGATGTGAAGCACGTAGTAGAGCCCAATCTCGCAGGCGATCCGGTGCTCTTGCAGAAATCTAGGGTGCAAAAGGGTTTTAACCTGCCGCTCCTCACTATTTCCAGGAATGAACAGAGTCAATTGAATTCAAACTTTCATTGCTCTAGCTACAAACATCTTTGGAGTTTAAGAGAGAACTGGTGGTGTCCCATGCTGGTCCTACTCAGAGTAGATGCCCTTGAAAACAATGGGGAAGATTAACTCAGATGCAAGCCAGAGATTCCAAGCCCAGCCAACTGAAGGAAGCACTGGCTGCAATTACATGTTAGATTAATAGAATCATATAATTGCAGAGTTGGATTGCAGGAATTCACAGCGAAAAAATCCCTAACAGATGGCCAGCCAACCTCTAGTTAAAAATCTCTAGTGAATGAGTTCAGCTCTAGAGGCCAGAGCTTCCTCAAATGTGGAGCCATCCCTGGAGGTGGGATGGAGCCTAAAGCTCTCTTCTGGCTAGAGCGACAGGAAACAGATTACTTCAACCCGTTATGGTCTCTCTCCCCCCCCCCCCCCCAATAGCTCTCCACTTTCTCTGGCCACAGAGTTAGTTCCCTTCCTTATGGGTCTTTTTGGACACACCTCCACTGCTTTGCTCGCAAAGAGGACTTAAATGGCAAGACGCTTCAGTGTTCGATATGACTCACTTGGGAAATAAATCTGGGATTGTGGTGGGGTAAGTTGCCGGGCCCTTGTCTTCCAAAGGCAGCTTCTGATCAACGGTGAACGTGTGGTCGTCCACCACGAAAGACATCAACAGTGGTAGGAACCTGGTAATCAAGTCTACTTCCTGAGGAGCAGAGAAGGAAAAGGACGGTCAATGGTCAGAAAATGGAAGGCAGGGACAGTAGGAACCTGTGGGTTTCCATATGCTCTTAACTCCCATCAGTCAGCATGGCTTATTGTCCAGGATGACGGAAGCTGTAGTTCAGCATTTGGGTCACAGGTTCCCGGCCCCATTCTACAGCCTGAAAACAGATGACCTTCCAAACCGATGGAGAAACAACAGGCCCTGTAAAGCAGATTTGCTAAATCTGGGCTGCCACTCTGAGCAACTTTTCCTCATTAAGAAGCTATGCAGAAGTGTCACATGAGGAACGGCAGTGGCTCAGTGGCAGAGCACCTGCTTTGAATGCAGAAGGTCCCAGGTTCAATCCCTGGCATCTCCATGTAGGAGTATCCCTCATCTGAAACCCTGGAGAACCACTGCCAGGCAGTACAGACAATACTGAGCTAAATGGGCCACTTCCTCTGCTCCTATGTAGATTCTCTCTTCTCCCTCCTGATTTCCCTTGCTACCTGCCCTGTCTCTCCAATCTAGTGCTGTACCTCCAGCTTGTACACAACCACACCTCCTGTCTCTGGCCTACGCAATCATAACTGATGTCCAGCCCAGACCTGGGATAAGCAGCCATACGTGTCTGGAGTGGTCCAGCTATTCTACAGCGTGACACTCTAAGCGAGAATTAGATCTTAGGCATCACAGGCAGCTCAAAGTGATGCACACGGGCACTCTTACCATTCTGGGTTCCTTAAAGATCTGACTGTCAATCATGTCCCAGGCTCCCTGTCCCAGTGTCAACATCCTCAGGAGAAGCAGAAGATCAGGGCTTTCCTGAAAATTCAAGAAAAGCAAAGTAACTCATCATCACCCTTTTCAAATTCCAAAGAAATTTTAGAGTCCTGCAGCGTATCAGATCAAAGGCTTTATTGTTGGAAGGGAAGAGCATCTTTCATGTACGCAGAAGATCCCAGGCTTAATCTAAGGCACCTTCAGGTAGGGCTGGAAATGTCCTCAGCCTGAAATCTTGGAGAGCAGCTGCCAGCCAGTGTAGGCAAACACTGAGCTAGATGGACCAATAAGGCAGCTTCCTATGTCCCCATATAGTCCAGCATCCTGTATCACACAGTGGTCAATCAGGCCAGATCCCCATTCTGACTACAGACTGCTATACAAGTCTTCTGCACATTTCTCTTGGCAACTGGGGGAGATGGAATGGTACTCTCTTGTGGGGGGTGGGGGGGGTGGAGATGTGATCCTGGGGCCTTCAGTTGCTGCCTACCTGGGAGACCATCGATGTCTCACTCACCCTGGGTAACATATCCTGCCCAATCAGTTCTTGCAGGTGGCGGATGGTGCTCAGAGCCAAGGTGTTGATGGCAAATGGATCACACAGTATCATGGATAAATCCCTGTTGGGGTAAGGTGGACAGAAAGTAACAGCACATCAAACACATAGGCCCACAACTGAAATAGGTTTGCTCACACAAAAATATTATTTTGGCTCCTTTTGAAAGCCAGAAAGCCTGTCAAATAATAATGATATTATTGTAGCCATCTACATATGTAGCCTTTGAAAATATGGAGGAAGATCTGTCTGTAAATGTGAATGTTACCAGGCGTACCTTCCATTTAATTAAACAGGTATTGCAACTGGGAGTTCTCAGACTCTTAGCTAAAAGGACACTTTTTAATCACATGTAAATGAGCTTTCTAAAAAGAGATGCTCTGCTGGCTTCTCAGAGCCAGCCTACTTATGGGCAATCAATGATCTTCAGCTAAAGGCCTACAGGTTAGATTGCTGCAATGCGTTATACGTAGGACTGCCTCTGAAGACAGTTAAGAAACTTCAGGTAGCGCAGAATTCAGCGACCAAGTTGCACACCAGAGCAAGACAGTTTGAGGAAATTACACAGATCCGGATCCGATTGCACTGGCTACCAATTAGTTTCCGGGCCCAATTCAAAGTGTTGGTTTTGACCTATAAAGCCTTAAATGGCCCAGGACTGCAAAACTTCAAGGACCACCTCTTCCCATATGAACCTACCCAGACCCTGAGATCATCTTCTGAGGCCCTTCGTCGTGTGCCTCCTCCTCGAGAGGTCCGGAGGGTGGCAACACAAGAACGGGCCTTCTCTGCAGTGGCTCCCCATCTGTGGAATGCTCTCCCCAGGGAAGTTCACCGGGCGCCTTCATTATACACCTTTGGGCACCAGGCAAAACATTCCTTTTTAACCAGACCTTTGGTTGATCTGATTGATATCCTATGCCCTTTTAAAATGTGGGAGTTGGGGGGGAGTGTTCTTGTGTTGTTGTTTTTGATTATATATTTTGTGGTTTTATATTATGATTTTGTTCTGTGAATCATCCTGAGACCTTTGGGTATTGGGAGGTGTATAAATTCAATAAATACAGCTCAAACACAACTCCTTGCAGTTGTGTTTGGCCTTGCAGATGTGGTAGGACTCCTACTCCCATCAGCCTCAGCCAGCATAGCCAGTGGGCAGGGATGATGGGAGTTGTAGTCTTTAGGATGTTAAGTTCAGCAGAGGGAGGCCTCTTGGTAGTTCAACCTCTCTCAGAAGATTTTGCTACGCTGCCCCTTTTCTCCTTCAAATGTCATTTTCCTTTTCCTTTCCCTAACTACTTGATTTGTTTTTTTTCTTGACAAACAAGCTGGTTTGATGTATCTTGGCTACCAAGTATAATACTATAATATTAATAAAAGTATTTTTAAAACTAAGGGTAGTTTAGGGCGGTGGCCCAGGGGAGGGCATCATTACGGCAGCCCGTATGTTATGGAATTCCCTCCCCACAGATGTGCAGCTGGTACCTCCATCATACAACGTCTGGCAAATGCTGAAGATTATTATGTATTATTTGTTCAATTTATGTACCACCCTTTATCCGAAGATTCCGGGGTAACATACAACATTAAAAACATAATTACACTTAATAATAATAATAATAATACACAGAGAAGGGCCCTGGAAGACAAGTGTGGGTCTGAGTCAGTTTGCAGGGGGAGAGGAGGTCCTTAAGGTATCGAGATCTTGAGCCTGGAATTGGACCTGGAAACTAATTGGCAGCCAGTGCAATCAGGCAAGGATGGGTGTTATAAGCTCAACTCATTTTGCCCAGGTGAGCAACTTGGCTATCAAATTTTGCACCTCTTTATCCTGGCCTTTGACACACGAGATGTGTTTTTTTCCAGCCCCCCCCCCCCCCAATATTCCTGTGGCTGTAATCTGTTATAACCATTTTTTATTCTGAATTTTAAATTGTTGTAACCTGACCTGGGATTTGTTGGTGAAGGGCAGACAGTACATTAGTAATAGTCCAGGAATATCTGAAGGAGTCACAAGTTCCCCTTTCCAAAAACACGTTACTACCAAAACAGGTGGTGGAACATTGTGCCTTCCCCTCAGGAATATTTCCACTCCTACCGCAACCCTTTTCAAAATATTAATTCCTTTAACACCCAGTCTCAGATTCGTGTGGGTAACTCAAAACCTGGTGAACCCACACTATGAAATCTGTTGGTGCTAATTAAAGGCGTTTTTCCCACTCTCTGTGAAAATGGAGTGACACTCTGTACAGAGAAAGAAGCAAGGCTGGACCACCTGATTTGCAACGACTCACCCCAGGACTTGCTCTTGCCCTTTCTTCACTCCATCGAGGAAGCCTTGCAGCTCTCTGGCCCTCTTGTTGTCCACAAACCTCTCTCTAATGCAGGCATCCAGGCACCAGGTGAACTGCCAAAGAAGCAAAAGGTTTAGCGCACTCTGTGGGGACACCCACCCTTAGAGAACACACAGGTTAATTTCCTTTCCTAAGGAACAGACAAGAAACCATTGCAGCAAGGTTGTGGAACAGGAGGTGGTGCCAACATGTGGTACCACTGAGCATGGTGGCCTTCTCAAGATGCCCACAAGGCCTCTGAAATTTTCTCTTTCTCCATACTGTGCATTTAAAAAAAACAACCATCTACTTCCAATACATTGCCTCTTAATAATAATAATACATTTTTATTTATACCCTGCCCTTCCCGGTTCAAAAAGCGGGCTCATGGTGGCTAACAACAAATTTAAAACACTTAATTATAAAAGCAGCATAAAATACAGTATAAAACATGAACAACAATAAAATTCAAAAATCAATTTAGGGGAAATAAGCATTAGATAACCCCCAGGGCTAGCTGGCTGAATTGGTCCTACTTGGGCCAGCGAGGAGACCAGGGGAGAATTAGCTGTGGAGTCTCAGAGCAGGTCGCTTGTCTTTTCTCTGAACTAAAAAAGCCCCAATTTATTCATTGTTTTAAAAGTATTTATGTACTCTTCCATTAAAAAAATACCAACATGGTTTTCTACAGTAATGCATATAATCATATAAACTGTGGGAAATCAGACATCAATTAACCACTGTGGAAAGATGCGTTATGAACTGTCTGTATTGGCCTATTGTAACATTGCCTCCTTGGGGAATTGCTCCACCCCTCTGAAAAGACAAGAAGGAGTTAAGAGGCCTTGTTTCTAACTGGGGGCACCCCCCCACAACTGCATGCACCCGAGTCCTTGCACCCATACCTTGTGACAGGGGTCAACCGAGCAGATCTCGCTGATATCTAGGTCATGCAGGGACATCAAGAGCTCTGCCCGCAACGTGCAGTAGTGGACATTGCGTGTCCGCAGGAACAAGGTCCGCAGGAACTGCAGCACCATGTCGTAGAGTTTCACGTTCTTCCCAATCATTTGGGTGAGCTTCTGGACCACCTTCAAGCCCAAAGACAGAAAAGAAACCTGAAGCTGGAGCATCACCCAAACATTCTAATGGGGAACACCGGGGCTTAAAATCAGGGCAGCAACTTTGAGTCACTTAGGTTCTCTCTCAGTAGGGAATTTGAACCCAGGTGTCTCCCCAATCCTTGTCTAGTGCTCTAATCCTCTATATCACACTTTTTGAGATTTGGCCCCCACATCACTCTGCAAGCTTCAGTGCAGAGCACAAATTATTCATTTAATTCTTAACAGGCCATCCTTCTAATCTAACTCAATAACATCACAGCAGCATATATAACCTTCGCTCACTGCCTGCATTTTATCCTCACAACCACCCTAAGAGGGAGGGTAGCCTATGTGAGCTAGGAACTGGCTGAGAGTCACTCAGGGAGTTTTGAAGTCGAAGATTTGATCTTTCAAATCTTGAGTCTGATACTAGGGCTCACCAGTTATTATAGGGCTGGAGAACACCCAGGGGCCAAATGCAGCTATAAGCTCTATCTGGTCCTCAGGACTCTCTCCAGGCCAGACAGATACCAGCCATGCCCCTCTCCCCAGGCCACACCCTTCAACTGGCCCTCCTTTGCACCCTCAAGCGCTTCCACTTGGCTGGAATGCGTCTCTGAACTCCGATATAGCCTTTTGCTTGCACGGATGGAGGACAGAGCTGGGGTGTGAGTGTGCGAACAGAAACAAACCTACTGTGCAAAGGTAAAATTCATTGCTCCACCCACTTTTGCCTCTTACCCTGACCACCACTAGCACATGGCCCCCAGAAGGCTACCTACAATAGAATTTGGCCCATGAGCTGAAAAAGGTTCCCCACCCCCGATTTATTAAAAGAACCCAGTTTCCCACTCCCAGCATTAATGCTCAAATCAATGCGCTGGGTGCTTGGACTTCACCTCGCCTTGGCGCCTCATTTTGGGAGTAGGGCTGAAGAAGTTGTGCAGGACAGAGAGGTCACAGCTGAACAAGGCATTCTCCTTCTCCAGGATGTACTGCTTCAGCAGAGGGGACACCTCGTCACCAAACAGGGCCTGGTTATCCTGCCAAATCTGACGCTTCACCTCCACGGCACATGCTTTGTACAGGTCCTTGTCAGCCATCACCAACTTCAGCTTCTTGTCTGGCACCTGTGGCCAGACACACAGTTAGGAGAGAATTTCAGTGAGAGTTAATCATAAGGTTGGTCCCTTCATGAGACCCTAGTAACAGCATCCTTTGCATTTAAGAGCTGGCATTTTTATCACAATGCTCTTTCAACACTCCAAATTTGTTATGACTATTATTTAAGGAAACTTGTTGGCTGACTTTCAGGAAAGAAGGCAGGGCTGCCCGATTCCTTTTGCTCCACCTTGATCACTGAGATCTTCTGATGGAGTTTGTGGAGACTGACCCATCTCTGGAACATAATCAAGCTGAGTAGGTCCAGTAACTCAAAGAACAAACATCTTTGCCCTCTTAAACAATCCAGTAGTAAAATCAGCAGCAACTAGGCCCCTGAAAACCTTCGAAAACCTCCTCCTAACAACAAAGGGACACGGTAAAGGGATGGTATCCGCAATATACAAAATACTACTCCAAAATCCCACAAACTCCCTAGACACAATCAAAAAACAATGAGAGGATGACATAGGCTATAAGATTAACCCCACTCAATGGACCAGAATGTGGTCTAAATCCCCCTTTAAATCCATATCAGCAAAAAGAACTCACTCTGAAAATCACCTACAGGTGGTACCTAACACCAAGAAAACTAGCACTAATATGCCCAGGAACCTCACCAAAATGCTGGAGAGGGTGCACCTCTACAGACACATATCTCCACATGTGGTGGGTGGGAGTGTCCCAAAATCCAACTATTCTGGGCAACAGTCATACGAGAAATATGTAAAATAACCAAGCATGTATTACAAATCACCCCAGAAATGGCCCTACTAAACATCTTCCAAGACAATAATGCCCACTTACACCACAAAGAACTCATAACCCACCTACTCTCAGCAGCCAGAAACATCATAACCAGACACTGGAGAGACCAATGGTACCAAATAGTATAGGAAACAGCCTTACTAGAAAAATTAACCAATAAACAAACTGACACGGGGACAAATAGAAGAAGATGCTTTCACCCCGGTATGGCTCCCCTTTATCACATACAGAGCACAACAAGACAATGACGAAAATCCACCAACAGTATACAAATCAATATGGCTAACCAGATCCAAAACACTCACGCACCCTACCACACCCTAGGCCAACCCCAACCTCTCTCACCACCAAAGGAACAGAAGTGAACAGCAGAGAACCTGCACAAGCAACGCTGACACAAAACCCCACATATATTAAGTAAAATAGAAACATCACCACTCAACCCCACCCCCACTCATCTTTCCCCCCCTCCACCTCTTTCCCCCTATTCTTCCTAATGTCTCAACAAATGAAACCGATTTGTAAAAAAAAGAAAGAAAGCGTTACATGGAAAAAAAATACGAGACACTGCACATACCTTCGTAAATCAAGAAAATCTTCAATAAAAATACATTAAAAAAGAACAAACTTCTTTATAAAAATATTTTAAAGTTCTATTAAAGGAAAGCTACAGGGTTAAAAAAAGATTTATGGTAACAGCACAAAGTAAAGTAACTTGGAAGCTTAAGAAACATCAGAGCTTTCTTATCTGGCTAACAAGTGAACAAACACTTACGCAGCTACGCAGAGTATCAGTTTTCAATTCAGCAGCATAACTACAGCATGAGAAGGAAGATAACCCGTCAGATTTAAGCAAAACTGGCCCCAATCCCATGACTTGATGTAACCAATCATGATGCTCAACTGATGGAACCTTCAAGACAGTGAACTCCCACCCCTCCTTATCTTGAGGGAGGAACCACCTGCTTCTCATCAATTTTAATTCTCTGGCCTTGGAAGATGAATAAGGGGCACCTGTGCCTGGCAAAAACTGGTCTTTGTAATACACACAAGTTTTTACTGTTAACGTTACTGACTTTTTATTGTAGTTACTGCTGTATTTTTTTATGCGATGCAATGCCTTGTTATATTTTCTACGAAAGAAACTTCTTGGCTGCCTTTCAAGACGTCCCAGATATATTTGCAAAGCAGATGCTCTAGAAGAGTCACAGCTCATTGGTAGAGCATCTGCTTTGCACAAATAAGGTCCCAGGTTCAACCCCCAGAGTCTTCAAGAAGGGCTGGGAAAGACTCTGGCCTGAAAACCTGGAGAATTGTTGCCAGTCAGCATAAACAATACTAAGTTAGATGGACTAATTCAACCACTCAATATAAGGAAGCTTCTTATGTTTCTGACACTGAGCTACAATCCATCCTAGAATACAGAATCCTAGGCCCAATACCAATTTCTAGTCATAGGCAGTCTTCCCCAAAATCAGGCAATGCCCAAGATTGAATGCTAGTGATTCAGTGTACCTTGGGCAGGTGTTTCATGACACACATCACCACAGGCTGGATTGATGGCGCCTTGACCAAGGGAAAGCTCTTCTCCAGGAGGTCTTCCAGCTTCTTGTATCTGGAGTGTGGGACAAGAGAGGCATGCAGAACATGTTTAAGGTAAAGGTACCCCTGACCATTAGGTCCAGTCGTGACTGACTCTGGCATTGTGGCGCTCATCTCGCTTTATTGGCCGAGGGAGCCGGAGTACAGCTTCCGGGTCATGTGGGCAGCATGACTAAGCCACTTCTGGCGAACCAGAGCAGTGCACGGAAACACTGTTTACCTTCCCGCAGGAATGGTACCTATTTATCTACTTGCACTTGGACGTGCTTTTGAACTGCTAGGTTGTCAGGAGCAGGGACCAAGCAACTGGAGCTCACCCCGTCACGGGGATTCAAACTGCTGACCTTCTGATCGGCAAGTCCTAGGCTCTGTGGTTTAACCCACAGCACCACATGTTTAGCACTACTACAATAATAATAATAATAATAATTTTTATTTATACCCCACCCTCCCCAGCCAAGGCTGGGCTCAGGGCGTCTTACAAGCAATAATAAAAACAAGTTGAATGATTACAACTTAAAAATAAAAATAAAATACAACATTAAAATAATGAAACATTAAAATATTAAAATGTAGCCTCATTGCAGGAAGAGAAGGAAAATAAAAAAGAAAAAAGAAAGAGAGGGAGGGAATCAAATTGGCTCCAAGCCAAAGGCCAGGTGGAACAACTCTGTCTTACAGGCCCTGCGGAAAGAAATCAGATCCTGCAGGGCCCTGGTCTCATGAGGCAGAGTGTTCCACCAGGCTGGAGCCAGAGTTGAAAAGGCCCTGGCTCTGGTTGAAGCTAATCTAACTTCCTTAGGGCCCGGGACAACTAGGGTGTTGCTATTTATGAACCTTGAGGCTCTCCGTGGGGCATACCAGGAGAGGTGGTCCCGTAGGTACGAGGGTCCTAGGCCAGCACCTAGGTCAAAAGCAGCACCTTAAATCTGACCCTGTACTCCACCGGGAGCCAGTGCAGCTTGAAAAGAACTGGGTGAATATGCTCCCATGGCAGAGACCCTGTGAGGAGCCTCGCTGCAGCATTCTGCACCCGCTGGAGTTTCTGGGACAGCTTCAAGGGCAGCCTCGCGTAGAACGAATTACAGTAGTCAAGCCTGGAGCTGACCGTCACATGGGTCACTGTGGCCAGGTCGGGGCGGGAGAGGTAAGGGACCAACTGCTTGATGCGGTGAAGGTGGAAAAATGTCGCCTTGGCTGTTGCTGTAACCTGCGCCCCCATGGAAAGGGAGGCGTCAAGGATTACACCCAAACTCTTAACGGAAGGCATTGGCACTAATTGGGCCCCCGCAAGAGAGGGGGGTTGGTCCCTCATCCCCATGCCATCCCGACCTAGCCATAGGACCTCTGTCTTCGAAGGATTTAGTTTCAATCGGCTCCCACGAAACCATCCAGCCACAGCTTCCAAACATCTGGTCAGTGTGTTCGGGGCCGAGTCGGTGTGGCCATCCATCAGCAGATAGAGCTGAGTGTCATCAGCATATTGGTGACAGCCCAGCCCAAAGCTCCGGATAATCTACAAAAAGAACAGGAAAATGTCCTTCCCCACAGAAGTATTCCAAACATACCTTTCATCAACCTTTCCTTCAGAGGCGATGGCTGAGACCCTCTCAAGCAGCTTCTCCCTCAGCTCGTCAAACACAGACTGGTGGAACTCAAGCCTGGGGGTGCCGTGGAGGTCCAGGAATGGCAGGGCGGACTGAAGAGTGGGCAGGAGGATGCCATTTTCTGTCTGTCAATGTCATACACAAACTGTGTCAAGGTAGCATGCTGCAGATCTCATATCTCTAAAGCAAAGGGTGGGGATCTCTATCTGACCCTTAGAATTCATTACAGTGTCCCCTGGGTCCTGATCGCAAAGGGTAGGTAATAAATTATTACTATCTGACAATGCCTCTTACTTGCCTACATATTGGAGGTAAAAGGTAAAGGTACCCCTGCCCGTACGGGTCAGTTGTGTCTGACTCTAGGGTTGTGCGCCCATCTCACTTAAGAGGCCGGGGGCCAGCGCTGTCCACAGACACTTCCGGGTCACGTGGCCAGCGTGACGAAGCTGCTCTGGCGAGCCAGCACCAGCGCAGCACACAGAAACGCCGTTTACCTTCCCGCTATAAAGCGGTACCTATTTATCTACTTGCACTTAGGGGTGCTTTCGAACTGCTAGGTGGGCAGGAGCTGGGACCGAACGACGGGGGCTCACCCCGCCGTGGGGATTCGAACCACCGACCATGCGATCGGCAAGTCCTAGGCACTGAGGTTTTACCCACAGCGCCACCCGCGTCCCTTTACATATTGGAGAGGGACGTTCAAATGTGTGCAGAAACTAGTCTACTGTACAAAGGTAATTTTTAAAATTTTTGTCCCACTCAGTTTTGCATCTGGCCCTGCCCACCACTGGCATGTGGCCCCCAGAAGGTTGACCAGAAAGGAAAGCGGCCCTTGGATTGACAAAGTTTCCCACTCCTGCTCGAAAGAGACTTAATTGTCAAGAAGAAGAGTTTGGATTTGATATCCTGCCTTTCACTCCCTTTAAGGAGTCTCAAAGCGGCTCACATTCTCCTTTCCCTTCCTCCCCCACAACAAACACTCTGAGGTGAGGGGGCTGAGAGACTTCAAAGAAGTGTGCAAGGTCACCCAGCAGCTGCATGTGGAGGAGCGGAGAGGCAATCCCGGTTCCCCAGATTAGGAGTCCATCGCTCTTAACCACTAGTAGGACCTATTCCTAGGTAAGCGTGCCTAGAATTGCGCCCCAAAGCATTTTCTGCATACTGGGTGTTTGCTTGTTTTGTTTTGTATGCGGTTTGCATTTAAAAACAACAACAACCGGGCATGGCCATACGGCCGTTTCCTACGCGAGAGCGTGACTGCACTCTGCACATGCTCCGAGAGGCACCTTCCTTTCTTTTTTATACGAGGATTGCGCGGGAACACAAAGATGCAACCACACCATCTCTATCCGGTGCCTCAAAGGTTAAGCCTCCAGGGCCACGGGAGGGACGGAGGGAGGCCCACGCACCTGGAACTGCTCGATGGCCTTCAGCGGCTCCGTGCAGTTGGTCAGAGTCTCTTTCAAGTCTTCCCCGTTAGCCACTCCGAGGTCCTGCAGCCCGGCAAACATGGCGCAGCACCCTCCTCTTTGAATGGGGTCCGCCCGCCCCCTAATGCCTGGGTCTCACATCGCAACCGGCCCCCCAGAGCGCCGCGGAGCACTCTCGTAAGGCGTCCTCCCGCAAACCGCTCCTATAGCACAAAGGGTTCCGCTCTGGGCGCAGGCTGAAGGTAGGTCTCTCCACGCATCCTTCCAAACTTTGCGAAGGGGACTGCGGCAAGGTCTTGAGAAGGGCTCGCTCTTATAACCACCACAACGGTACCGGTGCTTTTCACTGCCATTAATTGTTCCGTTGCTGTATATGCTGCCCATCTAACCCAAGTTATCTGGAATGCTTCCAGAAACAGTCAAACACAATTCGGAATAAAACCTTGAAAATTCAACCTTCGTCTGATCTCAAACGCGCAGCCTTATTAATGTGGATTTTCATGAGCTGCCTAAAGAGTAGGACGACGGTGTTTTGTTGGCGTGAGATACACTATGGCTGGTGGGTGCATCAGAAATACAGCCTTAAAATACAACCGTCATCTTTTTTCAAACACGCAGCCTTAAATGTGGATTTTCATGGGGTGCCTAAGAAGTAGGGTGGCAATGAATAGCTCCCTTGGTTAGAGTGTGGTGCTGATAATACCAAGGTTGCAGGTTCAATCCCTGTATGGGTCGGCTGCATGTTACTGCATTGCAGGGGGTTGGACTAGATGATCCTCAGGGTCCCGTCCAACTCTACAGTGCTATGATGAATGTTTCATATGTGTGTTTTTCTGTGAGACACACACACTTGTGGCTGGTGTGTGGAATGGCAGTGGTGGTGTGAGGCAAGTAATGAATTGAAGGTGGTGCTATGTATGATTTTGTTAATGGTATAATGTAGTTATATATTTTTAATGTGTTGCAAGTTGCTTGGAGACTTTTGAGTAACAAGGGAAAGAACTAACAAGCGACAATGAAAGTAATTAGTTACGTAAACGTTTACATCTTGCATATATAGGAAGTCTGGCAATGTGTTTGCATTGTTTATTTATCCTACAGAACTTATACATTTCTTGACTGTAGTAAAACCCCAAAGCGGTTTACAACAACAACCATATAAATTATTTAAAATATTAGTATTAAATATTATTTAATATTTTAAATATTAACATTAAAATACAAAACAAGGACAGAAAACACATGAATGTTTTTGCCTGGTGTATAAAAATATGCAATGAAGGTGCCAGGCAAACCTCACTGGGGAGAGAATTCCATAAATGGGGAGCCACTGCAGAAAAGGCCCCTTCTCATATTGCCACCCTCTGGACTTCTTCTGGGGAGGGCACACAAGGACGGGCATCAGATGGCGATTAAATAACAGTTAAACTAATTATTTGAAACTTACAATGCTTAATATGGAAACAATATTTTAATAAAAAATAAAATCAAAAACAATGGAAGGAGGGACGGATTTCAGAAGGGATTTGAATATAGCAGATTGTCAGATGTCACTATGATACACAGCAAAAGCAATCTCCCTTACATCATTTCCAGGCATTCTCAATAGTCAGGGCTGTTTTTCCGCCGGAACTCACTCAGTTCCAGCACCTCTTAGGTGGGTGCCATTGCTATTCTAAGAGAAGGTAGGAGGCGTTCATGGTGAGTTCCAGCACCTCATTTTCTAGAAAAATAGCACAGAATACAGTATTGTTCTATTTTGAGTTGCTATTGGTGATGATATTTTTAATGTAATTTTTGTGGGTTTGCCACCATGCCGAGCAATCCTGGCCAGACAGGCATATCTCCTGTGTCAGTTAAGCAGTATCCCAGTTGCTCCTGGCTGGGGCAGCATAGATATTTCTTAATCACAGAGTCGTAGAATCGTAGAGTTGGAAGGGACCGTAAGGGTCATCTAGTCCAACCCGCTGCATTGCAGGAATCTTTTGCCCAACATGGGGTTAGAACCCATGACTCTGAGATTAAGAGTCTCATATTGTACCAACTGAGCTATGCATATATATCACTTTGCACCTTTCCACTGACTCTATGTGATGCTTTGTGGGCTGTGTTTACATCAAATGCATATAGCACCCACCTAGCCCCTCCAGGAATCTTGGGAACTGTAATTTGTGCTTCACAGAGCTACCATTCCCAGTACCTTTAACAAAACTACAGTTCCCATAATTCTTTGAGGGGGAATGTACAGTGTGTACACTTTTGGAGGACCACTGAATAAAGAGAGCTAGGATGAAGCATTACTTTTTCCATTGAGATGGTTGCTCCATCCCCTCAGTCATTTTGAATGCATTCGGATAAAGAACCATCAGAAGGGAGAGTATCAGAGGCCTTAAAGTCACCCATCAGCAGTCAACTCTAAAGCACTATCTGAGCAGGTACACAGATCACCTGCTCTCTGCCTTGTCAACTTTCTATTTTTACTTTCATTATCGTCATTATCATTTTTTTAAAAAAATAAAAATAAAAAAGGTGCCAGTACTCACGATGAAATTGTTACATTAAGTGCCACACTTTTAACATTTGGGGCAGGGGAGAAGAATGCCGGTACAGCGAACTCTTGAGTAAAAGGTAAAGGGACCCCTGACCATTAGGTCCAGTCGCAGACAACTCTGGGGTTGCAATGCTCGCTTTATTGGTTGAGCGAGCCAGCACGACTAAGCCGCGTCTGGCTAACCAGAGCAGCGCACGGAAACGCCGTTTACCTTCCCGCCAGAGCGGTACCTATTTATCTACTTGCACTTGATGTGCTTTTGAACTGCTAGGTTGGCAGGAGCAGGGACTGAGCAACGGGAGCTCACCCCCTCGCAGGCATTCGAACCGCCAACCTTCTTATCAGCAAGCCCTAGGCTCTGTGGTTTAGACCACAGCTCCACCAGCGGTACTCTAAATTTGCATCTTATTTACACATAATTTAGCACATGCAGACTTTATGCAAATCTCTCTTTTTTGGGGGTGTCACGTCTAAGCAGCCACTCTTGATGCACTCCTCTCTATTCTACCAAGGCCCCTTTTAGGCTCTGTAGAATCACCAGTGCACAACATCACGTCTGACCATTGGCCTAGAACAAAGTGGAGCATGCCAGGCATCTGGGATGACACTGAGGACAAAGCACATTTCAGGCACAATGAGGTGGGGAGAGTGGTTTTCCTCGTGACACAGAGGGGCTGGGGAAGGGAAGGCCTTTAGAAATATTAATAATCCTTCTTGAAAAGTCTGTTTAACAAGTGATTTATGCCTAGTGAGATTACCTTCGTTGTAACCGGTTTTCAGCGCTATATCTTCCTTCCTTCCTTCGCGTCTGTGTGCAAATTAGGAGCACTAATAAATATTTCATGGCAAAATTCACAAATTAGGAGACGGATACAATAGATTGCTGTGCCTCTCCTCTCTCCCCCTGCCCCACTTTTTTTCTTTCGACCCAGAGGGCAGGCGTGTTGGATTGATGAGCCCTTCCACTGAACCAGACGGCTGCTCAGCTCATTTGGAAATGGGGGGAGGGGGGCAATCAGACAACACAATATCACTCCCTGCTTCTCCTTTGGTGTTTTATGCTGCTCTTTTGCTCTTCTTTGGAAGTGTTATGAAATGACATTGCCTTGTGTAATTCGACCAGTAAGAATCGGTGGTCTGTTGTTCTGTATTATTTACATGACACCTTTGATTCAATAGGCACACAGGTAAAGGTGCCACAGCTGACCTGGAGTCTCCAGGTTTGCCTGCCTCCCTGCAGGCAGCAGGTGGACGGCTGCAAATTACTGCTGGAGGGAGGTCTGCTCCTTCCCATCTCCCAATTAACCTCATTTGTTAGTCTTTGTGTTTTTGTGTGTACAAATAGCATGCCCTCAGTGACCGTTGTTAATGCTTAATGTGCCATGCTGAACGACATCACTGGTGGCTGCTCCATGACATCACCAGGGGTCACCCCAAGACATTGCTTTGGTGGTGGTGGGACAACCACATTGAGTCCCCCCCCCCAATCAATTGGTCAATACATTTTATGAAATAAATATAATAACTGGGAGCAGCCCTCCGTCTCAAGTCTGACCCGTGAAATCTCAGGCTCAGGGGTGCACCTTTCCTGGCAAATTTACAGGTGGTGGGTGGGTGGGCATGGTGGGCCAAATGTGGCCCTTCAGGCCTACCTGGCCATCAAGACTACCCCAGGACATGTCCCTTGCAGCCCCCCCCCCGCACTGTGATTTTACCTGGCTGCCTCAATGGGAAGCAAACAAAACCTGATTGCAAGCATCACTCCCCCCACCCATCGCTCCCAGCAACAGGCATTCAGAGGCATACTGCCTTCAACAGTGGGGGCAGAGCATAGCCATTGTGGCTAGTAGCAACTGATAGCTTTATTCTCCATGAATTTGTCTAATCCTGGTACACTGATGTGGCACATTTTCCTCCAAGCAGCAAATAGCAGTTGCTGGGGGGGGGGGGGGAGTGTTGTTTTACTAAGGAAAGTAGCATGAAAGGGAAAGGGTAGACATCCCCACTCATGTTGCTTTGATTATAACCTAGTTTGTGGTTACTTTGGGGCCACTATTCTTTTTTCCCTGAAAGAGTCTTATCACAATCCTCCTACATCACCTCTACTTTCACCATCACATGCAACATTCAAATACGTCTCATACTATTAATACATTCACTCACTTAAGGCGCAGGCCCTCCATCTCCTTTAATGAATTATTTTTTTGTGTGTGAAGCTCATGGGGAAGAAGTGAATGACCAACACTTCCAAGTACAGTGGTACCTCAGGTTAAGAACTTAATTCGTTCTGGAGGTCCGTTCTTCACCTGAAACTGTTCTTAACCTGAGGTACCTCTTTAGCTAATGGGGCCTCCTGCTGCTGCTGTGCTGCTGGAGCACGATTTCTGTTCTCATCCTGAAGCAAAGTTCTTAACCCGAGGTACTATTTCTGGGTTAGCGGACTCTGTAACCTGAAGCGTATGTAACCTGAAGCGTCTGTAACCCGAGGTACCACTGTACACTCCCTACTTTCTTCTCCACTGAACCCCTTCCCACTAATATTGTGTAGCCTCATCTTCCCTTGGGCCTCATTTGCTGATGACATTTTTTAATTTCTGAAAAGTTGAGATGTCATTTAACATTTGGTAACACCTCAGCAACTCAGCCAGGTAGACAGTGCTGGGAAAGAACTCTGCTAGAAACCTTGGAAAGCTGATGCCCATCAAGAGTAGACAACACTGGACTAGATGGAGAGAAAAAAGTGTGACATGATGCAAGGCAGCTTCATGTGAGACTGCTCTTAAAAGCTGTATTTTACCTCTCTCCATTTCCTCATATGCCAAGATTTGGTGGGTTGACAAAAATAAAGATTTCCCTGCACACTGTATATGTGTCCTGCACTTTAATCCAGTCCTTCATCCACCTGTGGCTTGTGCTAACACAGTGGCAGCAGTGTCCCTGTTTGACAAGTGCAACAAGTCTGTCCTGTTAACACTCCCTGTCACTTGTAATCCCATTGCAAATGTGTCCCAGGTCAAGTTTCTTACATTGAGGAGTGTCACTTAAAGGTTAGGGCACAGAGCAGGGGGTAAGAACCTTTTGTGGCCTGGGGACACACTGCCTTCTGAGCAACCTCTTTAGGCCCACATGACAGTGGTGGGTGGGACCAAAAGTAGGTGGAACAACAAATGTAAATTTAAACTTTGCAGAGGTTAGTTTCCGCACCCATCCACCTACTCATCCCTAGTCTCCAGCCAGGCAAGCAAAACTGAAACTGCTAACTTAGATGGCTTTAAAAGAGGATTAGACAAATTCATGGAGCAAAGAGTTATCAATGGCTACTGGCCAATGTGGCTCTGCTCTCTTTCCACAGTTGGAGGCAGCAGTGGTTCTGAATATTAGTTACGGGTGACCACATGAGGACAGAGTGCTCTTGTGTTCGGGTCCTGCTTGTGGGTTTGCCATCGGCATCTAGTTGGCCACTGTGGGAACAGGATGCTGGCCATTGATCTGATCCAGCAAGCTCTTCTTATGAACAGCTGTGCCTGCCCAGCTACTTAAAAGGAGAGCATGGGGTGTGGGTCAATTGTTGAATCAATTGTTGGACAACATGGTGACAGTGACAGGTAAGGCTGTTTGTCACTGAGCTCTGTAGTCTGTTCTAGTTTTACCTTGTTTTGTGTTATATATATATATATATATATATATATAGGTTTTTTTAACATATCATTTCCAACAATCATATAACCTAACTTCATATCTTATACAATGTAGACTTCCGTCAACACCTCTGATTTTTCATTGTCATTTATTCTGCATTTCTTAATTTCTCTATTACTGTTAATTATCATTAACTAATAAATTTCCTCATAGTCTTTCTTGCAATATTTCAAATAATCCTTCTTACAAAACTTCTTGCAGTCCTACTAGTGTAATCTGTTCATTACCATTACTTTTCAAATAGTTCATATATTTACTCCAGTCTTCTAAGAATCTCTGGTCCCACGGATTTCGAACCCTTCCTGTTAATTCGTCTAATTCTGCATAGTCCATCAATTTCACCCACCATTCTTCTTTCGTCGGTAATTCTTCTTGCTTCCATTTTTTGTGTCAAACTTTGTTTTTATTTTGAATAGTTTTAAAGTTTTAAAGACAGTTGGGTCAGTAGTTAATTGCTACATACAGGCAAGGAACATATCTGCCTCTATCATGGTGCTGTGCCATGCCTTATAAACTTGAAACTTGTATACCTATGCTGGGATGCTATGCTGATTCCTTAAAGGAAAATTTTAAACCTACCAGTTGTTGGAATATTATAGAAGAAACTTGAAAATGGTCTTGAACATGTTGCTAGGCAACGGAATGTGTGTGTGTGTATGTGACCAGTGTAAAGTTTTGTAAATAATAAAGACTCTGAGAAACAGAACCAAATGGTGTTTATTCCTGCAATGGGAATTTCACTAAGAGATAGTTAGAATGCTGCCGCCGCCGCTGCTGCTGCTACTATAAAGAAGTAAAACTTTTCTGTAAAAGGAACTCTGCTGCAGAAAGAAATGAAAACCCAAGAGTGTATCTAACCCAAGAGTGGTACCTCTGGATGCGAACGGGATCTGTTCCGGAGCCCCATTTGCATCCTGAAGCGAACGCAACTTGTGTCTGCGTGGGTCATGATTCGCCGCTTCTGCGCATGACGTCATTTTGAGTGTCTGCGCATGCACGAGCGGTGGAACCCGGAAGTAACGTGTTCCGTTACTTCCAGGTTGCCATGGAGCATAACCTGAAAATGCTCAACCTGAAGTGACTTCAACCCAAGATATGACTGTACTCACGCATCAACAGTTATGAGTTAGAAGGCGAGAGCTATGACAAGGATTCTCCCTAAGACACTCCCCCCCCAACCAGGCCCACCTTTGCACCCTAATTCAGTGTTTTTGCCTGTCTGGAATATCTGTTTGAACTCTGATGCTTCTAGCTTACCTGTATGGAGAAGGGAGAGGTGTGTGAGAGCACATGTGGAAGCAAGCTTACTGTACTGAGCCAGTGTGGTGTAGTGGTTAAGAGCGGTAGTCTCACAATCTGGGGAACCGGGTTTGCGTCTCTGCTCCTCCACATGCAGCTGCTGGGTGACCTTGGGCTAGTCACACTTCTCTGAAGTCTCTCAGCCCCACTCACCTCACAGTGTGTTTGTTGTGGGGGAGGAAGGGAAAGGAGAATGTTAGCCGCTTTGAGACTCCTTAAAGGGAGTGAAAGGCGGGATATCAAATCCAAACTCCTCTTCTTCTTCTTCTTCTTCTTCTTCTTCTGTACAAGGGTAACTTTGGCAACAACTGCTGGGCAGATCTGAAACAAGGTCCACCAGTTGCTGACCTCTCCTTTGGGCATTAACTGTTTTCTCTCAGCCAAATTCTTATTTGTCTGTAAAAAGCAGGCAAAATCCTCAGAAGGCCTTTGACTGGGGCACAGGGGAAGGGCAGGGATTAGGGTATTTTTATCTTCCTTCCTCTTGCCTGAGGCGTGAATGTGAAGCTGGGGGTGGTTGGTGGGAATTGGGATGGCATAAATTTGGGCCACACTTTCAGAGATAATGGCTAGCAAACGGTGAAGTAACAAACTCTAGCTCTTCTTTCTCTAGGGAAGAGAAGGCAGAGCCAGTGTGGTATAGTGATTAGAGTGTTGAACTGTGATCTGGGAGACCTGGGTTCAAATCCCACACCCGACCATGAAGCTCACTAGATCACCTTTGGCCAGTCACTGCATCTCAGCCTAACCTACCTCACAAGGTGGTTGTGAGGATGGAATGGGGAGGGGGAGAAATGTGTACACCATATTGAGCTCCGTGCGAGGAAATAAGGCAATACTACTATTACTATTACTATTAGGGACGCGGGTGGCGCTGTGGGTAAAAGCCTCAGTGCCTAGGGCTTGCCGATCGAAAGGTCGGCGGTTCGAATCCCCGCGGCGGGGTGCGCTCCCGTCGTTCGGTCCCAACACCTGCCAACCTAGCAGTTCGAAAGCACTCCCGGGTGCAAGTAGATAAATAGGGACCGCTTACTAGCGGGAAGGTAAACGGCGTTTCTGTGTGCGGCTCTGGCTCGCCAGAGCAGCGATGTCACGCTGGCCACGTGACCCGGAAGTGTCTTCGGACAGCGCTGGCCCCCGGCCTCTTTGAGTGAGATGGGTGCACAACCCTAGAGTCTGTCAAGACTGGCCCTTACGGGCAGGGGTACCTTTACCTTTACTTTACTATTACTACTACTACATCTGAAATGTTGTCTTCATCTGCAAACAGTTTGCTGCTTCGCTCAAAACCTCTGCCACAGTATCCTTGTGAGAAGCTGGTGACAAGGGATCCCTGTAGCTCGTGAGCTGTGGTGCTGAAGTGTGGCGTAATCAACACTCATTGCTCCAATTGAGAAATATTGACGGCTTTCCCTCCACCTCTTATGACGTCACACTGGGAAGCTGTTGTCATGGGGACACTAGCAATGCTACTGTGCTTGCTGGCATCTGTCATGCAGCTCTCGGTCTTTTGTGTGACTCAGGGAATGCATGCTGCTAGACAGCCCCCCACCCTCCCTTGCCCCGTAACACACATCACTGGGCAGCTTGGCAGAAGGACATCAGTGATTCAGAAGGTCATTAGGATCGTGCAATTCCAAAGCTTGCACAGGAGAGGCCCAGGGAAAGAATGTAATACAAGGGGTGGGGTGGGCATATGGGAAGAACATAGATGAACCTTGTTGGATCAAACCAAAGTGCTAGCATCCTGTTCTCACAGTAACAACCAGGTGTGCCCATGGGAAGCCCACAAGCAAGAACTGAGTGCAACAGTGCTCTCCCCACTTAGGAACAAAGGAAATTGCCTTCCACCAGGTCAGACCTTGATCTATGGAGCTTGACATTGTCTATACTGACTGGTGGCAGCAGCAGCAACTCTCTAGGGCTTCAGGCAGGGGACATGCAATAGCCCATCTAGTCCAGCATCCTGTACGTTTATTATGTGTGCACCAGGGACCCTTAAGCTGCCCATCAGCAGCTAGTATCTGACAGCAGACTAAGAAGACACACACTTCACTTGGACCTTCCCCACTATGTGTATGTCTGTTTACATTGAAGTATTTATAAACCTGCATCTAAATGTGTACGTCAGAACCTGCACTTTATGTCAAACACTTCCTTTGGTGACATTTAAGCTGCCAGCTGAGATGCACTCATTCCTACTGACTATGGCCTCTCTAAAGCTCTGTTAATCCATGATTCTGCAGAGCCACCAGCATGCAACATCATGTACAGGATGCACCCCTGACCAATGGCCTTGAACAAAGCAGAGGACACCAGACATTGAGGATGACATTCAGGACAAAACACATTTCATACTGTCTTGTGTGCAATGATGTGGCAAGTTCTTAGCACCTGGATAGCAGACAGAGCAAGCTCAGGTCACCTGCGTGCAGTCTTTCGCACTGTGTGTATTTCTTATTCAGAGTTATTACTTCTAAATTTGCATCTGCACGTATAAATTAGCATATGCAAATTGGTGTCCTCTTTTGGGGCGTTGCATTTTTTCTTTTATTTATTTTTTTGGCAATGCATAAGTGGCCATTGAGCTACTAGTTGGCTAGGGCGGGGGAGATTCAGTGCGCAGTAAGTATGGTCTCATGAAATGTGAGCTACAAATTTCACACATCTGTAGATTTAGGATCCCTCCAGACTGGTGTTTCTTTGTTTCGTTTTTAAACAGGTGTATTCCGCAGCACGCCATGGGTGGTGCATTAATGGTGGAATTATACAGAACTGTCTGCACATCATTCTGTTTTATTAGCTGTCCTGCAATGTACTCCCAATGTTACTGCATTACTGTTGTCTGGAGGAGCACCTTATGCTAAAGCACAACAAAAACACCCATTTCCCAACCCATTTATGATATAAACCTTTACATGATTTCAGCAGGAGGTTACAATGTGTACAGCGACCGGAAATGAAGCTGTATGTCAGCTCCAAAACATTTGCAGGCACAAGCATTATTGAAAGGTGCCCAATACCATCTTAAGTACATATTGTCATGAATGCACCATAAAAAGCACACCTCAAGGGGCCCTTAAAAAAAATTGAACTCTCCCTATATTTGTTTGCTTTGCATAGAGAGATGGAATCTAAAAGCTGAAATCTATAAATGTTTATTCTAATTGCACCTTAAATTGTGCAATGGCTCCCCCCTCTTTCCTCTTAAGGAGCTGTTCACCATACCTAGAGTAAACCTACTGAAATTATTGGACACTACTAACCACAAGACCTGTTGAATTCAAAGGGACTTGCTTCCAGGTAAATAAGGTTGGGATTCAGCCTAACATAGGTCCATTAAACTCAGTGGGTCCTGTCCAGTGCTTTTTTCTGGGGGGGGGGGATGCAGGGGTACGCATATCCCTAAACATTTTGTGAATCTAAGTTTGGCCTCATTGAGGGGCAGTATTTCAATATGAATAGGAAAATGCGAGTACCCCTAAACATTTTTTTTTATTAAAAAAAAAGCACTGGTTTTTCTTGTCTGAGTAGAACTTAGTTGGGTACAGTTCATGTTTTCCTATTTTCTCTTTGCCAAATTTAAATAAAATACTCTGTGTGGGTGGAACCATGGCATATATATGATATACAAAGGAAATTTTTAATTCTGTTGTTACCTTGGTAACATATTTTTAACATATGGATGTGTGTGCATGTATACCTCCGCTCCCCCACAGATATAATGGTTGTGCCGGGTTCATTTAGCAATCTGCCCTTCAGGAAGAAAGATCAGATTAACATCCCAAGGAATATGACAGTCATTATAACGCAATTATCAGACGGAACCAGGAATGGCTCTGGCAATATAACACAGTTATCCATAATTGCTTCATTCATAGAGACTGCCTCCTTCCATATGCCCTATTATGATACCTGAGAATGCCTTCATTTTGATACAATTTATGCATTGGACTCTTTCTTTAAAACAAAAACCAATGGCTATTTTCATTTTAAAAATACATACAATTAAAAATGCATACAACTGCAATTGCAATAATTATTTTTACCTGAAAGGAGGGATTGCAGTTGAAAGAAATTTAACTGTGCAATCCTATACCTGTCTCCTCAGAAGTAAGCCCACTGAAATTCAGTAGAGACTGCCCTGCTCCTACATAAGGAGGTTTAGGTCTGCAGCCTGAATGATATTTAGGATTGCCTTACATATTTCTTTGCATGTTTTCATTTCATTTCAGTATAACATGAAAGAGTCCCAATTATCCGTAAGCTTGGAATATCTATTGTCCTAACAGAAAGGGAGTAATTTTCATCATTCTCAAAGTATGTCAGGAATTTTGAAGCCAGTCTCCCATTGCAGGGTTTCTTCTAATGCTCTGCAATGAATATCCAAGCCATGATAAGCATGCTGTTAATCAAACACTGACCCTATTTTTAAATATATTCTTTCCAGCTAGAAAACTTCACATCCTAAGGGGACCATTTCTGTTGTTCTCTCTTGAAAATTCTAACAAAAACCTTGATGAAACATTACATATTTGCATGTGTGTCTAAGCCAGAGGTGGGGAACCTGTGGAGGGTCGGTTCCTGTGGCCTAGTCCAAGCATTGGGGTTCATCTCCAAAGGACTGTCTGCTCCTACAGGGTGCCTGCCTACTCTTTGAGAACGGGTTCAAAGGCTTTGCCCTGGACGCCAGGATATTTGTGATATGAACTAGGGCCTTTACGCTGGTGGCATCCTAGGCATGGGCGTAGCTAGGATTCTTGTTGGGGGGGGGCAGGCTTTTATGTGGGGGAGCAGAACATCAGATTTGTATTGATTTTGATTGATTGTGGGGGCAGCCGCCCACCCCCCACGCTACACCCATCCACGATCCTGGGCGCATCGTTTGCGGCATTCAACGGAGGGCCTCCTCTCAATGCTGTAAGGTACCGAAGGCTGTTCGCGTGCACGCGTGTGCCCAGGCTCTCAAGCTGAGGTATGCAACACCAGCAGCCTGCATGGTCGTTCTGACTTCGCTTGAGCAGGAGCTTCTGTGCTTTCTGGCTCAGTCTTTACAGGCTTCCGACACCCTTGACCTCAGTGACAGATCTGGGTAGTTGCATGCTACAGTCCACTATCCTCCTCAGCAGCAGCAGCAGCAGCAGCCTATCTTGCAGATCACAACCCAACCCAGGAGGCGGGTGACCCTGATTTATTAGCTTTCTCATCTGACTCCAGGTAAGCTAACCCTGAGTTGCAGAGCACCCCCACCCTCTCTCTGCCAGCTAATGAACCCTTAGCTGTAGAGACACCCCCTCCCCCCGAGCGCGTACACCCACTCTCTCTCTCCCCCCCCCCTTTTCCGGGCGCGCGCGCGCGCTCATTAAAGATACCGAAGCGCGGCTCGCGGACAGAACGTAGCGGGAGTCAGGGGTGGCGGCGGGGGAAGAGAAAGGAGCTCCGCGGCACGCGCACGCGCATTCCCTCCCTCCCTCTTTCTCTCTCTCCCTCTCTCTCTCTCACACACACACTCAACCCTCTACACCTACTTCACCTGGCGAGCGGGCGCATGCGCGCCCTCATTCTTCTCCTCCGTTTATCGAGGCGCGCGAGCCTCGCGGGTGCGCGTCCTTTCCCCCCCCCCCTTCCTCCGGTCTCGTTCCCCCCCTCCAGTCTCCCCCGCCCCCTCAGCCGAGCCAGGCTGAGCTGAGGCGACAGAAGCAGCCAGCCCGCCCGGCCCGCCCGCCTGCCCACCAGACCAGCCCTGCCTTGCCCTGCCTAGCCCAGCGGGAGTAGGTGGGTGCGGGGGTTACCCCTTGCCGTTGCCGCCGCGAGGCCTTGGGCCCTGGGCGCGGCCGACGTGGTGGTGGTGGGGGCTCCGACGACGCGGGAGTGGTGAGGCGGCGGCGGTTGGGGAGCTCGGCCCGGCGTTGGCATGAGGTAGCTGCGGCTCGGAAGGAGGAAAAAAGGTGAGGGGGGGGCGCACGGCAGATGATGGCGGGGGGCGGCGGCATGATTTGGGTCTGTCAGAACTGAGGGGACGAAGAAGAGGAGGGAGCGCAGTGGCGGCGGCTTGTGTGAGGGACACACGGCGTGTGGGCGGGGGGAGCGGAGAGCTGACATCTTGGACGGAAGGGCTCTGCGGGGAGGGGGGCCTGGCTGTTTTTGAGCGGGGTGTGTTATTGTGTTCTAACCTGTGTTATCATCGCGAGTGAGCGACTGAGGATGAGCAGGGATTGGGGCGTGTTCGGTGTGTGGGGTGGGCGGGCCAGGATCTTTTTATGTTCTGGTTTTTTTTTTTGGCAGGGTGGGGGTTGGGCGGGAGGAGGAGGGGAGAAATCTGGTTACGTTGCTTGTGGTTATGGGGTATCTGGGAGCGGGCGGCAGAGGAGCTTGTGGGTAGAGGTAAAGCCTGGGCCTGGGGGTTTGCCCGGTTGTTGTGCGCATGGGAGACAGCCATGGATCTTATTGCCGTGTTGTGACGGGTGGGAATTTGGGGGAGAGGAGCAGGGGTGGGGGTCTGGTTATTTGTGCGTAGAAGTAACAGGTCATGGGGAAATCGTAGAAAAGTATAGGTTGGGGGGATCAGGATTGGGTGTCTGTGTGGGTGTTTTATCAATAATAATAATAACAACAACAAATCTACAGCATGATAAGAGTAGGAGGTGTTGAGGGACAGGGTGGGCCAATGGGGGGGTTGATTATTGTGTGGGGTGTGTGGTAGACTACAGTGGGAGAGGCAGTAGATTGAGATGTAAGTGTGGGAAGTTTGGGCAAGGACTGGGTGTGTTGAGGGGCAGAAACTGGAGGATCAGGAGAGATGGGCTGTGAAGAGGATGAGGAAAAGGTTGAGGCCAGTATTGCAGTACATGGTGGAAGGGAGTAATCTTAATATAGGAAAGCGTAGGATATTAAACAGTAGTGTTGCTGTCTTAATCACCATTAATGTCATATTGTGCTGTGTTTATTGTCCATGCTATTTATTACAAAAATGAATTGTCTGATGGGTGTCAGGTTCATGGATATGTGTAAGGCAGTGTCTGCTGTGAAAAGAGACTGGGCTGTTAAGGATCTTTGTGTGTGTTTTTGTGTGGGGAGGTGAAAGTGACATTATGGGGTGAGAACTGGAGCAGAAGCAGGGGGAACAGAAGTTTATGGTCTACTAAGGGAGATGTGGAAATGTATTGGGGAGAGGTTAAGGCAATAGGCAGCACTGGGTTTAATACTCCTACACACATATATAGTTACTGGGGAGAAAGACTGAAGGCAACTGAAAAAAGCTAGGGAGATATTTGGAAAAGGGAGAGGCGGGTGAGACAGCAAAAAGGAGGATGTGACAGATGAGGAAGAAGGTGCTGAAGGGATGTCCTTTGTTGTCTTTGTTGGGGAGCAGCACTCTGCCTGGAAAAGGTAGGCTGAGGCACCTTTTGTTTGCTACCTTGGCCCTGGCATGTGCCAGAGTTTGCTGGTGAAGAAGGGTAAGGAAGATGTTGGTGGAAGGACCTTTCTGTTCTGCCCTCTCCCTTTATCCTCTTGCCTCCAGGGTGTCTGGTGCTTCTGTTCATCTCAGCTAACCGATCATCCTTCTTAGGAGTAGGATGAAGGAAAGAGATGAGGCTATGACAAGAATGGGAAACCCTAGGCCTTCTGCCTTCTGTTGCCTTCATTCCCTGCTGTGCCTCCTTCATTTCAATTGTTAGAGAAATCATATGAGAATAGGTTTTTCCTTCCAGCAATTTGCCTGGTACCTGTCTGTATTGTTAGGCTGTTAACATGCTGGAGAGGTGTCTGGAGCAAGACTATGACTACAAGTGTGATTTGTATGTTCCCTTTCATATTGTAGGGCTGAAAGAGTAGCTTTAGCATGTTCTCTCTCATATATATATATATAAAATGCAGCATCAAATGAATATTAGAAGGGGGAAAGAATTCAGACTGAGATTTACTGTAATTGCAGAGCAAACCATAGCAATAAAAAACCTCCAGTGTTTCTGGGACTACAGAATTTGTCTTTGCTACTGTACATATGAGCCTATTATGTGTATGAGTGCTAGACTGGGTTTCTTTTATTTTTGTTTCAGATGGCGGATGTTGATGTTTGTGCTGGTGGGGATAGCACCAGAAGAAAAATGGATGCTCTAGCAGATAGTGCAGCTGAGATCGTTCCGTTGGAGCTCTATGATTCAGCTCGAGCAAAAATAGCTGCTAATCTACAATGGATCTGTGCTAAAGCCTATGGAATAGGTAAAAATCCCTATTGAGTGATTATTCTTTTATCTCTCCCCTTTTGCTTTCCCCCTGTCTTGCTCTCTCAGCTGTTAAATGGATTTGAAATGATCTGTGTTTTACATATCAATCATGTGCCAAACCGATTTGCCTGCTTGCCCTATTCCCATGTTTTTAGATCCCAGGATATTAATAAGTGCTTGCTAGGAACCTTGTCAGTGTACATCCCTTTTCCTCATTGTGAATGGTTTGTGGGAGTGCATATAACTGTGTTTTTGTTTTTGTTTCATGAAATAGTGCTCTCTCACACAGAACCTAGACCTACAAAGGCTGAGCTCTTGAAGGCCCTTAAATCCTTATTATTGTGTGATTCATTCTGGCAATCCTGTAGATCCTTGCTGCTACCTTTTTATGGAGCATAGCTGATTAAAGAATAAGAATCTTGTGGCTTCTGTATCATATTGTAGATATTTCACTCATCTATTTTTTAACCAAGGCTGCTGTATTCTAGAACATAGCAGTGAGGCAGCATTCATTTCTTTGCATAACATTGTGGGTAATGAATATGAATAGATGGGATAGAAAAAAATCTTGTTTGCAACTTTAGTTTTATTTCGATGGTCTTCTGAAGCACTATTACCATCTAGTGTGTTGTCTTAAAGTAGATTCTGCTTCGTCTACTTTGAGTTCTTGGTTTTTGTCATTTGTGCCAGGATTTTGGCTGCATATCGGTATTATACTTTTAACTGAAACAAAATGTAACATGTAGAAAATTAGATAGCCCTGTTAATCTGACTAATTTGCCAAACTCTAATATGCTTAATGGATTAACATTAGCTTGTGTTGTGTTAGTGCTAAGTAATACACTGTATTCCTGCAATCACATGGCTTTGGTTTGTTTTCAGCTTTTAGAATGGGGATGATTGTTCATGTGGCACAGCAAAATTAGGAGCTTTGAGCAAGTTTTTGGTTCACTTCTTCTGTTTATGAAAGTATACTATAATTTCAATTAGCAGCAAAGTCAAATAATATTCTATCATAACACAATCTGTGACTGCAGTTTAAAAATTATAACTGGACACTAAAGTAAATATCTACAATTTCATTTTTGTGGGTTTTTGAATTAGCTTATTTTGGTAAAAAAAATAGTATCATGTGCAGCCACTAACTGGTCTACTTGGTGTAGAACACATTTGTTGCATGGCCTGTGTTTGTTTAAAACCTCCATGGGAACTAGGCTTGGGCAGTCATGTGTGATGGCAAGTTCTAGACATATCCATACTTGGCATCAATATTAATGCCAGATTCCCTTAATTGATTTCCTCACCTTTAAAAAAGTCTACTAATTCTGTAAACAAGTATAGAGATTAGGCTAATATTCCTGTGTTTTGCATATGAAACCAGCCATAAGCAGATTAATATCTTTAAATTTCAGTGTTATCCTCTAATACAAATGTGAAGCCTTCCAGTCCTTCTAGTTCTTAAATGACTTGGATTGCTTCTCAGAATACCTGGTAGTAATACAGTATTGCCTCAAAATGAGCATACCTGTCAAAAATGTCAATTGTATACAAGGCATATTCATCTGATTTCATATATGCTTCATCTCATCTAACTTATTTGTAAGGCATGGGTTCTGCTAATGCTGGAGAGCACAGTTGTTCAGTGTCGCAAAGGGCATTAGCACTTGGTGGGGGTGAAAGGAAGGAGATGGAAATATGTAAAACTTGACCAGTGCTAAAGGTCTTGGTAAGTGCCTCATTCTGTACAAACTTCATTTGTATGCAATGTCATCTTCAGGTGAGGCCTTGCTTCAGCTTCCTTAAGTATTTGAAGCCAGTTTTATCGTTTCCCTTGAAGCTGAACCTTCTCTTTGGTGGTGCCTTTCCTGTGGAGCACCTCAGGAGAGGCCCATTCTGCTGAAGCTTTTAGTAAATCTGACAAAACGAAAACATTTCTGCTGTCTTTTGGGAGATAAAATTGACCTGTGTCTTGATAATGGTGGTGTTTCTATTTTAGTTGTTAAGTTTTTATGGAGTTTTAAGTTGTTTTGATTGGTTCTCTCTTATTGCAGCTTAAACTGCTTTGCATTACTAATATTTAAATTTGTTAGGCATTTTAGAAGGAGCTTTTCACTGCATTAGGTGGTATATAAGAGCCACACACCCCAAAAATCAGTACAGTGGTACCTCGGTTTTCGAATGTAATCCGTTCTGGAAGACTGTTCGAGTTCTTAAACATTCGAAAACAGAAAACTCAATAGCCAACAGCTAGGCCTCAGGATCTTGCACTCAGCAGAAGCCACGTGGCATGTTCAACTTCTGAGGCATGTTCGAAAACTGAAGCATTTACTTCCTGGGTTAGGGCATTCGAAAACCAAAATGTTCGTCAATGGAGAACCACTGGACAATATTGTACTTTTTGAAGGCACCTGAAACACTTCAGTTCTATATCTCAACTAAAATGTGAGGCTTAAGTTCAGTTTAGTTTAGTTTAGTTTAGGCTGATCCCTTCTAATTAATTATAGAATCACAGAATTGTAGAGTTGGAAGAGACCCCAAAGGTATCTAGTTCAACCCCTTACAATGCAGAAATCTCAACTAAGGCACCCATGATAGATGATCATCCAACCTCTGCTTAAAAACCTCCAAAGAAGGAGAGTTCACCACCTCCCAAGGGAGTTTGTTTCACTGTCAAACAGCTCTTACAGTCAGAATGTTCTTCCTGATGCTTAGTCAGAATCTTCTTTCTTGTAACTTGAAGCCCTTGATTTGGGTCCTATCCTCTAGAGCAGAAGAATAATTATGAAATTAATTAGTTAATTAATTAGCTTAATAAGTTAACTGTTTATATTTGGACAACTTTTCTGATGTACTTTATTGGAAGAAGAAAAATAATAATTTCCTTAATAATAATTTAAACAATTTATGTACCGTAACTAAAACAAAAACATAATAGCATATGTATCAATGTTTGTTAACTGATGTGGTTAAACAATTTTTCAAAAGAAATATTTTAAGCAAACATGAAAAACTGAAAACAAATCCTTATTTCCTGATGAATAGCCTTTGGACTATAATGTACAGTGGTACCTCGGGTTACATATGCTTCAGGTTACATACGCTTCAGGTTACAGACTCCACTAACCCAGAAATAGTACCTTGGGTTAAGAACTTTGCTTCAGGATGAGAACAGAAATCATGCTCTGGTGGCATGGCATCAGCAGGAGGCCCCATTAGCTAAAGTGGTGCTTCAGGTTAAGAACAGTTTCAGGTTAAGAACGGACCTCC
Organism: Podarcis tiliguerta; assembly: GCF_965153285.1. Taxonomy (NCBI): domain Eukaryota; kingdom Metazoa; phylum Chordata; class Lepidosauria; order Squamata; family Lacertidae; genus Podarcis; species Podarcis tiliguerta. The sequence continues at coordinate 9,530,539 of NC_139553.1, forward strand.
GGAACGAATTAAGTACTTAACCTGAGGTACCACTGCCACTTATAAAAAACTATCTTTAGAAATATTTTCTCTCCAAAAGCATTTTATTTTTAAAATCCAATTTATTTATTTTTTAAAAATCTGTTTTTTGAAAAGCAAATCATTGATTTTTATCCACCCTGAGTTTGCTTCATCTTGCATATCACAGCCCTTAGGATATTTGAAGATGGCTATCATATCTCCTCTCAGTCTCCTCTTCTCCAGGCTGAATATAGTCAACTCCCACAACCATTCCTCATAAGCCTTGGTTTCCAGACCTTTGATCATCTTGGTTGGCCACTTCTGCACACAACTCAGCTTGACAACATACTTTTTAAATTGTTGTGCCCAGAATTGGACACAGTACTCCACGTGTGGTCTGACCAAGGCAGAATAGTGGTACTATTACTTCCCCTGATCTGGACTTCTGTTGATGTAGCCTAGAATAGCATTAATTTATTTTTGCTGCTGTATCACACTGTTGAACTATGTGATGAAGGCAGAAATGATGCTTGGCCTTTGGCTGCTTTTATGAGAACTACTTACTTGATCTGAATGACGTCATGCTGGCCAGTTTTTTTTTTTTAATTATGATGCGCTTGCATGTTTAGGAATGTTATACTGTGCTTTCTAGTGCAGGAAATGTAGACATCCTGCAGAAGGAAAGCAAAGCCGGGGAAAGGACAGAATGTTGGAGAAGCAAACCAGGGGATCACTTATGATCCCCTGAAATTGTTGTCGTTATTTATTAAATTTGTATACCGTCCTATACTCACAGGTGTCAGGGTGGTTCACAGGATAAAATCATAATATAAAACCACAAAAAACATAATAAAAATTAAAGCAAGAACAACCCAATAAACCTCCCCACCCCCACAATTGCAAAAGTGAACTATGCTGTAGTCTCTCTTGTGCAGATGCAGTGCGAACAATTTCACTTGGATATAGAGCTGGTGGATAAGGTACAAATTTTAAAATGCATAATAGAATGAGGCTAACACCACATGTTGCTGTGTATCCCTGTTGTGTATAACCTGAGGTTGCAAAAAAATAATAAATTAAATGCAAAATCTATGTTTATCCAACTTTAAGTACGGTACTTCATTTATTGCTCATGACTGCTATGTTGCTTCCCCCTCTTTCTTGCTACATTTTTGCTTAATATGGTATGGTTTTTTTAAAAGCCTCATGGCAAAACCCTAATAATTGTTACAATCTAAGTATCTTTTAGTGCAGTAAATACAGGCAACTCCCCATTTATGTGGGGGTTATGTTCCAAGGCACCATGCATTTAAGTGAAATTATGTGTATTTGAAACACCCTACTCTGCCACTGTCCTGTTCTGCCCCTTTTTGTGACTTTTTCACCTCAATTCCAGTTTTGGCGCAATGCACATGTTTATGGTCACACACATATCAGACATGCCTAAAACGTTTGCTGCTTATACTGTATCTCTTTGTGACAACATGTTAATTCTCTAGTTCAGCCTTTCTCAACCTTTGGTCCCCAGGTATTATTGAACTACAACTCCCATCATCCACTACCACTGGCCATGCTAGCTAGGAGTTGTAGTCTGACAACATCTAGGGGCCCAAGGGTGAGAAAGGCTGCTCTAGATGTTAATAGACTCCAGGTCCCACTAGCCACTGTCTGCATAGCTAGTGGTCAGGTATGATGTGATTTTTTTAGTCCCAACAGCTTCTGGAAAGCCACACATTGGCTGCATCTTATTTCAGCTAGTGATATTGCTCACATGATATTTATCACTAGTATTTCTTTTTAAACAAGATATGCCTGTTTGCTTAGAGCCTCATTGAGGAAATAGACTTAATTCACATATAAGTGTATAAGCTTGCAGTTTTTGGCTCCGTTATCCTGGTTGGCTACTTCAGAAAATGAGAGTAGAAGTGTTTGTGGAAATCTGAGTTAGTGAAGCTTCAGGTTGGGACTTTATTTAAACCATATGTTCTGAGTCTCAGCTCCTTGGTTTTCACATGGTCTAGTTTAAAGTGTGCATGGGGTATAGGGGATGTTAGAGGAAGGGGTATCTGTGGTGGAAGACATGTCATGTTCTTTCTGGGGTGGTTTGTTCATCTTGGTCCCCACCCTGTACTAAGCTCTCATCTGTGGCTCCTAGAAGCTGTCAGCATGTGACAGCAGACACACTCCGGGAATCACTTCAACTGGGTAGCTAAACCAGGTGAGAGTAGCCGATGAGTGAGTTAGGGACAGGTTCCAGTGGACTGAGCAGATGAGAGCAATAGTGGGTCCAATGGTTATCAAGGCTGTTTCTGCATGTGCTGTAGAGAGAAGTGAGGGGCAGATGGGGCTCTTCAACCTGGGAAGGTAGCCCATCTAGGAGAAGGAAAACTTGGATCCTAAACCTCACTTGTATTGCAGGATATCTTCAAGAGAAGAAACGGTAAGAAGTAAAACCTACACAAATCTGAAGTGCAGTTCCTAAGAAGGTTGGATGGCACCTTGAATGCCTCCTTCCAGCAATTCCTGAAGCTAGGCTGGTGCCAAACGTGTTGTTCTCTCTCTTTTTTTGGACCACATCAGTGAGGCTGAGGGCTGGGCAGCCCAGGACACTTAGGTGCTGCTAACACAGAGGATTGGGTGCACTCCATTGTTTCAACACAGATGAATGCAAACAACAAGAAGTTTAAAGTAAGAAGTAGATTTTAGGGCACACGGACTACAGTGCTTATTGGAAGCCTCTTCTAATCACAGTTGTACTCCTTGCAACACTTGTCTGCGCAATCTATTGTTTTGGATTCTTGGCAGGAGATGAGATTTTGTTTTATGAAAAAAAATGGAAATATAAAAAAGAGTTGCACCCAGTTGATAACTGCTCTCTGTAGACTGCTTTTCTTCTACTTATTAATATATTATATCTAGGTTCTGACTTCATTGGGACTTTGATAACATAAAAAAGGCTAACAGTATATAGAAGGCTAGAAAAGGAGGCTTGTAGTATGTTGAATGCTGTCATATAAACAAAGATACAATAAATACCGTATTTTTTGCTCTATAGGATGCACCGGACCATAGGACGCACCTTGTTTTAGAGGGGGAGAACAAGAAAAATAAATTCTCCTGCTCTCTGCTTAGCGCCCCTTCAGCGAAGCGGCAGGAGAAACGGAGCCCCTTGCATTTCTCCTGCCGTTTCGCTGAAGGGGCGCTGCGCAAAGAGGGGGAGAATTTATTTTTCTTGTTCTCCCCCTGTAAAACAAGGTGCGTTCTGTGCGTTCAACTGTGCTGCCCCCCGAGCTTGTGGGGCTGGTGGTGGGGGGAAGCGCTGCTTCCCCCACCGCCAGCCTCAAAGACCAGGTCGGGGAGCAGCACAGAGGTGGCGCGCCACCTTCCCGCTGCCCCCAGAGCTTGTGGGGCTGGCGGTGGGGGAAAGCGCTGCTTTCCCCCACCGCCAGCCTCAAAGATCCCTGAAGCCTTCGGAGTGCAGCGCAAGTTCCCGCTGTGCTCCGCAGGCTTCAGGTTCCTTTTGCTGAAGCTGGGAGAGCAAGACTCTCCTGGCTTCAGCGAAAGGAACCTGAAGCCTCCGGAACGCAGCAGGAACTCGTGGTGCGCTCCGAAGGTTTCAGGCGGCTATCCCTGAAGCCTGGAAAGCAAGAGAGGTCAATGTGCACCAACCCCTCTCGCTCTCCAGGCTTCAGCGAAAGCAACGCAAAGCCTCTGGAGCTCTCCCTCTGTGCTTTGGAGGCTTCACGTTGCTATCGCTGTAGCCAAGGAGCCTGCATTCGCTCCATAGGACGCACACACATTTCCCCTTCATTTTTGGAGGGGGAAAAGTGCGTCTTATAGAGCGAAAAATACGGTATATGTTTTGGTAGAGCAGGAGGATTGTTTGTTTTTAGAAACTGTGATATGTAGGACTTTTGATCCTTATTTTATATCAGTTGGATTATCATTCTACTTATATTAAAAGGGGAAAGAGAATTTAATCCTGGATACAAATGGAGTTCCTTTGTTGTCTTTCTAAATCAGGTAGATGCAGTTTGCTTTACTTGGTTCTGCTCAAACAATGAATTGGACCTGATAACACTTCACTCTTCAAATGTTTATTAGGCTTTTAACATTGTCGGTAGCAATAAAGAATTAGCATGAAGACAAAATGTGCTCTACAGACACCTGAAAACTAGAATATATACTTCTTGGCTGAAAATAGATTGGTTTTAAAAGGCGATCTTGTGGCTTCATCTACTGATAGCTGAGATTTGCCTAAGATTTGCCTAAGAGGTAAGATTGGAACTTGAGACTGGTAGCTTTCAGCTTATTATCTGAACCAATGTACAGTATTACATTATCTCCAATGTGCATGATATGAGGAACTACTAAGGAGCAAACATAGATATCTGTGCTCACCTGGAACATTGACTTTCTGTGTAATTGGGCAATTAGAGTAAGATGCCATTATTTGGATGCAAAAAAATTGTTTGCGCTTGCCCTTAGGCTTGCTTCTGGGTGAAACATTTTCATGCTGCTTGTTTCTAATTCAAGGGAACCAGCATTCGTAATTAGCCAGGCGCCAATCACATTTTGTGACTGGCAACCAGCCTTTTGTGAGGCAGTGGAGATGTCCAGATGCCATTGTTTGGCGCCTAACATCTCCACCTGGCTGACATGGCACCAAAAGACACGCCTCTTTCACTGCTGCCCTGTCCTGCGAATCACCTGGTTGGTGGGGTATTAGGGCACTAGAAGATACATGCCTTTTGGTGCTGCCGTTCCAGCTCATTGGGCTTCAGTGGCTCCCCTTCAGAAGGCTGGCACTCTTCACAGCTCCCTCTGCTGCTGAAACATCTGCAGTGCCAACTACTTCCGCTTCCTTTTTTTCTCATTCAGTGGAGGCCACCTGGGCCCAATTTTGTTGGGGCCAAGGCAGTGACTCTCGAGCCCCAGAATTAGTGGGCTGCTCCTAGTGGTGGCGGAGAGCAGCAGCAAAGGTGACAGTGGAGGTGCCAACAGCCATGGCAAGAGGCGCAGCCGATGGTGTGCAGGTGCCTGACCCTCCGCTGCTATAGATTGGGGTTGCTGCCTGGAGCTCCACTGACACTGCAAATGCGGAGCTGTTTGTTCTGCTGCTCCAACTTCCTAAACAGCTCCCACAGCTTCTGCAGTTCAGTGTAGGCCTGACTCCAAATAACCCTGTGACCCTCTCGTTGCACAAGGCAGCAGCAGGAGTGATACTGCTGTTGCTGCCTTCTCCTTCTCCTATTCTCTCTCTGTCAGGTGAAGCTTCCACCCTCCCTCTTCTTCTTCCCCTTCTCCAATGCTGCCGGCCAGCTGTCTTCCAAGCTGGCCTAAGGAAGGTGGGCCATCTCTACATGTCTGGGTGGGGAAGGCTCCTCTCACTGCCACCCCACGGCTCCTGTCCCAGAGGCCGGGTCCAGTCAGCCAGCTGCCACAGTGTTGGGGAAAGGGAAGAATGTATTATTCTGATGCATAATTCAGTCATAATGTGATCAGCATTTTTGGACTTTGTTCTGTTATTTGAATGTAACATCAAGATACTCAGGTTGAGACACTCCTATTGATATGTGTTTCGTCTGCAGTCTTGTTTTGTATTTGTATTTTTACATGGGATGCTGCTCATAGTTTGAGAAGCAAAACTGTAAAAATGGAAACTATTTTCAAGCTTAAAATAAAATAAAATCAAGTAACTTACTGAGGCTCATTTCCTTTACTAATGTGGTAAAATGAGGTAGTATCCTGACCATGTGAATAATGCATAATATGGACAATATGGACTAGATAAATTAATCTGCTATATCAGCGCTTCATAAAGCTCAAGTGACTTTATATTTCCAGGCACTCAATGCCCCCCTCAAGCCCTGTGTAGAGTTGTGCTTCGTTCATTACCACATGGCTTCTCTTCAATTTTGTGTGAAACCTAAACTAATCTATTAGTACATTTGGATTGTTACATCTCTTGCATGGAGAACTGTTTTTTTAAGATGCAATCCTAACTCCACTTATCTAGGAGAAAGCCCCGTTGAATTACGTCTGAGTAGATAAGGTTACAACTACACTGTTGGTGCTTATTTAAAACATTTATGTGCCATCATTCTACCTGATAGCAAGCATTCTAGGCAACTCAAAACGAAACATAGCATTATATTTTATCACAGTTTAAAACATACAATTGCAACACAAAGCATTATTACCAATCTGACAATATTTTAAAATAATAGCTATTGAGCTGAGTGGTTAGGTAATACTAGGTAGTAGTCTAGGTTGCTGATTTTGCACAGACGCGGGAAAACTTGTAATATTGATTAGGTACTTCCCATCTCTATCAGGCTATATCATTTTATTTTCCTTGTTTATAAAACAACTGAATAGATTTGAAAACTTTACAAATCTTTGTTAATGCTGAAAACTTTTGAAATCTGTTGGTAGGAGTAACAAAAAAATATGTAACTTGAAATCAAGTTTTAGTACCGTAACTAGAATTCCTAAAACTCAAAACTGCAACTTCCTTGGGATTTTGGAATAGTATGGATATTGTCCTGCATAGTTGTTGTAGAACTTTCATGAGAATTGGGTGAAACTAAGAAGCTAATAGATTTATGTACATAGCAGTTTCTGAAAACAAATGTAACTCACTGGTGCTTTTGCATTGTACTTATTCCTGGGAAGCTTATAGCAACTGAACACTAATAAAAATAATCTGAGAAGGATGAAAAAATTTTGGTCAGAAATTTTCAGCAATACAGCTTGTGGATAATGCCAGCAGCATAAGAAGATCCTGCTTCTCTCACAGTGACTGAACAGATGCCTGAGGGAAACCAGCAAGCAAGATTTGAGCACAAGAACACTCTCCCATCCTGTGGTTTCCATAACTGGTATCAATCTTGTTAGATCTGACTCTGACATTTCAATCAGCGGTAGTCATTCCCTTCATGATTTTCAGAGTAAACCTCCATCTAGAAGCACTTGTAGTCTTTGCCTGCATTTTGGACTTTATGGAAGCATATAGTAATTATTTCCTGTTCCACTACAGCTCTCTAGGGCATAATCTGTCTGTTTGGTAAGGGTGTGTCATTTCCCTTCAGGGTAATGATAATATAAATTATGTCTGTATATGTAAAATATGGTATCCTGGGGAAAACCCTAGGATATTCAGCTGGGCTTGTGACCTTCAAGGGGTCATTGGGTGTGCATACATGTACCTTCAGAAGGTCATCAGTGCTGGGATTATTGAAATGTCAATGGCTATTGAAAGACATGAAGCATGTTCTGGAATGTGTGCTCTGAAACTGCAAATAGTAGCTCTAGAAGAAGTAATAACAGAAAGCTGCTGAATTTTGATCAAAGCCCAGATCAGTCAGATAGGCTTTATCATTTTCTGGACTAGTGGAATGATAAACTACTTTATGCAGTAAAGTGCTGTGCTCAGTGGGTGAAAGCATAATTGGACTAGAGGTATCCTTGGCAAGAGAAAGATGAGCACTTCTCCTGAAATCTCTGCCTTGTTCTGAAGATTGAGCTTTTACAGCCTGATAATGTGGACAGGACACTTGGTAGTGGGTTAGGCTTACCACATGTCATTTGGCTCTTTGTTTATCATGGTTTGTAAGAGCTAATTAAGAGGGATTGACTGGATGCTCATTGTGGGAGGGAGCAATGCCTACCATTTTCATAGAATCATAGAGTTGGAAGAAACCACAAGGGCCTTCGAGTCCAACCCCCTGCCAAGCAGGAAACACCATCAGAGCACTCCTGACATATGGTTGTCAAGCCTCTGCTTAAAGACCTCCAAAGAAGGAGACTCCACCACACTCCTTGGCAGCAAATTCCACTGTCGAACAGCTCTTACTGTCAGGAAGTTCTTCCTAATGTTTAGATGGAATCTTCTTTCTTGTAGTTTGGATCCATTGCTGTCTTGTAGTTTGGATCCATTGAAAGAGGTAGTGCTGTGCTCCCTCCTTAAGAGGCCTTACCTGGACCCTGAGGTGGGTTAATAAAAAGATTAGCAACTATTTTGTTAGCTCATTTGACACACACTCCCTAGCCCTTAATCCTCCATAAAAGTTTTTGTCACTCTGTTCCAGAGAGAATCAAGCACAATAGCTGCACAAGCCTAGCCACACACCATGCAAGCAAGGTGCTAGTTTAAGGCTTGGCTCTTTTTGTCATACATAGATCTGCTGATTGATGAAGCAGAGCTCCTCCTCCTCTGCAAAAGAAAAGGCCCCCAAGAAGTTTCAGTCCTAGCCTAGGAAAGGGCAGGATCTTTGAAGCTGCATCGTTGTCATCAGAAAGCTTGGTGGTCTCTGCTGCAAAAGGAGTGGGGTGTGAAAAGCCAAACACAGACCCACTGGTGCTTTTGGTTTGATCCAGGCCTCAGAGATGGGCAGTTTGGGCATCCTCTGCCTTAGTAAGCACAATCAGGTCTTGGCTGATGAGGAAGACAAGCCGCAAGCTAGCAATCTCCACCATCAAGTTAATTCTGAGTTTCCATTTCCTGCCACAAAACACAGGGTGCCCATCCACGTAAATGGGTCGCTGGTCTTCATTTGCCAGGAAAAAGTCACAATTGTTTTTCAGCTTGATGATGCCTTGCTTGTGAGATATTTTCCAGGCTGGCCCCTGCAGTGCTAGATCCACATCAATCTGATTGTCTTTGGTGGCTCTGCCAAGTGTGATCTTCCATGGCTTTGCCAAGTGTGACCCCCCAGGAGTGCCTAAGATAATGCACCACCCTTTCACACAACACAGCCAATGTCTGGTTATCAAAATCAGGGGAAGTCATTCCTGTTATACTGTCCACCAGCACCTGCCACTTATGCAGCTCTTGCTCTAGCTGCTGGAGTTCATGCTTCTGTCTCCAGTCTGCCTCGGTCAGCTCATGCTCCAACACCTCATCTCAGATATCATTTAGTTTGCTGTCATCTGTCATGTATTTGGCATCAGAAAGTTGAGCACCTGATCCCCTTTGGGCAGTGGCTGCACTGTTCTCAAGAGGTAGTACTGCTTCATGAGTTGCCAGTGTGTTGGTAGGACCTTGGCAGTGCAGGAGGGGTAGAAAACCTCTGGGTATCCATGGTGGGTTGGCTCCACTGCTTTGCTGAAGAGCACTTTACTCTGCATAGATACTATGGCTTCTGGATGCAACTGCTGCATGGCCTGTCAAGACAGCTTTGAAATCACAGGGTTATAGTGCAGAGCATGCCAACCTCTTCTGGATCTCCTGCAGATTAAAACAGCAGTTGAACCCCCAAGTGCAAAGAGGTCAAGTCATGGTCTGAAACACAAAGCTGATCAACAGCAAAACATCAGTGGGTTTCCAGCGGCCCAAATCCTTGGTGACCTTCAAAGGCTGCTTGCACTTCTTCATCATCTGCTTGGTGATGCTGGGATTTGGAGCCGGGTTTGGGGTGACTTGTGCAGATTTGGACACCTTCTTCTTGTCACTGGAAGAAGGCTCATTGACAGAGTAGTGCCCTGGCTCCACCCCACTGGAGTTCTTGGCCTGGCTGGATGATTTGGCAAGGCTGCTCTCTACAAGTTCATCATCAAACTTCATCATCATGGCACCCAACACCTGTGAGGAGCTCATTTTTTGCCCTTCCAGAGACTTGTCTTCAGAGTGACTCATTGTGGTTAACACCATCAGTCTGGAATCCAGCATGTCATTCCCAAGTGTTATAGGAAAGACATGCTGGATTCTACTTTCTCTCTCTGACCTCCATCTTGGAGATGTGAACCTGAGGTATTTTGAAAAGTACTGCCCAGTTGTGAGTCTCTCTTTTGAGGCACAAGGTAATTGAGATGGTGGTGGCTGGTTAATTGCAGATGTTCATGGATGAAATAGATTATCTGAAACAATTTCAGTCTGGGCCTGGTTATGGCATCAACAAAGCCTTGGTTGCTGATTACCTTTACCAGCAGAGAGCAGGGGAGTACTACAATAAGAGCTGAAGTTAGTGCAGAACATGGCTACAAGGTTGCTAAGCAGTGTAGCTAAGTGGAATCGTATAGCACAAATTCTTAGAATGCTGTGCTAGTTGCTGTAACTGTTTTGTGTTGCTTTTACATGTTTTTTATGTACATTGCCTCAATATTTTGCAAGAGCGTAGTATATAAAAACTCTTCCTGAGGCCTCAAATGATCAGATTCTATTGTTCTGATCTAGTGAGGCAGAAATATATAACATAGTGATAGTCTAATAAACATGGTAAAAACGCAAATGGTGTGTTGCTCTTGGTGGCTTGAAGATTAGTGTATGATAGAAATAAAACATTTTGAAGACATTGTAAAGTGGTTGCGGTCTGCTAGTTCACATCAAGCCTTTACTTAGAAATGAGTTTTGCTGAGTTCAATGGGACCTGCTTCTAGTTAAGTGTGTTTAGAAAGCTTCCTGGTGCTTATTTATTATTTGGATTGGTGCTCCTCACGCATGCAGGTTTCTTCTAACTTCCCCATCAAAATACCAGTACTGTACACACTCTCCCCACACCTCCATTAATCCGGATTTACCCTTTCCAGGGGAAATCCAGTAAGTGGAAAAACCCTTGCTGCCAATGTCCTGTTTGCAATGTCTCAGCAACTTAGTTGCAAATTAAGCCCCTGTCTGGAAGCACTCTCTGTTACATCAAATTTAAAAGGTTGTGTGCGTGTCGAAGCAATTGATAAACTTCTGCAAACTTTCAGTGAGTATCTGTGGTGTCATTAGCAGTATGCTAATTTAAAAGATGTTAGTGTTTTAAATGTACATTTTAGATATCAAGTTTTCATAGTGCAATTAAGTTTATTATTTGAATTTGTCAATCTGTAAAGCATATAAACTGTATATAATAATATTGATATGCTATTGGCTACAGTTTCAGGTTAGGTTGCTTTTAGATACACAAATGGTCCAGGCACACAAAGTGCTGCCCAGCACTGCTGCCATGTTATGTGCGTGTTTAGATGGCCGAAAGCAACCTAAAAGTTTAGCACAGATTATTAGTCCTATCATAAGTCTGTTTGGGTTGCCCTTTCTCTTTTTCCAACCTCTTTCAGGTAACCATTGTGGTCCCACAAGGTACCTTAGCAAATGCACCTACTCTTTCTTGATGAGGTGTTCTGTGGTTATGAGAGGTTCAAGATGACCAGAAATAATCTGATGTATGTTCTGCTAACCATGATAGATTATTATTTGTATAGTGCTGGCTACACTCATAGTGCTTTACAAAGAACAGTTGCAACAAGGCATTGCCTCAGTGGACTTACAATTTGAAATCGACACAGGGAAAGCAGAGGAAGGGGAGAAATGGAGGCAATAATATGTGATTACTTCAATTTCATGTACTTTTGCTTGGTTACAAAAAGTACTTCCTGGAAAAAGAAAAGAGTTTTGTGGAGAAAGTTAAAGGAAATGGGGGAGGTGGTCACATTGGGGTATTGGATGACTGAGGGTAGTAGAGCCAGTTCACCCAAGGTCACAGAAGGGGACGTGTTGGGAAAGAAATATTTTTTTGCAGCTACTAAAGTAAGTTGCTCATCTATGTTCTCTAATATTCTTAAATGCCAGAAAGTAGTTTGCTTCTGACTGTGTGTGTCTGTTTTGCCTCTGTTCTCAATGAGCTTTTTGTATTGCTTATAATGAACCCCCTTGTTAGACCTCATTCTTCTTTTATTTCAGATAACATCCCAGATGAACTGAAGGACCCATTTTATATAGATCAGTATGAGGAAGAACATATTAAACCACCTGTCATCAAGCTGTTGCTGTCCAGCGAGCTCTACTGCCGTGTCTGCAGCCTCATTCTGAAAGGGGATCAGGTGGCTGCTCTGCAGGGACACCAGTCGGTCATCCAGGCTCTGTCTCGGAAAGGGATTTACGTCATGGAGAGCGATGATACACCTGTGTCTGAATTGGATCTCAGCTGTGCGCCAATCAAAATGGTTAGCTTAAGAAAAGAAAGCTTAACTTTTCTTTGCCGTAGGACCCATTCTGTCCTTCAGAGTTTTTCACCTTAGCTTCCTCAATTGTAGCCTGTTTTAATTAGCCAACTTAAAAAAAATAAATATCCCCAGCTTTCTTCAAATATATTTGAATGAAACATGTTCTTATTTGTTCCTTAGAGTCCTCACATGGCAATGATTGATGCTCTCATGATGGCCTACACTGTGGAAATGATCAGCATTGAGAAAGTGGTTGCAAGTGTCAAATGTTTTTCTACATTTAGTGCCTCAAAGGAATTGCCCTATGATCTGGAGGATGCAATGATATTCTGGATTAATAAGGTAAAAAACAATGGTGTAAAACAGCATCTTTAGATGTGAGTAGATTTGAACTCTATTGCATACATTTCCTGTGGGGAAATGGTATTCAGTAGTCATTGCACTATTAATAAAAGTTATCCCCCCCATCAAACAATGAGTAATCAGCATAAACATATTTTATGTTAAAAGAGTCTAAATTAATAAAACAGTGCTTTTTCTTCATTTGACCATAATGACATAAAAGCAGCCCTACTGGATAAGACCAAAGGTATCCCTAGCTAGTCCAGCTTCCTGTTTCCCACAATGGCCAACCAGAGGTCTCCAAGAAACCTACAAGGAGGGCACAAAGACAATAGTCTTCTCCCACTGTTGTTCCCTTACAACTGATTTACAGGATATCTTGGTGGTAGCACACGGCCACCATGACTGGTAGTCCATGATAGACAAATTCATGGAGGAAAAGGCTTCTCTTGTTTGAAAGCTTTCTAAATTAGTGTCTGTCATCACATCTTGTGGCAGAAAATTCAGCAGTTTAGATATGTACTGAGTGAAGTATTTCCTTCTGTTGTTCTTGACTTTCCCATGCTCTAGTATATTATGAGAGAGGGGGAACGCACCTCTACCCACTCATATCCACTCAATCTTTATTGTTTAATATAGTTAAAAGGATCTGCTTGCTACCAAACATGATTTTGGGGAACTTTAATAAAATTATCCAATGTGGGAGGCTTTATTTATGAGGACTCCAATAAAAGTTACTCATTGTTCAGACACAGGTTAGCTCACACAGGTACTCTGCTGTATAGTGCCAACCCAGTGTCAAAATCCACTTTTCAACATTAATTTTAAAACTGTTATTTTTGAAAATGATTATATATGAAACCAGAGATTGGACTTAATTTTTAAAATAGGTTGGAAGTCATACATGTGAAGTAAATCAGTTGGGGTCTTTATTTAAGTCTAAACATAGCTTTTGTGTAGAGGACTTTTTTTCACACTAAAGGTGCCTCACTTCAGCTGGATTGTGCCCATTTTGCACTGATAGTAGAAATCAAGATGTGGAGGATGTGTGCATTGAGGTTGAGAACTTTAAAAGGATATTAACCTTATCCTTCATGATAGCCATGTACTACCTCCAGTGTCAGGCAGTAGGCTTCTGCATGCCAGTTGCTGGGAATTGCTGTTGTGCTCAGGTCCTTGCAGCTGCCAGTAGGCATCTCCTTGGCCCCTGTGAGAACAGAATGCTGGAATAGATGGATCTTTGATCTAAACTAGTGCAGGGTTCTTAAATTCTTAGACTGTTGGCTGTGAGTCATTTGTAGTGCCATGTCTTTGGAGAATAGTTGGTTGGGAGAGGGGAGATTCTAGAAAAAAATAGGAAGACATTGAAAAATGAAACAAGCACAGTGTGGGAGAGAACTGACTGGACAAATCCCTGAAGCTGGAATTCCTGATACCTGCCTTAACTTGGGTGTCTGTAATATGTGCTAGAAAGCAGAAATTATTCTACTGTTTGTTAGCACCTAGAGCCTTAAGATAATGCAAGGAAAAACTGAGTGCAGTACCATTTTGATCATCAGCATGTGAAATACTTTTATGGGTGGCCTCTGTTCCTCCTCTGGTTTGAGTTCAGAAGCATAGAAGACTGATAAGGCAAACAGCAGTTGAACTGAAGCAGTACAAATATTTTTTGGGAAAGGTATGTAATTGTCGGGATGCAGGTGGCGCTGTGGGTAAAAGCCTCAGCGCCTAGGACTTGCCGATCGAAAGGTTGGCGTTTCGAATCCCCGCGGCGGGGTGCGCTCCCGTCGCTCGGTCCCAGCGCCTGCCAACCTAGCAGTTCGAAAGCACCCCCGGGTGCAAGTAGATAAATAGGGACCGCTTACCAGCGGGAAGGTAAACGGCGTTCCGTGTGCTGTGCTGGCTCGCCAGATGCAGCTTGTCACACTGGCCATGTGACCCGGAAGTGTCTGCGGACAGCGCTGGCTCCCGGCCTCTAGAGTGAGATGAGCGCACAACCCTAGAGTCTGTCAAGACTGGCCCGTACGGGCAGGGGTACCTTTACCTTTACCTATGTAATTGTCATTATCTTTCCTCCTATTTTTAGGTGAACCTGAAAATGAGAGAGATAACAGAAAAAGAGGTCAAACTAAAACAGCATTTACTGGAAAGCCCAGGTCACCAAAAGGTAAAAGACACTTTAGATGAATCATAATTTTAGTTTATTCACATGTATATTACTTGGAAGTAGATTGTATTACTTTTCAGCTGCCAAGTAAGCCATTGTAGGATGGCTTACCAAGTAAGCGGTTGTAAGCTGTCTTGCACTTCATTTACATAGAATTCTGCACTGTGTGTAATGCTTCTGGTTTCCTTTCCCTGCATTCTTTGTGATAACTGCAGGTCAATGTGTGTATTGAGCTTCCAAATGCTTGTGCTTTTCCCATGTGTGCCCAGATGTTCCTTGATTTCAAAGTCAATGAGGAAGCCTGTGCATTTGGAGGCTGCTCTGGTATTTTGGATTAGAGTAGTTGTCTGTACCCTGCATTTTACTCATCTCTTAAAATGTCAATGCTGTATTTTCATAATATTTATAATGTAACATATTACTTTCAGCGTTTATTGTGAAGTTATTCAGGATCATATTTGCTGTACACATTGATTTGAAGAAATTCAGGAACCCTTTCAAATACTAATAAAGCATGTGCTAAATAGTTAAAAGAATTATCAGTGTTACATGTGCATCTCTTCCCCTCTTTTCTCCCTTTAATTATTTCAATGCACTAAAAATTGTTAATAAATGCTACACTTTCATTACTGGGGAATGGAAGTTTTTCCTCAAATATAAATAACTTCAAAGTTGGTCTGATTTGTTGTGAATGTTTTGGCCAAACTGCACTGAGCTAAGTAGCACTAAATACTGCTGTAATGATGTTAACTGGTGCGGAGCAAAAAACTCTTTCAGTATCCTTTATTGCAGAAGGAAGCATTTAAATAACTGCCTATGAGACTTCTTAATTCGATGCTAGCATTTCCTTCTGAGGATACTGTTGGCTCAAGTATTTGCCTACTACTATTTCAAGAACCTACCATGATATGAAAGTGTCTGTGGATTGGGTGCATTTAAGTATTGCTTATAACTTGCTCTGCTGATGTTCCTCTCCTGTTCCCACATTCCCTTCCCTGCTTCCTGAGCAGTCTCCTTCCAAATGGTATTGGAAATTAGTACCTGTAAGTGAATTAATTCTATGTGACAGTTGTCATCTGCAAAACCATGGCTTTTAGTAATTCTTTTATTGGTGTTCGCTTCCATTTAAAATGCTGCTTTCACAACTTACAATATACTCTCTGCTTAAGGATTTTTTTATATTAAAAAAATGTAGATTCCATTACATGAGCCAACATACTGTATGTACAGCATACTCATCACTATACAGCATTTAAGAATTTTGGGGATTCAAAATCTTAATTTGGAGAAGCAAGGAAATCAGTCAAACATTAGGAACAATCTACTGATTGTGTGTTACTGTTCTCCTGTTCAGAAAACTCCTTTTATGCAGTGCTAAGGTGAAGCTGGTCAGTTTAAAGTAATTTGGTGCTTGTATGTCTTAGAAAATGGGTTGTGAGCAGTGCTTTTTTTTTCTAAAAAAAATGTTTAGGAGTACTTTCATTTTCCTACTCATATTGAAATACTGCCCCTCAATGAGGTCAAACTTAGATTCACAAAATGTTTAGGGGTATGCGTACCTCTGCGTCCCCCCCAGAAAAAAGCACTGGTTGTGAGGATTGACTTCCACATTTGAGCTTTAGGCAGGGTGCTGTTAAAATGTTTCCTATACAATGCAAATTTTATTTCTTGTGCTCATGCACATCATGGTCACTTGATTCCATTACTATTAATATTTTGTCTCAAAGGTATAGATGCTTAGTACTTTAACAAAACAAAACAAAATCTTCAGTATTTTGTGTTCTGCATTCCTATGGATATGATGGATTCTTATTTTGGTTCTAGAGGCATGTAACTTGATTCATTTGTTGTTCTGATTATGTAATTAATCAGCTAAGGGAAGGCTCTGGATTTGCGCCTGCAGTTGGCTTTAAATGCTCAGGAGAGTCTGGTTGTGGGCAGTCTTGGTGATGGAATATTAAGCTATATCAAGTATTTCTTTGCCCTTTTCTGACAGTGATAATTGAAATAGTAATTAGGGGGGAAAGCTGTTAAATGGGTCTTACATTCTGTAAATTCTTTTTGTGAACCACATTGAGGGTTTTTTTGTTTTAAGCTATATAATTTTTTTCTGAAATAAATGAATAACTATTGCTGCAGTCCTGAAACCATATGGATATTATTGATTTTATGCTAACCAGTTCAAAGCTGGTAGCCAAATGCCCTTGATCGTATTCAAGTTGCATTGGCATGCTCTTGCGATACTAGCATAACATTCCTTGCTGTCATCATTGTGCCAGAGCTCCTGGTGCATGGACAGCAGATGCCATCCTAAGCATTTATTGGATACCGCAGAAAGTCTTTAAGTGAGTGCAAATGTCCCTAGCTTGTAATAGTTTCTAAAATTGTGTAGGATTTAGCTTCCAGAATGAAGGCAATGCTAGATATCCCTCAAAACCAAGGTTTTCAATTTAGTAACACTTAGTTTGCTTTGAAGTCATCCTTCTGGTATTGCTTAGGCAGTGGGGAGATGAAGGTGGGAAGTATGCTTTAAACTAACCAGATCACCTTACTATGTAAAGTAATCTGCTTGATTTGAATAATCATATTCACTACTTAATGGGTGTCAACTTGCTTGAATTTATTATATGATTCTGATTACCATCTTGTATCTTGCTATTTTTTGTGTAAGCCTGATCTGATGCATGCCCTATCGCACTGCATGCTGGAACCAGTGGAATATGCTCGTGTGGTACAGTATGATTCACATTGCATTACATATTTAGGGAGAGCTTCAGGCTGGGGGAAAAGCAACTTGCATCTTGTATTTATAAATCTCTTAATTCAACACATCTTATATGGCCCTTGCTCATTTAGTATGATATACCTTTCTTTTGCATCTTTTTTGTATAATACTAATATTGATATTTGACAAAGCTTTGATTATCCTGCTGGGAAAACTTTAAATTAAACTGAACTGAATAATTCAAAACTAATTTTGTTGCATTGCTTTTTCCCTGTCTTTGGAACTTGTAACCAAGTAATACTTGTTTGCAGAAATAATTTCTCAGCCTATGCTTTCCTCAAATATATACACGTTTCATACATAGATATGGCCTTAAGTAGCTAGCTAGCAGTATTGTGTATTGTGTAGTATAGTTTAGATAAAAATAATGAAATATTTTTACTATACTGTAGTGGTATAGAACTGAAAGGTATTTAGTCAAATACTATTTATTGTGTGATTTATTAGCTTAATACAGTCTCCATGCAATCTATTGAATATTAGGATTATAGCACAATAAGTGAAAATGCTTTCTGTAACAACTTCGGTTGGATCTGTTTTATGCTATATTATGCAGTAGCCTTAGGCTTTAGTTAATATCTTGAAATCCCTGCTACTGAAGTAGGAACTTACTGAGGTGCTGCTTTGCTTATTAAACTTGCAAGTAATTTTACTCGCTAGCAGAGTACTCTTGATACACTGTCAAAGACTATTGTGTGCTAAAGCAATTATTGATTTGGAGCACAGAAGAACCAAAGAACAGATGATATCTGATTATGCCAGCAACTCATTACATAAAATTAGTGTATGCCGGTAGTGGAATGGAGTCTGACAAGAAGAGCCTTGTAATACAAGTACCAATTGTTTTTCAGGTTGCCTGTTGGATTTATTTGTAATTCAGCTTACAAAACTTTGGGTCTACCAGACTTAATCTTTGCTTCACTGTTTCTCTAGGATTGGTGGGTTGGTATCACTATTTCAAATTAGGTACAGTTTAACCAACTAAAAATGCCTCAAGGAATTGAGTTTGTAGTTTTGTAGACTATTTATTATGGTTAGCCGACCAATGCAATAGAATATCAGATCACAAGATCAGTGATGAATTATGAGAAGTATCAAGCTGAGGAATGGCAATCATAACATCACTGCTTCATACTGTAATTATGACAAGACAAGTAGCTTTGCTACAGTGACAAATTCTGCCTTCCTCTATTAGGTACGTTATCGCCGAGATCACCTTTCAAATAGGCAGTTACCATTTTTCCCATTGCTTGAAGATTTGATGAAGGACTGCAGTGATGGGGCTGCTTTATTGGCTGTGATACATTATTATTGTCCTGAACATATGAAGCTAGATGGTACGTGGATAAGAAATTCTAAGTGACCTAGTTTTAAATAATGTCTGAGTAGAATGTTACGGATTTACCAAAATAGCTTTATACAAATCTAATTGCGGTATTCATTATAATCTAAATAATCCAATAACTTTTAGTCCTACTGTTTGCAGTGGGAGCACATTTTTAGAAATTTCTCTGAAACTAACTACACAAAAATCCTTCACTTTGGTTGGCTCAAACCCCTGGTCAACTGTCCTTTTTGCTTATTATGTGTATCTATGATGGCATGTAAACAAGGATGGCAATGCTGCTGCTGCTTCTCAAACAAGGTTGTTGCTTCCAAGTTACCACCTTTGGGGAGTTGTGATGTGTATTCTAGGCTTGTTCTCCATGCAATACTGATCTATATCAACCCAAGAGATTGATGCAAAGGGATTAGAGAAGTGGCATTCATTAGGAAGAGCCCAGGTTGAATATGTATAATGTTTGGTGAATCACATTTCTTACATCTAAGTATGGGCACGTTGTATCCAGAAACTACTACCCTTATACATGTTCTAACTTATCACTTTCCCCTCTCTCATGCCCATGATACTCATTTTATCTTTCCCGGCTGAGAATATCTCCATGCTGATACAAATTGGCCTCAGTATCCCTAGTGCAGCCTTTGCTAACCCAGTGTCCTCCATGCTGGCTAGGGCTTATGGAAGTTTTAGTACAGAACATCTTCAGGGCACCAGGTTGGCAAAGGCTGCCCCTAGTTGGGACTTTGAGCTGCACAGTTCCTGTGCTGTCTTTGAATACCACTCCTGTAGTTTGACTTATAGGCTGAAGCAAAGCACTGTTGGGGAAAGTGTTGACTGTTTTTTCCTGCATGATAACTGCATGAGCTGAGGGTTAATCCATTGGGCTTCCTTGTGACACTGATCCTTGATGCTTTTATCATTGGTTAGAGATCTGCCTAAAAGAGGTAACATCGATTGCTGACAGTATCTATAACATCCAGCTGCTTCGGGAATTCTCAAATGAATATCTTAGCAAATGTTTTTACCTCACACTGGAGGACATGCTGTATGCTCCTTTGGTCCTAAAGGTAAGGCATGGAGGGATCCACCCAAATTTTAAAAGACACGTAGATAGCTTATTAATGTTAAAATCCTTTTTCTAGCCCAACATGATGGTCTTCATTGCTGAATTATTCTGGTGGTTTGAGAATGTTAAGCCAGACTTCGTGCAGCCCAGGGACCTCCAAGAAGTAAAAGATGGTGAGATATTTTGAACTTCTGTAGCAATAATAATAGTAACAACAACAACAACAAAAATTTATTTGTATCCTGCCCTCCCCGGCCAAAGCCGGGCTCAGAGCGGCTAACAACACGTAAAAATAGCACAGTGTACATAAAATCGCACAGTCAATTAATTAAAATACATTCTAGAATCAAATCAGAATCAAATTAATAGCAACCATTGGGTTAGAGTTCTATGCAGATTACAGAAGACAATTTCACTGATGTGGCTAGAACGTTTTATATCAAAGCACTTTTTTGTTAGCTTGTGTGGCATTCCTATGCGTCTCCAAGCTTGATTATCAGAAGCTTAGATCTTCTAGTGGATGCACAGAGAGTTGCTAGATGAGTGTCTTTTTTATCTTTCCAGACTAGAGCTTAGTTCTTTTTTAAAGTGTAGGCAAAATACAAGCTTACCCTACCTAGTATGCAGTGAGTCCAGCTTGTTAAGTATTCCTACACTTGGTCCAGTACTTGGTGGCAGTGGGTGTCTGGAAACTCTTGGCACTTGATTAAAATATATTGAGGTCTGATGCAGGAAATCGAAGTGGCATTGTCCTGCCCATAAATTAACATGGGGCACCATTCATTAAGAGACAGCCCTATGCAGGTCCTGCGGAAATGGATGAAAATTGCACAAGAACATTTTATTTTGTTATGACTGGCATTGTGCTCCATGGGCTGGATGTATGTCACTTTCTGCACTCCTTAATCATTCTATTCTGTAGTCTTCAATAGCCCCCAAAATTGGCTCCTTATCCTTGTCTCATGGAAGCACTCTATTTTTATGGTCCTTTCCCATCCTTCATTTGTTATATCCCTCGCTCATCTCCTATCCTTTTGCAATCACTGACTGCCTCCACTTCTGGACTGCCACTATGCTTTTAGGAATGTTAAAATAGTTGACTTTATATATATATATATATAAAAGTGCAGGTAAATTTGTTAAAAAGTTTCAGAATCATTATTAATAGGCACTCTGCCAATTTGCTGTTCAAAACATATCTGATTACTGTGAATTTTATATATGCTTATCTGAGTTTATTGGATTATGATACTGATGATTTGCAATGGCAAGAAATTTCATAAAATCTTACTTTGAGAGTGCCTGTTAGGGCTCTTGATTGGTGGTAGCTCATTTTTAAGGCAACACTAACACTGTAAATGAATGTGCAGCAAAAACAATGTTGCAGCAGAAGAGTAGCCGCCTGCCTGTTCCTATTTCCAACGCAACGAAACGCAGTTTCATGGTGAATCCAGCTGCTTCCAGTTCACCTGATGTACAACTCCCAGTTCAGCTCCCTTTGGAGTCTTGCAACAGGTATTCCCTGCATCCTGAAGAATTTGAGTATCTGTAAGTCTGTCTTTCTATCTCTACATTCAGTCTTGCTTTCCTTACCAGTTTGGGAGCTACAGCCTATTACTAGTGTTACCTTTAATTGTGTCCAGCAGACTAATTCCCTCCTCCTTCCAACAATTCAAATTAGGCAGCTGTGTGGATTTTCTCCACAGGTTATATTATTTGGTTTGGGCGAGGTACACAGGCTTACTGAAGGATCCTTATATTTTGGAAATGAAAACATACTACGAGGCCTCCGTTGTCTTTCAGTTTGGTCTGTAGACTTTTGGGATACTGAGGGCAGCAACATTTTCTTTGTTCTGCATTAGGTTCCTCCCACTTGCATGAATAAACTTGGTGAGAAAGTGCTTGAAAGCCACTGATACACAATACATTGCTTGTGATGGAAAATGTAACTCAGTTCTGGTTGGATGGCCGAATCTTGATTGTGCTGCTTATAAACCCAAGTCTCTTCTGTGGCTGAGAGTCTCCTGGCTCTTTTAGTCCCCTGCTGTGAGAAGCTATGGTGGTCAGAGTCAATCTCTTTCCCTCTCCTGTGCATTGGTGCGTCAGCCCCCTTCTCTCCTTCCCCTCCAAAGCTCTGCATAAGAATAAAGAGGGGCAACTGTTGCAACCTCCCAGTGCAGCATCTTTAATATGGTTCTTAAGAGCATGCGTGTCTGAAGAAGCAACTCTAGTTGAGTTTTAGGCAGAGTCTTAAGAGATACACATTTGGTAAAAAATAATAATAAAGGAATGTATTCAAGAGCAAGAAATGTAAGAAACAAGGAAGTACAATTCTCAGTCTGTTCAGGCACTGGTTGTGGTGGGAACCTTTTGCAAAAATCTGTAAGCTAATCGCACATCCAGTATGAAAAAGATACCATTTTCTGCGACTGAGTCTGTTCTGTCATTTATAGGCTTCTTTCTAGCTTTCATGGGGTCCTTTTAACCATCCATGTAAACGGAAAGCTGCTTAATGTAAATTTCAAATGTCTCCTACATTAACTATTAGTTATTTAGTAATACATTATGTACAGTAAGACAGCTTTAAAGTTTCAGTAACTTGAATCTTCCTAGTCGGGATGTAATTAAGTTCTGTAAAGGGCTCTTGAGACTTAAGTCTCATTATTCACCCTTCTCTTTACTCCTTCCTTCCTTCTTTTCCTTCTGTTTTTTTTCCTTTTAAATATGGTTTCCTTTTAAGAATGTAGTTCATTGGCTTAAGCATAGCCTCTTAATTTCAGATAGCTGGTACAATTTTGTGTTGTGAGTCACTCTTGTTGACTGGCTTAATTTTTTTACTTTGTTTTGGCATTTCTGGGCCGGGGGGGGGGATGATGGGTGTTGTGTAGTAATGTGTGTTTTTCCTATTGTTTTGTTTTTTCTCTTGCAAAAAAACCTCTCATTAATTGTGTGTGTGTGTGTGTGTATGTGTTTTAACAATAGCGGAAAAGGAAACCCTGCCTTCAGCCCATCCCATCCATTGCTGCCTTTGAGACAAAAACAACAGAAGTCCCTGCAGGGGGAGGACAGTTCAGGTAGGCACCTATTTCTCTTGTGAACATAGGAGCCAACTCCTAGGGGCTGAGGGGGCTTTGGCCCCCCCATAGTTGATGGGCATATCTATTCAAATGGTGTACTTGCACCACATCATGTGATCAGTTATGCAAGGTGGGGCTTACCTGGACCCCCCAATAATTTATTCAAGTTGGCACCCCTGCTTGTGAACAACTTGATGCAAAAGTAATAGCCACAGCACAGAACACAGTTTTGGGTATTTGGTCCCTCTGAAGTTGACAATAGAAAGCTCCTATTACTGAAAGATCAGGGTTAGGATGAAGAACACACTGCAACTGAGTTTGCCCCACCAGGTCTCTGAGTCTCTGGAACTGCAGCTGGGTCAGGCAATAGTGTGGCTAGTTTAATCTCACTTGTGAGAAAGGAAAGAGGTGGGGATAGTAGTGGGCCCTGACTTACGTTTCCTTTCCTTCCCCTCCCACCCATGTGATTCAGTCATTGAGAACTCTATTCCTTTTCCCAAGCCAGACAGGGTACCTTGTGGTTACAACAAACTTTTGAAGCTGTTGCTCTAGATTGTTGGATGTTGCTGTGAGTATTTTGGTAGGGGAAGGATGAGCAGTTTTGGTTAATCTGAGCACCATTTGCAGAGAAAATAACTTTGATAGTGAATGCCTTTTGTGGTGTTGCTTGGGCTGATGTGGAACAATCTTCTGACCTTCACAGTTCTACTCATACTATGCATATGTATAAGGTAGAGAAACTCTGGCTGCAGCTGTACTTGGCCATTTTATATCAAGAATTCCCCCTACCAACTACTACTGAGGCTTCAGTCCTAAGCATGGTTATTTGGAATTGAGTTCCACTTAGATTAATGAGTTTTCAATGCCAATCAGCAACTCACGATATCTAGGCTTAAAAACATGTGTACTTGTCATAATAGTGCAACAATTTTGAGCTATGGTATATATGACAGCAGTTTTATACTGCCCTCTAATGGTGAAATCTTGTTAAGTGGACATTCTGTAATAATAATGTAACAGCGTAAAATAATTAAAATCAAGAGTGTTTGAAAAGTTGTCCAACATCCTTTATATATATCTATATATATATTTGTAGATCAACGGCATCGTTCTAATTCATTGACAAAAGTAGATGGGCAGCCACGGGAGTCAATCCTTGCATGGCCAGAGAAGAAGCAAAGGTAATATATACTGGATGATATTGTATGGGAAAGGCACCTTAATATCTTTGCATGCTGTTGACATGTGGTATGATTTTATTGGTAAAAATGTTGATAATAGTGTTCATGCAGATAGCGTAGTATTATGGCCTGATAAAAATGCAGCAATCTACTGCTGATCCAGTGGTTAGGTGTTGAACCTGGTCATGAAAGAGTTTTGTGCCTTGGTTTCTGTGATGGGGAAGTGCATAGCATCTTCTTTCCAGTCTGTAAAATGGAAATAATAATGTCCTGCCTCAAATAATGGTTGGATTCTATCTATTTGAATACCAATGTGTAAATAAGTTCTTTGGATATTAGCATATTATGATAATGAATGTCTTTAGAATTAGTCAGCTCTGATTCTTTTCCTTGAATTTCTGCTTCCTATGAAGGCCAAAATTCAATGAATTACACAAATTCATGTGAATTCCATAGCTAGATGGGCAATTTCTGCTAAAGCACCCTTATCAGTTCTAATGGACATTTTATTACTTCTAGACCTGTTTCTCAGCCAGCACCATTCGCACTTCATTATGCTGCAAGCAGTGATGCAGACCCCAGTTCTGGTGATAGCATTAGCTTGGCTCGGTCAATCAGCAAGGACAGCCTAGCATCAAACATTATCAACATCACTCCAAAACAGCAGCCTCAGTCTGCACCAGTGAAAAGCGATGGGAAGAGTTTGCTGAACAATGTAGAAATAGAGGATGAGGATGAGGATGAAGAATTGATCGCAGTAATCTGCCCAGATGCTTCACTGAACCATGGCAACCTGGAACTTCAGAGTGTGCCAGCTAGATCACCTAGTCAAGTTGCAACCGCATGGGCTCAGAAATCACAAAGTGAAGCCTCCAAAAGCAAGACAGATAGCTTTTTCCTTGAGCCTTTAATGCCTGCTATTCTGCGACCAGCAAAGGAAAAACAATCAATCAATAAGGAGGATGAATGTGGGGAAGGAAAGAAGAGAGGCTTTGTATCAAAGAGAGTGAGTGAGGGGCCCATGGCTTTAGTCCGTAAGAAAGCCAATAATAATCATGCAGATCACATCCCCAGCAGAACTTTTGTTGCAACTTCTGGTTCTGAATTATCAGCAGTTGCTGGTTCCAGCATGGCAGATCCGTCAGTGCACTCAGAAGTCAGAGGAGAGCCCTTCCATCCCCAGGCAATTAGTAGCTTAGATACTTTATCTCTAGAACAGTCCTCCACCAAAGCACACGAGGATTTGGCTTGCAGTACAAATGTTGGCTACATGAAAAGTCCAAATTCTCGCATTGCAGACACCTCATGGACAATGATCAGGCAAGATTCTGATTCAGACATTCTGGATATGGAGGAAGTCGAACAAGATTTAGTGTCAGATGATCATCCAATAATTGCCAAGTATATAGGAGAAGAGGAATCGGCAAAGCTGCAAGAAGACATGAAGGTTAAGGAACATGAAGATAAAGATGATGCTAGTGGACGTTCAAGTCCATGCCTAAGTACTGTTTCTCAGATAAGCAGCTCATCCGTGACCAGTGGGAGTGCCAGAATGACTAACTTTGCTGAACGGAAGTTTCAGAGACTGAACAACTATGAAACAAAATCCAGCACCAGCAGCTCACAGAAGACCACACCAGATGGATCAGAGTGTTGTCCTGCCCTGTTAACCACATGGAAGCAGAAGAGGGAGCAAAGCCCCAACAGGCAGAACAAAGATAATGTTAACCTGCTGGCTTCTGAACTGGTGCAGCTTCATATGCAGCTGGAGGAGAAGCGGAGAGTGATAGAGGCTCAGAAGAAGAAGAAGGAGGTGTTGTCGGCCAGGCAGCGGTTAAAACTGGGCAAGGCAGCATTCTTGGGTGTGGTGAAGAAAGGGAAAGGGGCTGAAGTCTCTCAGCCACTTAAGCCAGAGCACTTCACGAAGGAGTATTCAAGACACAATGGGGAAGGCGTGGATGCTACTTTGAGCTCTGAATCTGAGTCCATCTTCATGAAAGAGGAAGGCGATGAAGAGACTCTTGATTCTCTTGAAGTGCCCAAAGTAAAGGCCCAAGAAACTGTTGCTTTTGTTGAGGAAAACAATCCAAAAGAACCCACTATACATGAAATAGAGAAAAGCAAAATGATTTCTGCTGCACTTCTAGAAGAGAACATCGAATCTGCTGAATGTGATCTCCCCATTGAGAAACTAAATGAAATGATCAGTGCCCTCCGGCAAGATATCCTGAAGATTTCTCGGCAACAAGAGCTTCTCATGAAACAGCCAACAGTATCGTCACTGAGAGGCGTCTCTCAGGACCAAAAGATAAAGGCACCAGTTCATTTTGTCGAACCTCTGTCTCCTACTGACATGAGTAGTCTCCCTAAGCCACCATGTCTCAGTCAAGGTCGGAGTCCTCACTCGGGGAGACCATCTGAACTGAAAGAGGGTAAGGAGCGTCAGCAAGCCATGATGCGCATCAAAACCCTGACTCCTAGCACTGACACCTCGCCACACTTAAGGCAGTTTCCATCAAACAATTCATCCAAGACCCCGACTGAAGCTACTGTCGAAAATAATTTTGACCTGGACAGCCTGGACAGCACTAGAGAGAAACAGCGAGCAGGATTTACCCTGTCCACTTCCAAAGACACAAATATCCTCTCTGAGGCTCTCAAAGATGTGAATAGTAACTTAGAAGACATTAGCTGTGCTTCTTGTGATAGCTTAGGGAAAGAGAACATCCCAGCAGAGGAGTCCACGAGAAGCAAAGGTAGCCTTATTGAAGTAGACCTGTCTGATTTAAAAGCCCCAGATGAAGGAGGAGAAGCTGAAAGCCAAGACGACTCCACATACCTGACTGGTGAAATTGATCAGAAGTCAGGAGTTAGTTTTTTCTTTAAGGTAAGAACAAGATAGTGTTGTTGAATCCCTGATTATTTGGTACAGCAGTAATCTCTCCTTAACTCTTGCTTTTAACTGGGGTGGGCTGAATAGTTCATTTTGTACACCCCTATATTACATGTGCTGGGTTTGGTGATGTGGGTGGGTGGGAGCATCGTGCATAGATTTATTTATTTTTTAAAAAAATAGCATAATAATTTAATGCTTAGTGAGTTGGCATCCCTTAATATCTCGCTCTTCATGTGTGTAGATATTCTGGCAAATGTGGTTGAAGCAAAGGTGCAACAGTCAATTTGGCAGCTCAGAAATAAGTTGCTACAAGGGTGGTCAGCTGTACCCTGTATTGTCAACGGGATACTTACATGCATGAGAGGAAAGACCATTATATATTGCTTTTTGCTAACAGGCACTACCTGACGACATGTATTATTATCATTATCGTCATTTATATACCATTCTTTATCTGAAGATCTCAGGGTGGTTTATAGTGACAGGTATTGCTGGACAATCCTACATGGGGTCAGAGGGGAATGCAGCAGTGGATTCATCACCTATCCCAAGTCCTGCTGAGCTGTGCTAGCCCATGGCATTAGGCATGATTTTTCCTTTTCACTGTACCAGCTCCAACTGACTGGGAATAGTTTTGCAACTTCATTCTCCCTGTGGTGGCATTTTCTGCATACTTGTGGAGTCTGTATGCTACATGCTGCCTTATGATGGTTTGTAATTCTCTTAGTGTACTTTCATTACATACGTTTGATAATGAAAAGGTCACTCAGTGCAGTATATGCAAACACCTGTCTCATTTAAGCTTACATAGAACTATTACAGGGTGAGCTCCATTTGTTCAGTCCTATCTCCTGCCAACCTAGCAGTTTGAAAGCACGTCAAAGTGCAAGTAGATAAATAGGTACCGTTCAGGTGGGAAGGTAAAGGGCATTTCCGTGCGCTGCTCTGGTTCGCCAGAAGCAGCTTAGTCATGCTGGCCACATGACCCGGAAAAACTGTCTGCAGACAAACGTCGGCTCCCTCAGCCAATAAAGCGAGATGAACGCCGCAACCCCAGAGTCGTTTGTGACTGGACTTAACTGTCAGGAGTCCTTTTTTAAGAACTTCTCAACAATGATAGAACTCACAGGTGGAGAATACTTTTATTTTTATATATCTTTGTGTGAGTTAATACTTAATACTTTATTATCCCTTTGGCACTGCATCGTTGTACTTTTTTTTGTCCTTCCAGTCTGTGACTCTTTATAGTTTATATTTTTTATTCTTTGTTTTCTTGCTTTTTGTTGGCACTTTTCTTATTTTTGTAACAAATCAGTCAAAAGCATTTAACAAAAATGCAATACAATAAAAAGTCAATAGAGAGTACCTGGATGTTTGCTTCACAATGTCAATGATATTCTGAGGGATTATTTTATTTTCTGTGTTTTCAGGACCCATCTATTCCCGTGGTTGTAATCTGTTTTAGCTGTTTTAAATTATCAGTTGTTATAACCTGCTCAGGAACTTGCTGCTGAAGGGCAGATAATAACTTTGATGTTGATGATATGTGTATGTTTATATGTATCTCGTTCCTTAATGGGACTCCAAATGGATGGGTTCCAAGCACTGACCAGATTCCAGACCGGCTTAGCTTCGGAGATGTTGCTGAAATAACTACCTTCAATTAACTGTCCTGGGGTCATACACTGCAGAGTTTGTGAACTTAGCAAGAGGGCTGATATTTGTTGCAAATATGGAAAATGGCAGCTCCATCGTTAAAGCAGCCAAAAAAATATATGTTTCTGTGCTCAGATGGAAGTCATGAGATTTTCTTCATAGCCTCATACAGCGCTTGCTATTTCTACACCCCACGCTGCAAAAACACTACTTCTCACTTGAATTTTAATTTGACAGGATGGGCAGAAAGCAGAAGATGAGCTTGCAAAGAAACGTGCCGCTTTCCTCCTAAAGCAGCAGCGCAAAGCTGAAGAGACACGCCTTAGAAAACTCCAGTTCGAGGCAGAGGCTGAACAAAAGAGAGATGAAGCCCGGTAAATTCAATGTCTTGCCGCACAGTATATAGATGAGTACTTCATGCTTTTATGTTCTCACTTGAGAAATTGGTAATGATGGGATTTGAAGGCTGCCCTTTGCCTTTTTAGTCGTAAAGCTGAAGAAGACCGCATACGGAAGGAAGAAGAGAAAGCCCGGAGAGAGCTCATCAAACAAGAACACCTGAGAAGAAAGCACCAGCAAAACTTGGAAGAACAAGGCCGTGGGAAGCCCAAACCCAAGCCCAAGCAGCCTAGGCCAATATCTGTTCATCAGGAAGAATCCTATAGCAACTTGGAAAGAAAGTGTTCTTCTATCCGTAAGCAGCAGCACTCATTTTGGCTCCTATAACAGTATAAAAATTAACTTTTTTCATTGTGTAACACCCTTTTTCTTTTGCCAGCTGATAATCTAAGTAGTGCTCAGTCGGGTTCTAGCCTGTCTTTGGCATCTGCAACGACAACTGAACCTGAAAGTGTTAATTCTGGTGGCGCACCTTCCAAACGGTAAGAGAAAGCATAAAGATTTAGGATTCTGATGTTGAAACATACTTTGGGGTGGGGAACGTTGCCCAGATGCCACATCCAGCCTTCAATAGTGGCCATGAACCCTCTGCAAAATAGAGATAATTGCAACTTTTAGGTAACAA
Source organism: Podarcis tiliguerta (assembly GCF_965153285.1). Classification (NCBI taxonomy): domain Eukaryota; kingdom Metazoa; phylum Chordata; class Lepidosauria; order Squamata; family Lacertidae; genus Podarcis; species Podarcis tiliguerta. The sequence goes on from NC_139553.1 coordinate 9,560,006, forward strand.
TAGTGTAGTAGTGACTGTCAAGAAATTGTAATGGTGCACTACTTTTAAAGTACTCACTATTAGTGAATGAGAAATAGTCATTGGGGTAATATAAATAAATTGTCAGCGTCATGGGTACTGTAAACAAGATTAACAAGCAATTAGGGGTAGAACTGGGATGGGAAACGTTTGAGCTCCAGATGTGGCTGGATTACAACTCCCATTATCCTTAACAATTGCCATGCTGCTGGAGACTGATGGCGACATGGGTCCACCTATACGTTCTCAATCCTTTGGAAATAATTGTCTCATTTCAGGTGTTAGCTGCTAATTTTGCAATTATGATCATTGTCCACTAATGGAGAATTTGTTACAGCTAACTCTTGATGGGCTTATTTATTCATGGACTCTCCCCATAAAATTGCGACACACACACAAGTACTCCCTTGCTTTTTTGTGGGTGTGTGGGTGCTCCATTATGTATATGTGTATGCATGCATGTATGTATATATATATGTGTGTGTGTGTCTTTGTCTTTCTACACACACACACACACACACACACACACCAATTTAAGAGACCATTTCATGCTTCCGACAAAGCATGCTCTAGCCCGCAAGAAATATTCTACAATAATTTGTTAGTTGCAGATACTATGTTTTTTTAATAAAGCAGCTTAAGCAATTTAGCATGGCTAACCCTCTGAAGCACATCTCTTTTCTGAGGGAGAGAGAGAGAGTGCAAAATCTGGGGAGATGGAAAATTGGACACACTTGCCTTCCCCCCAAATAATCTGGTAGCTATGAACACACTGCTCATGTTCTTCTGATCCTTCTGACAGAGTGAAATCAATGGAAACCTTGCCCATATTGAGCAGGAACCCAAGTCGAAACATGGAGAGAGACTGGGAAAGCACCTCAGCAGCCTCTTCAGTTGCATCAGTAGCAGAATATACTGGTAAACCTAATACATTTTATCTGTACCTGTGTAATTAATGATCAGGATTATATAAATCTGGTTGCCAGTATGTGGAACAGTACAGTGCAGTCTTCATTCTGTGGTCTCACGCCTCTGAACATACAGCAGGAAGCTGCTTTGAAACAGTCAGACCACTGATCCATCTAGTTCTTCTCAGAGTAGACTCATTGTAATTAATGAACCTTATTGATGTCCATCAATTTTAATGGGTCTACTCTGAGTAGGGCTAACGCTGGATACAATCCTGTTTTACTGGGCTTTTATCATGGGATGTAGAAGCTTTGCAAATTTGCCTTTTTAAATATTGCTAGTGAAATAAGGAAGAAATTTCTTACTTATTTAAAAAAAAATTTATAAAAAAAATCTGCCTTTTCATAGTTGCTCAACATAGCTCGCAACACTGATAAAAAACATATGAGACTTTCATTTTAGCTATCAAGCCACTTGTTTAAAATTTATGTTTTATTAGGTCCAAAGATGTTTAAAGAGCCCTGTGGCAAGTCAAACAAATCAATTATCCACAATGCTATTTCCCACTGCTGTCTTGCTGGAAAAGTGAATGAGCCTCACAAGAATTCTATACTGGAGGCAAGTATCTCTGAGAACAAGAGTTTTGGAATTGGTCAGTTGCTGTATACCTTGATTTCCATGCCCATTGTTTGATGTCTTCCAAGCATAACATGCACAGTTAGCATTGGTTTTTAAAAAATTGTTGTTGTTTTTTTACTTTGTTACTGTCCCATATTGAATAACCCTGATCCCTGGGACACAGTGCATTTGCAGTGTGGATGACTTCATATGGAAAGCTCTTGAGTGGCCAGCTTGCTAGTGTGTATTGCAAGTCATGCTTAAATCATAATAGTCTGGTTTATGCATAATGCTAAACTGGTTTATTAAACTGTGGCTTATATGTTTCTTAAATAATAGCTTAGTGTTTTATGTGTAAGGTTTGACCAGCAACTTATAGATTGTTTACTGCAAGGATGGGGAATCTCTGGCCTTCCAAATAGATGCTGCTCAAACTGAAAATTCAAACTCATCAGTGGCAGATCTTGGTATCTCAAATTTCAGTGGTGCCCTGTGCGATGCCAAAATCTGGCACACATCCCCTCCACCTCTTGCTTTCTGTTGGATGTCTTAGTTGTGGTGCCTGATGCAACACCCCAGAAGTTCCATGCCCAGTGTAACCAAACCAGATCCGCCTTTGCTCTCTTCAGCCCCAACTTGCATGACCAATGGTCAGGGAAGATGGGAAGTTCCCCATTGTTGACTTACTACCAACAAACCATTGAAGCCATGTTTGTTGTTGGTTTTCAGACTTTAATTTAACTATGGCTTGATGTTACATTGAATCCAGTACTCGGTTTGTTTGGCCACTCCACTCCAGAAACTCACCAAACTACAAAAGCATGAGGCAAGAAAATACAGCAGACTTGGGAGGAAAAAGCCAGTGTTTGTTTTATCAATTGTGGCACAACTTGTGGTTAACTCATGACTTGTTTAAAAGAATCATAGCTTAGTGCTGTGCAAACCAGGTCATTGTGGCACTGCAATTTAGAAGTACCAAATGTACCGTATTTTTCGCTCCATAGGGCGCACCTAGTTTTCAGAGGGGGAAATCAAGGGGGGGAAATATGACACACACACCCCCCAGCTCTGGGAGCAGCGAACAGGCTGCAGGCAGCCTGTCCGCTTCTCCCAGACCTTCTTCCTGCTTTTGCAGGAGGTGGGGGAATTCCCCCACCTCCCGCAAAAGCCCACAGTTTGGGGAGAAGGGGACAGAAGCGTGCAGCCTGTGCGCTTCTCCCAGACCTTCTCACTGCTTTTGCAGAAGCTGTGCACTCTTTAAAGGGGCTGCGCTGCTTCTGCTGGCTTTTCTAGGAGGTGGGGAAATTCCCCCACCACCCGCAAAACTGGCAGAAGCCGTGCGCTCTTTAAAGGGGTTGTGCGGCTTCTCCTGGCTTTTCTGGGAGGTGGGGGAATTCCCTCACCTCTCACAAAAGCCGCACACTCTTTAAAGGGTGCGTGGCTCCTGTGGGCTTTTCTATGAGGTGGGAGAAGGGACTGATGCGGCCAGTCAGTCCCTTCTTCCTCCTGGGGAAAAGCCCGCAAGAGCGCACAGAGCTTGTGTGCGGCTCTTGGGGGCTTTTCCCGCCTGCCTCCCCCCTGCATTCGCGCCACAGGACGCACACACATTTTCCCTTGCTTTTTAGGAGGGAAAAAGTGCATCCTATAGAGCAAAAAATATGGTATTTCCTGACCTTCATCTTGGGTACGTTAGACATTGCCAGCAGTGTGCTGGGCTCATTTAGCAGTCTTTGATTTCCTGTGGTCATTGCTCTCAGAATTTTTCTCTTTCACCTCTAGGAGCTCAAGAAATGTGATGCCAAGCACTACATTATTTTGTTCCGTGATGCTGGCTGCCAGTTCAGAGCACTTTATTGTTTCAATCCTGAAACAGAAGAAATCCACAAGCTGACAGGAACAGGGCCAAAGAGCATCACTAAGAAAATGATTGACAAGCTTTATAAATATAGCTCGGACAGGAAGCAATTTAATATCATTCCAGCCAAAACCATGTCTGCCTGTGTAGATGCTCTGACGATTCACAACCATCTGTGGCAGCCCAAACAACCTGTAGTGCCAAAGAAGACTCAAACTCACAAATGACATTACAGTTCAGTGGGAGACTATTGTAGATTTCATCGCTGGGGAGAAATGAGTTTCCTCACCCTCTCTCTGGTTTGGGTATGAAATGAGCAGAACCATAATCCCTTTTTTAAAAAAAGAAAAGAAAGAGGCTTATTAAACGTGGATGCAAGGAAAGAATGAAGGAGCAGCTTCAGTGTTCTTTTTGGGTTTTTTGTATGAATGATAAAACGGCTGTTACACCCATTGATAACCAGAGAGGCTTTTCACATGAGGGAAGGTGCATGTAGCAAGAGTGGATTTCTTTTTACTTGAAGTTCTTCATTGGTACAAATTGGGACATCTTTTCTTGTTCCTCCCCTTCTCGCAATCACTCTTGGAGTTAGCATGTGCTGCCCCTCAGGAGAACAAGAAACTGGGCACTGTGGCAGGCTTTCAAGGAATATCTTTTAGACTTTGGAGACTTGATAACATACAAACAATTGGTACTTGTCCCTACTGCCAACACTAAACCAGGCTCTGACTTGTGGAAGGAAAAGGAAAATACTCCAACCCCACCCCCTTGCTGCTCAGAACCAAGTTTACCTAAAGTATCAAATCATTTTTAAAAGCACTGAAAACTGTAAAATTCGCCTTTTTTAAAAAAGAAAGAAAGAAAATGGAGGACTTATGCAAATTATCATGGCTGAACATTTCTGCAACACAATCATGAAGAGGCAAACAGGTGCTACTTGTTGGAATATTCCCAATTTGAAACTTGAGGCAAGCTGAATGGAGTACAGTCAACATTGCTTTTCTGTTTCGAGTAGTATCCTAACAGGATTTTTTTTGTCTTTTTAATAAAGACAGATTATTGAAATGGTAGAACATCTTCACTCAGAGCATGTTACTCCTGTATAATGGTGCACTTAATGATCACAAATTATAATGCTTTTAAATTATGTCCTGAAATGTAATTTAAATTGGTTTTTTTCTTTTTTATTTGAATGAGTACCATGCTCTAAAATGGAGTGTGTTTTTTGTTGTTGTTTTTTGTTGTTTCAACTTTTTTCTTTGGTGGCAAGAGTATATGCTAATAAAGGAAAAAATATACCAGTTTCCATATACTAACAATTTTCAAACAAAGCTGCATTTTGTTTTTGTTTTTTGAAGGCTCAATCTGATGGTTTCAGTTTTCCTTTTCCATCTAGAAATATTAAATCTTGAGTAATAATAATAATAATAATAATAATAATAATAATAATAATAATAATTTATTTATACCCAGCCCATATGGCTGGGTTTCCCCAGCCACTTTGGGTGGCTTCCAACAAAATATTAAAATACAGTCCATTAAACATTAAAAGCTTCCCTAAACAGGACTGCCTTCAGATGTCTTCTAAAAGTCTGATAGTCGTTGTTCTCTGTGACATCTGGTGGGTAGGCGTTCTATAGGGCGGGTGCCACTACCGAGAAGGCCCTCTGCCTGATTCCCTGCTTCTCGCAGTGAGGGAACCGCCAGAAGGCCCTCAGTGTCTGGGCAGAATGATGGGGGTGAAGATGCTCCTTCAGGTATACTGGGCCGACTCTATTTAGGGCTTTAAACGTCAGCACCAACACTTTGAATTATGCTCCGAAATGTATTGGGAGCCAATGTAGTTCTTTCAAGACCGGTGTTATGTGGTCTCAGCGGCTGCTCCCAGTCACCAGTCTAGCTGCCGCATTCTGGATTATTTGTAGTTTCCGGGTCCCCTTCAAAGGTAGCCCCACATGGAGTGCATTGCAGTAGTCCAAGCAAGAGATAACTAAAGCATGCACCACTCTGGCGAGACAGTCTGTAGGCAGGTATGTTCTCAGTCTGCGTACCAGATGGAGCTGGTAGACAGCTGCCCTGGACACAGAATTGACCTGCACCTCCATGGACAACTGCGAGTCCAAAATGACTCCCAGACTGCGCACCTGGTCCTTCAGGGGCACAGTTACCCCATTCAGGACCAGGGAGTCCTCCACACCTGCCTGCCTCCTGTCCCCCCAAAACAGTACTTCTGTCTTGTAAGGATTCAACCTCAATCTCTTGGCTGCTATCCATCCTCCAACTGCCTCCAGACACTCACACAGGACCTTCACCACCTTCACTGGTTCTGATTTGAAAGATAGGTAGAGCTGGGTATGGTTGATGGTATCGAAAGCCACTGAGAGATATAGCAGAAGCAGGAATCAGCTCTCACCTTTGTCCCCAGCTCAACCAAGGCAGTTTCAGTCCCATGATGAGGCCTGAATCCCGACTGGAAGGGATCCAAATGGTCCGCTTCTTCCAGGCATGCTTTGAGTTGTTCAGCAACCACTTGCTCAATCACCTTGCCCAAGAATGGAAGATTTGAGACTGGGTGATAGTTAGCCATATTGGCTGCGTCTTAAGATGTTTTTTTAAAGAAGCGGTTTGATAACCACCTCTTTCAGCGGGTCTGGGAAGGCTCCCTCGCGGAGAAGAATTCACCACCCAGTGAAGCCCATCACCCAGCCCTTCCCAGCTAGCTTTTATAAGCCAGGATGGGCAAGGATCAAGGAAACAGGTGGTTGGTTTCACTCATCCCAGCAGCCTGTCCACATCCTTGGAGGTAACAGATTAGAATTGATCCCATGCAACTTGACTAGGCAGGACTCCAGCACTCTCCTGCCCCGGCCCTGCTCCCAGGTGGAGTCTACCTCTTCCCGAATCTGAGTGACTTTATCTGCAAAAAACTTTGCAAAATCATTGCAGGAGATCAGATATGACCTTAAGGTTGTTTGTTTTCCCCGCTACAGAAAATAACTTGTTTGTGTATATGTCTAATGAGGGCCGTTTTGATTACTGATAATTATAAAACCTGTCTGTTCATTCCCCACCCCCAAGCTCACTCTGACTCAGCTGCCCAGGAATTTATTTTTAGGTTATGACTCTGGTTTGCACATATTTTACTTCTACTTGAAGTGTTACTTGAATATGTTTAGTGTACGGCAGCCCAGCCCGATGGGCTTGGTATAAATAATAAAATAATACTTATTATTCTTAGTGCAAAGGATACTATGCCAACATTAGAGATTGAATAGTTGAAACTCCAAAACACAATACAGCGTAATTTTGTAATGAATCTAGACATAACAATAATTGGAATTAAAGTGAGTTTTGTACAGAAGTGTGAGAGAGAGGGTAGTGAATACTAACTAGAGAAAGAAGAATGAAGGTCTTCTATTGCAGTCTTATTGGTTCCATCCCCTTGCAGTACATTTAGGTCAGCTGTACATTTTATTTAATAGCTGGCTACCCTGTAAGAAAGGAGATGCTTTATTATTTCTAAAAGTATTCAGCACTGTCATGAGTGTAACTTTTTTCTGTTACATGCTTTATTTCTGACTGTTTGATATTATACAACATATTTATTTTATGGAAGCACTGAATCTTAATAAAAACCATCACCTAATTTTTGTTATTCCATGCATCATCTTTTTTGTTTCTGTTGGACGCCTCCCTTATGCTCAGACACATAGCTTTATTGATGTGCTTTGCATTTTGTTTGAAGTGTTTCTTAAACTAGGGATTGGGAATCTAAGGCCCTCCAGATGCTATTGGACTTCAACTCCCATCCACCCCAGCCAGCATGGGTAGCAGTCAGAGTCAGGGAGGATGAGAGTTGTAACTGAGCAATATCTGAAGGACCACAAAGTTCCCAACCCTGTATTAAAGCAAAGTTGTCTTGACCTATGGGGAGCAAGTAGCATGGTATTCATCCCAGCTGGTGGAGCTTAAAGAGCTGAAAACCAAGTTGACACTATGGACGTTTCACGGTCTATTGACCCTGTGCCACCACTGCGGTTGCTTTCTTCGCTGCCGCCACCCCGCTTCTCACGGGGACACACGGAGTCCAGACAGTTGTTAACATAAACAAATAATCAAGTTTATTTTTAAATGCAGGAACAAGCGTATGGTTGCAGTTTATTTTTCTCTTGTCGGTTTCTTAAATCTTAGTTCCTACAACTTCAAACTGAATTATTCCCAACTATCTATCTAACTCCCTAACAAATCTGGAAGGACCCTGATGGGTTCCTGTAAAGGAGGTGTTTGAGTCTGCAAGAATCTAGAAGGAATTCCAGAGTTTGCTCCCTGAGTAAAAGCTTTATGTTTGTTAGAACTTGTGCCTTTCGGAGATGTCCAGTATGCATGCCTCATAGTGTTCCTCTTATCATGAAACTAGTCTTTGTGACATGTCCATGATTTTTACATAGCGTTGTAGTTTAAACTCTGGATTCACCTATCAGCTTTATTCCTGAGCTATAATGGGTAGCTGCCCCCCCCTTTCCTTTTTGGTGTTTGAATTATTGGGGAAAAGTCATGAGGCAGGAGTATATATTTGCAACCTTCATACTGCTTTCACATCCAAGTAAGGATTAACAGGTTATTTACAAAAAATAAACCTTTTTTTCGTATTTGCCTTTACAGTTCAGGTGGAATTCTTGCATGTAAAACAAAGGTGCAGCTCATTTTGTGTAGTTGTTAGGCATTGTTAGATTGTAACAATGTGAAATTATTGGGTGGTCTTCGATAAATAGTCCTTTTTTAGCCTCAGTCCTTCTACCATCTGCACAATGAGGAAATCTGGCCTCCTTTACAAAGGAGAACAGGAGAAGGCAATCATATTATACCTTCAGCAAGAAACTTCTAAGTGACTACTAAGATGGCTAACCATCTCAAAGCTAGCTCTAAGCATGCTTACTCAAAAGTCTCTCTAAGTTCATTAGAAGGTACGCCTTCATAAGTTCATTTAGGATTACTGTTTTTGAGTACTTTATGAACCTTGAAAACAAAAGTGAAGCTGAGTTAGAGTATGCAGAATTTTGTATGTGAAGGCTATGTTTTTAAACACTGGTGATACTAAGTGATCTTACTCTTTGGACAGTGTGATTACTCCCTACTAAATGTCACATACCACTACTTGGTCATAGCTCAGTAGTAGAGCATCTGCTTTGCATGCCGAAGGTCCCAGGTGCAATCTCTGGCATCTCCAAGTAGGGCTGGGAAATTCTGAAACCCGGGGGAGCCAGTCATTGTAGATTGTACTAAACTAGATAGACCAGTGGTCTGATTTAGAATAAGCCTAAGGCAACTTCCCATGTACTTGTTTTAAAACTAAGACTGTGATATATCCTTTAAAGTAGCAACTTCTCCAACCCCTTTACCCCTCTTTTTTGGCTATGTATGCTACATAGGGAAACTTTCTCTTGGCTTCATGGGAAGACTTCCTTCCTTTGTAGCTGCTTAACTTCAGACTCACTGGCATTATTGAGAATAGGGACCATTTGAAACAAACAGTTTTTTGGTTCACAAGTAAATAGAAATCCAAACCACCCTGACTTGGCCCCCAGTCCTGAACACAGCACAGTGGATCTTTGAAAGGTTTCTTTAAAAAATAAAACCTTCAAAAACCCAACCATCAGTTATCACTTGACAATACATGTCTATTTCACCAAGGGAAAGGTTAGCTGAGTAGTTGAAAACAAGAAAAGCATGGAAATGACTCTTAGGTTGCTTATTTTGGGCATAGCCCACCCTTCAACAAACTTAGGGCTACTAACAATTACACAGTTTAAAAATACCAAGAAGCAGCCTCAAGGTTAGTTCAGATATTTCAAATACTGTTGGGAAGTGGTGGGTGGCAGCAATGGATTGCAAAGAGATCACTTTACCACAGTAGTGTAAGAAGTGGCCAGCGCTATCCTCCCATTGAGTGCAAGCAGAAGTTTGTAAGAGCCTAGAGGTGTGTGTTTGCATTTCAATAGATGTGCACAAATGTTTGGGTGCAGTCCTTGGGTGTTCCGAACAGTGCATCTAGCCTGCCAAGTTTTGTACTGCTTAGGCCAATCACTTCATCAAGGTCCCTGAATAACAAAATCCTTTTCTTAAAAACCGGAATAGAGAACCTGTGGCCCATCACTCTTGACCGTTGGCCATCCAGCAGCACCTGAAAGGTCGCAGCATTTGCCATCCCTGCTTTATAACAAAGAAAAGTTTGGCTTGACCTGGCAGGAAGATCTGGTCTATGCAAATATTAAACCAGGTAGCAAAACTGATCAGGAAAACATTTTTGTGATACTAGCCTCCTTTAAACCTAGCTTTGTACATGAATAATTTTTCTTCCTGAACTGGACACCACTGTCATAGTTAAAGAGCTGAACTCAGCTGCCTGTTCATGAGAACCATTTCTCATTGGGACATGTTAAAGATCTCTGATATTACAATGCATTTTTTAAAATTAGTTTTTGCTCCCTCACATTTCAGTTCAGGCTTGCCAGTGGCTTCTGCTAAGTTTGCTATTAGTGTAGAGGGAATGATAGGCACCTTTATATGTTACATATGAAACCTAAAGGATATGCAGCATTAAGAACATCAGAAGAGCCCTGCTGGATCAGGCCAAAGGCCTATGTAGTCCAGTATCCTGTTGTCACAGTGTCAGGCAGATGCCCCACTGGGAACTCCACAAACAGGACCTAGCTTCATGGGAAGGTACTCAGTATCCTGGAAATCTGATTCAGTGATTGCATGATTTCTAAGGCTATCAATATGAGATTATCTTCTTCTTCTTCTTCTTCTTCTTCTTCTTCTTCTTCTTCTTCTTCTTCTCCTTTGCACACAGTGGCTGCTTTCTAAAAAGAAAGTTGGCAGCCAAGAAAAAGGAGCAGCTGCAATTGGACACTAAGAATGGGTTTGATGGAGCAGCATTCGTTTATAGATTCCAAATAAATGAATTGGTCAATGACTTAATAATTTCCTTGGTGGCTATTTGGGGATATGGTGGACAAGCCCGCTGTATCCCTTTGAAGCGAACTGCCTGCAAAAAAGGTCAGAGTTGACGTTCCCCTCTTGGCTTAGGACTGGTAGTTTGGGAGGGCAGCGACTTTTTAGCTTCTCATCACTAATCCCTTTATAATTGAGTCATTGGTCATCTGCTGAGGCCTATGCCACTGCAGAGGGCACACTGCCACACTCTGGAGTAGGGGTCACTAATCTGATGCCCACAAAAGCTTTAATTGCTGCCCCAGACTGAATACTAATTGAAAAATAAAAGTCTTTTGTCCTCCTAGAAAGAAAGTTATGGGGCAAAATGTGCAGGTATCTTCTAAGCTGCTTCTGTGAAATTAGTGTGAGTATGATGTGGCCCCCTTGAATATTTTTCCTGGTTTTGAGGAATGCTTCCTGTTGTTATTAGACAGCACACCGTCATTCTGTGTGCATGTCATCAGTATTGTGTGATCTTCACAATCAGGAGCAGCAGGACACAGCTAACTTCCCATGGTAAACAGAAGGTTGCGAGGAGTGGTTGTTTCTAATTTTGTGTTCTGCCATGCTCCCTATGGCAACCATTTTGTGCCCACAACACCCTCAAAATCCAAAATGTGCCCACTGGTCCAAAAAGGTTAATAACTCCTACTTTAGAGGCTCCTGTTTCTGGTTTGGGCAGTGGTGTTGGGGAGCCTTTTGTACTAAAATCCAGATCTCCTTTTCTCCTCCTCCCTCTGCGTGAAAAACACACTTTGTTTACAAGGCAACCAAGCCCATCGCAAACAAAGCACAGCATGGATGAGACCTCAGAAACATTAATTTGTGCAGAGGTATCTACATCTATCACTTAGCAAACACCCATTTCCTGCAAGTTTGTGTCCTGGTCCTGCTGTTCCGGGTTCTCCTGGTTCCTTACAGTGTTCCTGTTGCCTGCTTGCTGCTCTTTCCTGCCATCACTGCCTGTTTACCCGCCCTCTCTAAGACTACAAGCAGCGAGCAGATGCAGCAAAGGCAGCCTCCATTTGTCTTGCTTTCTCCCTCCAGGTGGTGGTGCAGATTTGGGGCCAGAGGGAGAGGGCAAGTGAGTGGGCATCAATGCCCTGGAGATGAGGGAGAAGGGGATCTACTTGGGGGACCCTACCCAAGGCCCCCGCTCGAAACAAGAAGATGTAAAATAGGGATGGCAACTCCCATTCTCAGAGGCCAAATGTGGCCCTACATGCCTCTCTTTATGGCCCTTGGAATGTTCTCCCCAGGCCACATCCTTCACAGGCCCTACTTTGCACCACACTTGACTGTTGCTGCTTGACTGGGATGTGTCTTTGAAATCTTATAATGAACCCTTCCTTGCTGTTATGTACTGAGTTGAATAGGATTCAGAATGCATCAGTCTGATTGGTCCTAAAACAATAGGATTCAGAATGCATCAGTCTGATTGGTCCTAAAACAATAGGATTCAGAATGCATCAGTCTGATTGGTCCGAGAACAATAGGATTCAGAATGCAGCAGTCTGATTGGTCCACAGGAGCCACCCAATCCAGCTCCAGGTGGAAGGGAATCCGCAGCCTGATTGGCCTACAGGAGAATCCCGGAATTAGCCAATCACATGGGGCCCATTGTGTAAATAATGTACTATATAAGGCAGACATTCTGGGGGAACTTCCATTCCTCCTCACCACTATGAGCTGAATAAAGAGCATGAAATCCACTCTCGACTCCCGAGTATATTTCACTTGCCTTGATAGAGGATAGGTAAGAGTGTGTGTAGAAACTAGCCTCCTGTACAAAGGCAAAATCTGCATTCATTGTTTCACCCACTTTTGACTCTCGCCTCGCTCACCACCAGCATGTAGCTCCCCGAATGCACCTCTCAAGCTGAAGCGAATGCACCTCTCAAGCTGAAAAGGGCTCCCCACACCTGCTGTAAAGCTCTATCGCAAAACAACATTGCAAAATGTTGCAGTGGGTCAGTGGTGACCCCTTCCCTTTTGCTCTGTGGTGTATCACAACGATGCTTGTGAAGAAATGTATAGAATGGGCAACTGGACTGGGTGGGCGGGGTGTAATGCCGCTCAGTTTTAAAGACAGTTGCACAGTTTCTTTTTGGGAAATGATTTGGCTGGCATCAGGAGGCATGACTCAGGTTAGACACTCCAGAGTGGCTGGGGAAACCCAGCCAGATGGGCGTGGTATAAATAATAAAATTATTATGATCTACTGTACATGTGTGCAGCGCGAATGGACAAGGGTCGCCTATAAGCCTGCTGTCATCTTCATTCATGACCCTCTAAATAAAGTTTGGTTTCTGCTGGACAAAAGGATCCAACTCCCAGTGCCTTAGCAATGACTGAAGGACCCCAAGGCCAGACATATTCATATTTGATCCATAATTCTCTACATCCCCATGAGACTGTGCTGGGAAGGGGGGGTCTAGGAAAATGGAGCAGGGCTCTTGGTTTATCCTGTAAAATGGTTAACGTATTTACTGGTAATGGGAAGACTCCATGGTGATGCTATGGAGATGATGCTATACGAACCATGCATGAGGCCTCACGGGGGAATGAAAAGCCCCCCACAGAAGGGAAGAGTTCAACACGTAACAGGTTTTGACTTGCCTGTATCCACCAAATGGAGGCTGCATGCACCAGCCCTGCAGTTTTATACCTCCCACCTCACAGGCAAAGTTGCTAGTGTGCTGAAGAAGAAGACCAAGCTGACTGCTTCTCTCGCCGAAAGGAAAAGCCTGTCCAACATGAAATGTAAGTAGGGGACTCTTAGAGTACCATGTGGATGAACGACAAACGTTTAGTTGCAGGTGCTGTAATTATTGTTTTATTTTGATTTATTACCCACCCATCACCCTTAAGGTCCCACAGCTGGTCGGAGCAATGTAAATACAGTGGTGCCCTGCAAGACGAATGCCTCGCAAGACGGAAAACCCGCTAGACGAAAGGGTTTTCCGTTTTGGAGGTGCTTCCCAAAACGAATTTCCTATGGGCTTGCTTCGCAAGACGAAAATGTCTTGCGATTCCTGGGGAGTTTTTTCCGCTCCCCACCCCCTTTTTCTAAGGCACTAAGCTGCTAATAGCCTTTTAGCAGCTAATCCGCTAATCCCTTAAGCCTTTAATAGCCGCTAATAGCCGCTAAACCGCTAATAGCGCTAATCCGCTAATGGGCTTGCTTCGCAAGACGAAAAAAACGCTAGACGAAGAGACTCGCGGAACGGATTCTTTTCGTCTTGCAAGGCACCACTGTATACACCATTACAGATGCCTTGAAGCAAGCATGTCCAAAGTTTGTATCAGGGGCCTAATCTGGCCCACCGGTCGGTTTAATCCGGCCCCTGTGACAGTTTATTTTCTGGGTTAAAATCCTAAAAAAGAACTCAACAACTTCACTCCTAAAAAAAAAAGAGCTCAAGAACTTGGGGGTAAAATAATAAAAAAAGCTCAACAACTTCAATCCTAAATGGCCCTTCACTTCATCAAATCTGGCCCTCTTTGAAAAAAGTTTGGACACCACTGCCTTAAAGCAAATGGCATCAGGACCGACACAGCAGCATATCAGGACCAACATAGCAGCATTCAGGTTGCCCAAAATATCCAGTGCAAGGAGGAAGGGATCAGGAGGGTTTTTTTTTGGGGGGGGTTAGGTGTTTGGGACTGAGAGGGTTGCACTCCATGTGGTATAGCGGATTGGGATAGTATATGGGAGACCAGGGTTCAAATCCCCATGAAACTCACCGGTGACCTTGAGCCAATTGCTGCTGCTGCTACTCAGCCTAACCTACCTTGTACGGTTATTGTGGGGATTAAATGAGGAGGTTGAAGGTGATGTATGCCACCTCGAGCTCCTCAGAGAAAGAGGTGGGGTATACAGTAGATGCAATAAATAAATAAGAATAGGGTGGGTCCCAAAGTATATATAACTTAAGTGTCAAAGGCTAGGATAGAGATGCTTCTTCAGTATATGACAAAAACTCTATAGTGAAGATGCCAGGAGCACTGATGCTTCCACAGATAATGTCCTCTCCCAGGCTGCCACCACTCTCAAACTTCTATGGGTGGTGGAACAACTTACAGGAACTACTAAGAGTTAATGTACTATATACATAATATTATTAAGAGGTTCAATAGGGAGGGAGATGGTCTTTTGGGCATTTGGGGCTCAGTCATTTGGGCTTCGAATGTAACTGTGAGCACCTTGAATTGGGCTTGGAAACCACAATAGCAACCAACTGAACTCAGGTGCAGAGTTCTGGCTAGAGATGGAGAGAAAACTGATTCTGTTTACATCATCATGAAAAAACCGCCTAACTACCACTTCGCAAACCAATGTACAAACTGAGCAGCATGTATTCTTTGGAATTCACACTTTCAAAAATTTGCAGTGCAGCTCTCCAATCAGTTCAGTTCATAAGTTTATTGCTCTAGCCAAAGGCCATGGCAAACCTGTAGCAATAGCCTTAATAAAACAACATACATCCATAATATAAGCTAATATCCATGATACACCAACAAACTCAAATCCATCTTGATTTCAGACTAAACCTTTGAATCACCACAACAATTTGTTTATTAATTTATTTTGCCAATTATTTTTTATTGATTTTCCAATATAAACCCAGAAAACCCACAAATTAGTTCCAAATTAATACAATTTTGTTAAGAGGCTTCCCACACACAGTTCCTGATGGATCTTTATTATTTAATATTACTGTGTTTCATATTCTTATTTATTTCTATTACATTCAATTTTTCCAAATTATCATACAATTAACAGTTGCACTCTTTATGATTTCTATTTGGTGTTATTTTATTATTTAACTTCCCCCCAAAAAAGGCTTCAAGTGAGGACCCATAGCTTTTTCCTTTTCATCCTGTGTCCACTACATCCAAAAGTCAGTTGTTAGTCTCTTGGCCTTATGTGTCTCTCTGACGTTTTCCTTTTTTCCTGGTGCATTTGGGGCTGTCTCCCTACTCCCACTGCTGTTTTATTCCAGCCTGGTTGGGGCAGAGCTGAAACTTCAGGTTAAACCCTCTTCTTTCTCCTGCTCAGCTCCTTCCCATAATACTCAAGCAGTTCCAAATCGACAACAGCAGATCCCTCCTTTCCACTAGCACCAAGAATCAACAAGTTCCGAGTTCCAGAGATTTGCCATTTCTTCTTCTGGCTGGGAAAGGAGAGAAAAGGTGGTGCCATTCCTCTTCCAACACCCAAAAAGCCCTCATGCAACTTTCCTTTCGCTGCTACCAAAACATTTTTTAAAATTTTTAAAAATAGGTTATATCTCAACATCTCCACAATCTCTTTCAGTCTTTTTTTTTTTTTTTTTTTGGAGGGGGGTAGGCTCCAACTCCCAGTGACAACCTTCCAAACAAAACAGTTCTCTCCCTCTTTTAAATCCTTTCAAGCCACACACAGCTTTACATCTTCTTTTAAATCTCAGCGTTACATCATACATCAAACCATCCTCACCTGTATATCTTAAAATTCAATATTAGGAGAGGGTTGCTGAATCATAAATGTAAAATATTCCATAAAATATAGCAGAGAGCCCCCATCTTCTCCATCCACCTCCAGCACAAGATAGATTCTTCTCCCAGTTTCAAACCTCAGTTCCATGCAGCTGGTTGTTTGCAGTTATAATGTACATGTCCTCTTGTGTGCACCTATTCTTAATGCCAATTAAAACCCAATTATAAGGAGAACCTCCACATCCAATGGCAATTTTGGGGGTTTCACATCAGGCAAAGTGAGTAAGCACCCAGCACCTCCACCTGTCCCTGTGTGGGGGCAAGCCATTGAGGTGACAGCAGGTCTCCAGTACCTCCTGTACCTCAGTAGGTTTATGTTGTTGTTTAGTCGTTTAGTCGTGTCCGACTCTTCGTGACCCCATGGACCAGAGCATGCCAGGCACTCCTGTCTTCCACTGCCACCAGCAGTTTGGTCAAACTCATGCTGGTAGCTTCGAGAACACTGTCCAGCCATCTCGTCCTCTGTCGTCCCCTTCTCCTTGTGCCCTCCATCTTTCCCAACATCAGGGTTTATAGGTTTGGTTTAACCACTTCCATCCTCTTTATTCAGCCTGTGCCTCTCTCTTATGTTGTCATCACCATGGCATGGGACAGGACGTGGAAACAACCACCATGACAATTTATAGAGATTTTATATGACTCATTTTTCCTGATTATTTTATTATTATTTTTCAGTCAATGCATAGAGGGCTACTCTCTGTGTTATAAAGCCATTATTGTCACTCAAAAGAAACCAACCTATTTCTGCCAGGGTGTGGCTACTTGCTAATGTGAATAAAGGTTTCAGAAAGTCTCTGGATAAGAGGCAGGCTAACAGATAATGAGTGATGCCTTCCACCTGAGGTTAACTACAAATGCAAACTCTGTCCGCATACATGACCTTATTTGCTGTAGCAGCCATCCAAGACTGCAATAGGCATTAGTTGAAAAAGCAGCTCAATAAAGGCATTTATTGAGGAAGCTGGTGAGAGTTTGAGCTCTAAAATACTCTGGAGTGGATACCAAGGGGAAAATATGGTATTTCTAATTAGTTTCAGGTCATTTCTGGAGTCTGTCCAGAATCCAGATTCTGGGTTCTATCCAGAAGAGCCAGTCTCTTGTTGTTGTTGTTGTTTAGTTGTTTAGTCATGTCCGACTCTTCGTGACCGCATGGAACAGAACACGCCAGGCACTCCTGTCTTCCACTGCCTCCCGCAGTTTGGTCAAACTCATGCCAGTCTCTTAGCTGACACTTATTCAAGGTCAAACCAGAGCTCAGTTCTGGAATATAATAATGGTTTAAAACATCTTGACAAGCTGCTTTCCAGAGCAGGTTATCACTCAATTCTATATAGCACAGTGTACGAAAAAGCTCAAAAGGCATAGTAGCAATTTTTAAAATATACTTTAACTGAGCACAGTTTGCTCTTGACTTAATTGTTGGCATCCCAGATTCTGTACAAAGAAGAGCTATTGATATTCCTGGTGGTAGAGAGTATAGCTTCTAGGGAAAATAAAATATTCTGCCTGGTTTCCAAAACCTTAATGGAGTTTAAATCAGAGCCCCAGATTTCAGTGTCATAAAGAATTTGAGTAAGCACTTTACTATCAAATATTTCATAGCAGGTTCAATCAGCTGTTGTAACAGAACTTCATCAATGCCCCAATAGTTTCCTGTGGTTTGACTTTCACTGCTTCCATCCAAAACTTCCAAGGGGAGGTTTCACTAAAGAGTACACCTAGGTATATAAATAAAGGAGTTTGTTTTATACCTTGTCCAATTCTCCATTTTTTTAAACTTCTCAAAAGTATGCAAAAGTGCATATTTAAGTGAGCAGTTTGCAAACAAGTGAATATATTGGGTGAGGGGAGAACATATAAAAATGCATCTGTTAGTCAAAACTGCATACAAAAGTGTGTCTGTTAGGAGAAATTCACACTCAGATGCTGATGAATTTTCATGAGGATTAAAGGAAACACAATTTCAAATTGCTGCAACAACATGGGGGGCGGGCCCTGAGTTTAAGACAAGAAGGTGACGGAAACCAAAACTGACAGATGGCGTCCACATCTCATTTTGAGAGCTGGGTAGCCAAAGTGGGGCTATTACCTAGGTCAGCTTTGTTGGACTGGTCATGTTGTGCAGATGCCTGATGATCGTCTTCCAAAGCAACTACTCTATTCCAAACTTAAAAATGGAAAGTGTAATGCTGATGGTCAACAAAAGAGGTTTAAAGACTGTCTCAAGGCAAATCTAAAAAAAATGTAGGATAAACACCGACAACTGGGAAACACTGGCCTGCGAGCGCTCCAGTTGGAGAACAGCCTTTACCAAAGGTGTCATGGGCTTTGAAGACACTCAAACTCAGGACGCAAGGGAGAAATGTGCTAAGAGGAAGGCATGCCTGGCAAATCCACACCGTGATCAACTCCAACCCGGAAACCAATGTCCCCACTGTGGAAGGATGTGTGGATCCAGAATTGGCCTTCACAGTCACTTACGGACTCATTGTTATAACTGTGTTTATGGAAGACAATCTCTTTTAAAAAATATTTTTTTATTAGCAGGCCAATAACATCACATTATTCAAATCACATTAGTTCCAAATTATACAGCCAAATTTTAAATTTTGTTGAGGGTACCCATACATCAAGCTCCGCACGAGTCCAAAATTCCGGATAATTCCAGGCATCACTTATTTTACTGCAATTAGACAGTTCTATCCAGTTCGATCCGGATAGTCCTTTATTACTTTCCTTCTCTTCTTGTTGTTATCCTATATTCCTTTCTTTGCGATCTCTGATGATTTTCACAAGTAGGTTGAAAACTGGCGTCTCTGTGTGGGTTTTGTGCTCTTCGAAGACCATATCGCTCAGGGACAGCCTCTGTTCAACGCTCCTTAAACAAAATTAATCTTCGGTCTGTCCTTTATTTTTCTCAGGCTAGCCAAACAAATCAAATAGATCAGGGGGCTCTGTCAGGTCAAACTTACATTCCAACATTCCTTCTCTTTTGAACGATCCTGATTCTCCTCCCCCTGTCCTTCTTTCTCCGGCAAGCCTGTCTTGGCGAGACGCCATTTTTTAACTGCGTCATAATATGGAAGACAATCTCACACGGCTACAAGTGATTGAAGAAGAAGAAGATTACCAAACAACTGGGGTGGGGGTGGCATGCTCCTAAACCCTCCTCACCCCCAGGTTTTTAGAAATAGGGAAAAATCTTTTGGGGAAGAGAAAATGAGGGGCAGGCTAAGAAATCCCACAAAACAGCTTCATTTGATAAGTTTTAAGGATGTGACACTGACAGTGGCGTAGCGTGGGTTGTCAGCACCCAGGGCAAGGCAAGTAATTTGCGCCCCCTAACCCGTGGATTTGCGCCCCCTAACCCTAACCCCCAGATGTTGCGCCCGGTGCGCCGGGCCCCCCTGCACCCCCCACGCTACGCCACTGGACACTGAAGAGTGCATGGTTGGTTCACAAGCTGCATGAAGCACTGAAGAGACACACTTTTCACTGCAGCAATTTGTTGCAGTTCCCTCTTGTTTAAATAGTGCACTTTAAGGGAGGAGAGGAGAGAAAAATTCATTTAGATAACCTGTTCATATAACAATCCCCAGAGTGGAGCCCAAGATGTGTATTGTGTGATGCTTTGCAGCTTGCAACGGTGGCTGTGTGTGTTATACAATGCTGTAGCCCAGTAAGACACTGGTGGATGTGTGAAATAGATACAAGCACACACCGACTGAGAGATGTCTCCCTCTAAGGAAAATGCTTCAATACTTGTAAGTGACAATAATGACTTAATAAGGCAAACTATGGCTTGGTGGCTGGCTAAATAAATAAATAAAACTTGGAATGGGTGTGGGTGTATGAAACGCCCCACCCCCCACAACACTAAGAATTTTTAAAGGCAGACTATAGTTGAATAAATTCACTTTTGATGGACTGAGTAAAACAGACAAGAATCATAGAATTGTGGGGTTGGAAAGGGACCCCAAAGGGCCATCTAGACCAACCATCTGTAATGCAAGAATCCCACCTGAAGAATCCCCAACAGGTTGACATCCAACCTGTTTAAAAAAGGATGGAGAGTTCACTACTTTCCGAGGGAGCCCGTTCCGCTGTTGACCAACTCTTTACTGTCAGAAAATTCTTCGTAATGTCTTGATTCCTGTAAATAGAATCTGCTGGTTCAAGTCCTTTCTTCCAAAGCAGAAGACTATACTGAACTTGAAGCAAAATAATCAAGCAGGAAAAGATAAACAAAAGGAGGAAACAAAAGAAGATGAAAGAAACAACAGCAAGATTACACCAAAAGGAATATATGAGGAAGAACAGTAGGGTTTGAAAGAAAAGGCTGGATAAAGGGTGGGCGTGGGTTAGACTCAAGCCTTAAGGACATCTGCTTCATATCCAGAAGGTCATAGTTTCAGCCCCCAGCCTCTCCGGGTAGAATTGGAAAAGACTCTGTGCCTGAATGCTTGGAGAGCTGCTGCCAGCCAGTGTAGACCATACTATGCTAAGCAACTTGCTGTGTTCCACCAGAACCGTTTTATTAAAATTCCTGCGTAGAGACAGAACTTGCAAAAGTGCAAGAAACCCATGAGACCTAGGTGATTTATTTACTTCAACATCCCTTCCCTAAAGGACTGGGGTTGGAGGGCCTGGGCAAAATCATTTCCTTTGTTTACAAGGTGGGCCTGTCAGTTGCAAACAGAGTTCTCTCTCCCTTTCCCCTCTCCCTACCCTGGTGCTTTCCTTAGATGGTAGGTTTAGAGAAACAGTGGTGCCCCGCAAGACGAATGCCTCGCAAGACGGAAAACCCGCAAGACGAAAGGGTTTTCCGTCTGCAGAGGCGCTTCGCAAGACGAATTTCCCTATGGGCTTGCTTCGCAAGACGAAAATTGACGAAAATTTTTGAGGGATTTTTTTTGCTCCAAAACCCCTTTTTCTGAATCGCTAAGCTGCTAAAAGCATTTTAGCAGCAAAACCGCTAATCCCTTAAGCCTTAAAAAGCCGTTTTTAGCCCTTAAAGTGTCAATAGCGCTAATAGCGCTAATCCGTCAATGGGCTTGCTTCGCAAGACGAAAAAACCGCAAGACCAAAAGACTCGCGGAACGGATTCTTTTCGTCTTGCGAGGCACCATTGTATTAGCTTTGCTTTTAGCTAGGACTTGCCCACTAGAGGGAGAGAGAGACTGAAGGAGTTGAATGTACATTTTTATTTTATTTTTGGTGCGTTGGACTAACATAGCCTCTCCTTAATGTTGCAGTGCTCTTTGGACTTATTTTGGTTTGGGTATCAATAAAGCTTTCCAGGTTCCAGTGTGTCCTTGAAAAGGAGTACTTCTGCTCTTCCATTCCAAATGGTGAGTCATCCATCCTCCCAAAGACTTATCTATGCTGGGCATGATTGTTGGAAAATTGTAGAGGGACGAGCTTCCAAAGTCATCACTTTAAGTTTGGGTTTTTAAGAAGATCCCTGCTGGGAAATTGTCTTGAGGTCACATGTCAGTGGTGGGTAGCAACAGAGGCGAATGTGTGTGGAGCAAATTTTACCTTTATATGGTAAGCTCGTTGTGATTCAAGGACCCGCCACCTGCTTGAGGATAAGAAAGGCACATGGACATGGTATATTAGGTTAGTGGGCTAAAAAAGGCCACAGCTTTATTGATTACAGCATGTGAGAGGTATTGGCTTAGGCATTGGATAAAACAACAGAGCGTGACTCCACCCCCTCAGGGAGGGGTGAGTCTATCAAGGGTTAACCACCAGTGGGAGGAGCCTGTTGATGCAAATATAACTGAAAGCTCCCCCTGATGTCACCGGGGGTCATGCCATGGCCCTAGCCACCAGCAAGGGCGTTGGACAGGATCCATGACTGCCGGATTCCTTTACCGGAATACCCATAAAATGGAGGGGTCGGCGATGGCCACACCATGCCCTCCAACACACAACCATATTCCAATGCCTAACCGCCAATACCCAAAAAGTTGTGATGATTTGCTACGAGGTAGGCAAAAAACCAAGTGGCCAGTGCCAATTTGCCAGTTGGATAAAAATTCCTACCAGGCCCCTTGGCCAACCAAGGCGACCAACCACAGGTCCATAGCAATGTCAAGAACCAAGCAATGACCTAAGGGAGAGTGGGTGCGTGATCCAACAAGAAGCAGCAGCACAATGGCTGGGAAACGGCCACGTTTGAGCAGCTAAACCCCACCCCCAAGCCTCCAGCCAATTGGCTGGCCACCTGAGGGCGTGGTGTGGCAGCCGGGGCAGCTGGGCAGGGGGCGAAATGCCCCCTGCCAATGCAGGAAACAGCTCCCGCTCACAACTCCTCCCCTCCTTGAGGAGGAGAGACTTTCCTTTCCCAACACATAAAGCTATCTCTCAAGCATTTTCTGTTTCTGCCACTTCTAGGTTTCCCAGAAGGGTTGACCTCCATTCTCTTTGTGGTAACCAACATTGGGATTCTCAACTCCACGGTCTTCAGTAGCCCTAGCTTGGCATCCGTGTCCAGCCTCGCCCTAGCAAACAGCGGCATAACGAAAATCAAACCGGGAGCGTTCAGCATTTTCCAAAACCTCCGCAAACTAAGTTTATACCAGAACAGTGTGACTGAGGTTAAAGCCTCCTGGCTTTCCAATCCTGGGCATCTAGAAAACCTGACAGTGGCTCAGAACCTCATTGCCAGTATAGGGCCAAAAGACTTTTCAGGGTTTTCCAACCTTACATCGCTGAACTTAGCAAACAATCAGATCTATCAGATATCCAGCAAGAGTTTTAAGGAGCTGACCAAGCTAACGCTGCTTGACCTGTCTGGCAATAAGTTAACAACTTTAGCAAGAGATGTATTTGATGGGCTGATGCTCCCAGTGATGAAGCTTGGTGGAAATCCATGGAACTGCTCCTGTCAACTTCAGGATTTTGGATTATTTCTGCAAGGTAGGTGCCCAAGGTGGCTAACAACCTAGTTGTGGAAACAATACAATTAAAATTATTTGAGAGCAGCTAGAATTCTCTCTGCAACATCTTGGAGGTTACAAATGACACTTAAATCATATTTTGATTAATTGTGAGGTTTTGCAGCTATGGGTTTTTTGGACCCACCTGGAAGGAAGACAGAGACAAAATAATTTGGGGAGTCAAATGGCAGACATGCATTGATTACAAAAACAGAGATGGTTTAGAACCAAAATGAATTATGTGTTTACAAGGTGTTAGTGAATTAATGCCATAATGTTATTGTGAATATACCGTATTTTTTGCTCTATAAGACTCACTTTTTCTCTCCTAAAAAGTAAGGGGGAATGTGTGTGCGTCTTATGGAGCGAATGAAGGCTGCGCAGCTGACCCAGAAGCCAGAACAGCAAGAGGGGTTGCTGCTTTCGCTGCACAGTGATCCCTCTTGCTGTTCTGGCTTCTGAGATTCAGAATATTTTTTTTCTTGTTTTCCTCCTCCAAAAACTAGGTGCGTCTTATGGTCTGGTGCATCTTATAGAGCGAAAAATATGGTATGTGCTCCCTTAAATTTGACAACTCTTTTTGAAATTGTGCTTTTGGGAGCTTTTTAAATTGTGGTCAATGTGATAAATAATATCTTTCTGTTAAATCTTTATAGATTGTTTGTGGATTCAGCACTTAATGTGATTCCACACAGCTTGAACAGTTTAAAAGTGGGAAGGGGGCCTCTGCTAATCAGACGTTTGAGAGAGGCTGGCTTAATCCTACAGACTAACTTTTAAAACCAATTTAAGCAATGCCTTCATTTTTATTTGAAAAAATTAATTGCATAAACCGTTGAAAATATAAATGGAACCAGACACAATAGATTTCACTGGTGAATCATTTCCCAGTCAGTTTTTCCATTGTTCAAGACTGTGTGTCTTTACAGAGTTGATCAACGCGTCACTGCTTGAAGATGCTGCCTCTGTCATTTGCCGAAGTCCACCAAACCTAGAAGGGATTCCTGTCTGGAACATTTCTGACTTGAACTGCCTGCCAGACCTCTTTTCATCAGTCTTTGAGAACAGCTACCATAAAGTTGGACTACCAGCTTTGCTGGTATGTTTAGGTATGTTTCTGTGTATCTGTTAATGTTTGATAACATATCTCTGTTGACATAAGAACACAAGAAAGGCCCTGTTGGGTTGGTGGATGAAGAATGGAAAAAAATTAAAGTATATTTACAGAAATACTGCAAAATTAATGAATGTTAGAAGAATGCTGGGATGAAGTTATATGGTTTTAGCAGAAATGTTATGAAGAACTATGTAAAAACTGATTGTTAATGGGCGAAAGTGGAAAATTTAAAGTTAGATTGTGTTAAGATAAATTATAGAACAAAAAAAGAGAAAAGATTGAGAAAGATGGAAAGGATTTGCTGAAATAGCTAATTTGAACTAGAATACAAAAAAGGGAGGTGTGAGGAGGACGATGAAACAAGTAAATGAAAGGTAAAGATATGGAAATTGGATGTATTTTTAAATGTTTTTGTTTTTCTTGTTGTTTTGATGTATTGTTTTTTGTTTTTCTTTTTATCTTTGATGTATTGTTTGCTAAATTCTTTATTGTTTTTTCTCCTTTTTTTCTTTCTGTAACTATTAAACTTCTAATAAATATTTTTTTAAAAAAAGAAAAAAAGAAAGGCCCTATTGGATCAGGTCCAAGGTCCATCTGGTCCACCATCCTGTTCTCACAGTGGCCAACCAGATGCCCCAATGGGGAGCCCTAGATGGGTCTTTGGCCTGATCACACCTGCTTTTCTTACCTTGTTATGTTCTATCTGCTTCTTTTGGAATTCATGTACCCTTTTGAGCTAATACTTTACCTTTCTTTTTTCCTTTTGGGCAGTGCTGATTTCGTTCATTTTGATGCTGCTTTTGATCTGGATGGTGAAACGCAGTAATCAACAAATCCAGCCAAGCAAAGAAGCGACTGATCTAACCACCAGTGGTCAACCATCTGACTGTGTTGATTCCATGGCTGAACACAGGCTGGCTGATGGAAAGATCAGAATCACAGAGACAGGGGTGATGTCTCACTCTAGGTTGTTGAGAGTTCGTGCCAAGTCTGCCTCAGCCATATTGTTGCAGGCAGAGTTCTGCCCCAGACCGTGTCAGGCCACCAATTTGGCTGATGAAAAGCAAGGGCACCTAACAACTCCCTTCACACTGTTAAATGAAAAAATGCACGTGAGAAGTGAGGACCTGTGCAACTTTATGGAACTGTGGTATTACCACAAGCTAGAAACAGACAACAGAAAGGAATTTCAGAGGCATTGCAATGTGAACTCATTCCCGACTGAAGTATATCTAGAAACTCCAGATATGAAAGTTACTTCAGAAGTGGCAACAAAAAGTTTGCAGGAAAACTGTATTTTGGGAGCATCTGAGAATGATGATAGTAAAGGCTGTGACAGTGTTGAAAATCCCGAACCCTTTTTATATTTAAGTGTTGCTACGACCACAGTTGAAGAGCAAATTGATGTCCCACCTAAAAAAGATGTGGTTATAAAAGCAGGTGGAAACTGCTCAGTTTCTTTGAAGCGCGCTTTGACATGGCCTTATGAGATAAAATGTTTGGGGCAGAAGTCTAATGTGTTAAGTATTAGAGAATCATTTAAAGGACAGTTCCTCCTGCCTACTCTCAACCTTGAAGAGAAACTGGATTTTGGGAGTTCAGAATTTGAGGAAGAGTGGCTAGAGGTTCATCCCAGGAAGGCATGTCAGCCATTCGATAAGGGTCAGCTTGGATTAAACCAAGAGGCAAAGCTAGCCAAGGAAACAGAGTTTCCATATCAGCAAGAATCAAGGGCCGAAATTGCCTTAGAGCCAACAGATGTTGGAAAATCTGAATTCACTGTAGATCTGCAAAGACAGCATGATCTGAGCACATGCCCCAAAGAGGGTGATCACATAGTCAGTGGCAGAACTGAATTAAAGACAGAGGTAAAACCAGCTAACCAACCCGAGTTTTCACTTCAGCAAGAATCAAAAGCAGCAGTTGCCTCACAGTCTGGACTCAAAACAATGAGGGCCCCCACAGCTGTGAAAAGGAAACAATCATCAAAACCAGAATCTGCTCAATCTAAAGTCCGTCAGGAAAGTCTTCCCTCTCCACTCCCTTCAGCTGATGTTGCTTCCACCAGTCTGCCCCTGTATGATGAGATCTCACTTGAAAACGACGAGTATAACTATGCCAGCCTCCTGCATGAAGTTGTGGAGAATCGTGGGAGGTGGACTAGGGAAAGATGGAGACAGACCCACAGGAAACGTTCAGTGAATCAGCCCCCAACCAAATCCAAGTAGATCACATCAGACTCCAGTTTAATGCTTTGTACATTCATCATTGTAGTAAAGAGAGAGAGAGAGAGAGAGAGAGAGAGAGAGAGAGAGAGAGAGGAGTTGTATCTATCTAAGTTCTACTGAGAGTAAACCTGTAAACCTACTGGAATTAATATTCAAGTTAGCCATAATCATTAATTTCAAATCAGTCTAGAAGTAATGTTGGATACAATTCTATCTATCTATCTATCATCTATCTATCTATCTATCTATCTATCTATCTATCATCTATCTATCTATCTATCTATCTATCTATCTATCATCTATCATCATCTCTCTATCTATAATCTGCATAGCAAGAAGATGAATATGACCATTGGGGTCCCTTCCAACTGTACAATTCTATGATTCAATGACATATACATATATAATGAAACAGGATTAGTGGACAATGCTGATCTGGCACTGGTAAAAGAGGATGCTTCCTGTGGTTTCATGGAAAAGAGGGCTTCGGAAGCTACACACAATTCCTCACAATGCCATTCTAGAATATCTTGGAGGCATTCTGCAAGCCATGTTCTTGATGGTGAGACGTCAATGCCACTTTCATGATGTTTCTTGTGATGTGGCTTTTTGGCAGGCTCAATTTTTCATCACGCATCCTTCCAAAACTACCCCCAGAATGGACAGTGAGGTTTGGCCAACCTCAACATTACTAAAATAAGTTTTATGGGGCATGCTAGACTTCCCCCTTGGTGTGTTGAATGTAGTTGGTGATCCTGCCTGCCCCTTGCAATGGCCATCAGTGGGTATTTGGCAGGGGGAGGGCTTGCAGACAAGGCACTGTGACTAGACTCCTCTGAACAGCAGAGTCTGTGTCTGTGAGATCAGCACAGTGGTGGGTATCTACTAATTCAAATCACTCATGCAAATCTGAGCTATGTACCTAATACAATATCCTCTTGGATATTGAACTTAGCTAATGTTATGCCCAGTGCTGCTATCAATGGCAGTTGCTCTCCAAGTGCTTCTGGAGTGGGAGAGCATTTCACCAGGGCCGCAGCATGGTAGGTGGTGGTGCAAATGGTTAACTCCCTCTCCCTGAGTACTGGGGTCCAGGTCCTGATTGCCTTTCCTTCAAGGCTCCTATTTAAGTTTTAACAAACAGGTACATGAAACAGTTGGGATGCGGGTGGCACTGTGGGTTAAACCACAGAGCCTAGGACTTGCTGATCAGAAGGTCGGCGGTTTGAATCCCTGCAACGGGGTGAGCTCCCGTTGCTCGGTCCCTCCTCCTGCCAACCTAGCAGTTCGAAAGCACATCAAAGTGCAAGTAGATAAATAGGTACCGCTCCGGCGGGAAGGTAAACGGCGTTTCTGTGCGCTGCTCTGGTTCGCCAGAAGCGGCTTGGTCATGCTGGCCACATGACCCGGAAGCTGCCTGCGGACAAACGCAGGCTCCCTCAGCCAGTAAAGCGAGATGAGCGCGCAACCCCAGAGTGGTCCTCGACTGGACCTAATGGTCAGGGGTACCCTTACCTTTACCTTTATTGGAAATACATATCCATGGCAAAAACACCATCCAGAAAGCCACCAAAATATTTACTTGGTTTGCACTGTGTGATCTTTTGATGCATGTTGACTTCACATGTTAATTTATGCATGTGATATTGTTGGCACTTAAATTATTGACTTGTAGTATAGTTGATAAGCTGCATTGACAGAAATCTTTATACACAGAAATCCTCTTTGCAAATTTTCTTTTGTGTTGGGGTGCTTCAAGACTTGCTATTTTCTGGTGAAATTCAAACAGTGGCAAATTGTTTAGGAAAGGACTGTTTCCTGACAGGTGGGGAAGCCATGATTGTTAAAGTTGTATAAAGGGCTTTAAGTATATGCTGTGGTCTACCATGTTAAGCATGCAGTCTACTCCTCTGTTCAGTTGCCAGCCATAGTCCATAGTCCATTTTATATTCACATGGGCTCAGTAAACACTGCTGCTTATTTACTTGATATTTTATGATGTCTTGTAATTCAGGATGTATTTTACAATGGAGATGTTTAATCTGTATCTGTTAGCATGCTTTCATGATGAAGAAATGCACATAGATATAGATATACATAAATATAGATATATATGGTGTGTTAGGGGACAAATATCTTGTGTTTAATAAAAACAAAGAATGCACAATATCCACCACAAGCATTCTGATTCACAGTTCAGTTTTGTGTCTAAAATCTGGCTGAAAATCTGCTTCTTTTCATCATTTCTTATCCTGAATGTTTTTTCCCCCTTAAAGAGGCATCAATTCAATGTTAAAACAAAGCAATGCACATTCAGCTCTTTGGTGGAGGAGGAATGAAATGTTGTTTGATACCTTATTCAAGGATGCAATATGACTTTAACAGATTGGCGAACTAGACCAAAACTAACAAAATGAATTTCAGTAGGGAGAAATGTAAGGTTTTTTAGACTTTGGCGGCAATCATCAGATGCAAAAATACAGGATGGTGGCTTTCACTCCTGGCTTGTAAAATGACCTAGGGGTCTTTGTAGGCCACAAGCTTAACATGAGTCAACAGTGTGAAGCAACAGGAAAAAGAAAAACGAAAAACTAATGCAATTCTATGCTGCATCAAAAGAAGTATAGTGTCCTGTTTAAGGGAAGTAATATAATATTTGCTCCCAGCCTATCATCCAACCAGCTCAGGGCAGACTACAAGGGATTATCTCATGTCAGGGTGAGTGATAGCAACTGGTCCAAGGTTGTGTTACGAGTGTCACTGAGGAGTGGGAATTCGAACTCATGTCATCCCTGGCTGCATCTTAATGGAAGAAGGGCACTGGCCCTGCAGATGGTGCTGAACTTCAACCCTGACTTTTGGCCATGCTGCCTGCAGCTGATGGAAGTTGGGGTTGCTTTCCATTACCTTTCACTGAGAGCAGACACAGCTAATTCTTCAAAATTCACACTTCAACCTTTTCAACGAACACCCCCCCCAAAAAAAATCCTACCCCAATGTGTAGGATTGGGGTAGCAACACGGGGGGGGGGGCAATGGGGTAGGGGAAGAATATGTACAAAATTGTGTACATGGCAAATTTGTGTGCAGACCTTTTGTTTTAATGAATGCAAACTGGTGTGGAAAAAATTGGGGTGAACTCATTTGCAGACTAGGAAAATGAGAAACCTCAAATTGACAAGTTCGTCCATCGCTGCCTAGGAGTAAACCTCATTGAACTCAGTGGGACAAAGGACTACTCCACTGTTGGTAAGATATTGTCCACATCTGTACCGTATATTAAAAGCAGTTACTATACCAATTTAATGCCATGCCTTCCTGTAAAGAACCCTCAGAAGTATAGTTTGCAGGGGTGTAGCACTGTTTGCCAGTGCCTGGGACAGGTGCACACCCATGCGCGTTTGATGAGGGTGGAGCGTGCTCACCCAGCTCTCACCATCAGGCAGGCCTTCGCATGCCAGGCAGGGTTGTGGCACACAGTGGCATAGCATGGCGGGTGCAGGGGGGCCAGCCACACCGGGCGCAACATCTGGGGGTTAGGGGGCGCAAATCCACGGGTTAGGGGGCGCAAATTACTTGCCTTGCCCCGGGTGCTGACAACCCACGCTACACCACTGGTGGCACAGAGGGTGCTCTTCACCCTCTCTGTTCCCTGCCCTCACCGCCAACAGGTAGGTGATCTTACACCGGGTGGGGAAGGGCCATGGACAGCAAGCAACAGGGATCTCTGTGGGGGGTGCCTGGTCTGCGGCCCCCTCCCAATTGCACGCTTGGGGCCATGGCCCCCCCTGGCACCACCCATGCTATGCCACTGGTAGTTTGTCAGGAGTTGCTAGATGCCCCTATTCCTCTCAGGGAACTCTGGGAATTGTTGCTTTGTGAGGGGATAGGGGCCCCCTAACCACTCTCAGCACCCTGAACAAGCTACAGTTTCCCGGATTCTTTGTGGAAAAGCTATGATTATTTAAAGTAGAATGATATTGTGTGGATGTAGCCATTGCATTCAACATATTTTACATCCAATGTTAAGTGTTTTAGTTGTTTGGTTTGTTCAGGCAATTGTTCATCAATCATGAGCCTTAAATCTGGATGACTTGCGGAACTACAAGCTCGGAGAGGCATAAATATTCTGGCATTTACGAGATCCTCATCATAAGGCGAAGTTTGCAATGGCCAAACCCAGTGTACCCCCAAGGAAAAGTTGTAAGTTATTGCAGTATTCGTTTTAAAACACACACATCTAGATATTGTTTAAATGTATGGAAAGAGCTGTCTATTTTGGTCCAATAAATGCAGCTCCCCAGGATGTGTATAAAAATTATAGAGTTTTAATCCAAGATAAAGCTCTAAAAATGCACATATATAAGTAGGTGACATGATTCTTGGGAGACAATTGACTACATCATGACAGGGAGTGGCAACCATACCTAGAAAGGGCTGTGGCCTTGTAGGAAAAGCCAATCAGGAGCCACAACCAATGGTGGGTGAAACCTGAACATAAAAGTGGGAGGAGTCTCAGCACTGCAAGAATGCATTACTATTTTTTTCTTCCTCTCTCTGTGACACCCCAGCCCTTCTTTACCTCTCTCATACACACATGGACCAGAAGTAATAGAGTGGGTGACCCAGGGAGCAAGAGTGGGTGACCAGCAGCATGCAAAGAGCCAGATGATACTGAGGGCTACGTTGTGCTGATGGAAGCACTGACCTCAGCAGAGGCCAGGGTGCCTTGGACAACTCCACACAGGTCTTAGGCCGAATACTACTGTTCATAAGAGCAGAGCTCAGATGTTGCTTCAGCACCAGTTACTTTTGGACTGAGCTTTATACAGGAGCCAAGGCCCTGTCTCAGTAGGTAGTTCCCCTTTCACTGAGAGGGGCCTCTTCATTTAACGGGGGGCAGTGTCTTCCAATAGACGTTTACTTCAATAGAGAGGTATAGATTCCAATTGCCCTGGAGCTTCTAAGATGCAGTCCTCAATGTGATGTCTTTGAAACTGGGGTTCTGGCTCCATGACTCCTTCAAGTACGTTAGATGCTTTTGGGGCTGGCCCTGAGGACAATCCTTCCCCCCACTCTGAATCCTGGTCTCATTCTTTGAAGAAGGGGGAGTTAAGCCCAACAAACATTAAATTAGGGGTGCATATGTGGTCTACACATTTGTAAGAATGAGATGGTAGGCCTCTTGAAGTGGCATAATGGATTGTACCACTTCAGGCTACAGGTGAAGGCAAGTCATTTGTGAATGTAAAAAAATTAATTTAAAAAATATCCCTGTAAGTAAAAAAAATCCAGCATGCCAGGGAGCAAAGTTTTGATCCAGCCCATTTCCCTGCTGTGCTTTATATGTAGGGAAGTTTCCCTGCATAATGCTATCTTGCAAAAATAAGATTCCATCCAAGCTGAAAGCAAAAGTCATATAATCCAGCCTACTCTGATTTGGCTCCTTGTGTATGTAGACTGAGTTTAAGATGGCACCAGTCTGAGGGATGAGTTGTGCTCTTCCATACTGATATTGAGACCTGGGACATTATTTATCAACTCCTGCTGGGACACTACTGCTGTTGAGGTCAGAAGTCCAAGGTCACAGAAAGCAATGGTGGCTAGTGTCCACTGGGACTGGTGGGGCAGGGGCAGGAGGCGGGCAAACCAACAGTGTGGTGTAGTGGTTAAGAGCGGTGGACTCGTAATCTGGGGAACCGGGTTCGCTTCCCCGCTCCTCCACATGCAGCTGCTGGGTGACCTTGGGCTAGTCACACTTCTCTGAAGTCTCTCAGCCCCACTCACCTCACAGAGTGTTTGTTGTGGGGGAGGAAGGGAAAGGAGAATGTTAGCCGCTTTGAGACTCCCTAGGGTAGTGATAAAGCGGGATATCAAATCCAAACTCTTCTTCTTCTTCTTCTTCTTCTTTGGTGATCACTCGAAGCCAAGTAAGATTGTCTTCCATGAACATGGAGCCAGCTAATTCTGGTTTTGCTCCCATTCTCCTTCCCACTGCATTCTACAAGGGCAACACTGAGACTAAGTAGGAGGAAGCTAGAAGGTTGTTCTACCCGCTGGGCTGGGCTGAACGTTAGAAGGCTGGCTGAGGACTAAGGCTGGTGTGGGGAGCTCCCCATTCACTCCAGAGGAGCAGCCTCCACGGACAAAGAGAGTCTGCTTTGCAGCTCCTCCTTATGCCAACATCATCACTCCTGGGGACCAAAGGGACTCTCTGAAGGGACCCCAAGAGAGATTTGAGTTTCCTCTGCTTTGTACTGAACAGGTATGGTGGTGTTCGGTGTATTGCAGCTGTTGCTGCTTTCCAAGGAAGCTGCCCTGCTCTGTCCTCCCCGGTGTCAGTCCTGCTCTGTATCTGCAGCAAAATGTGAGCAAGTCTCAGCACTCTCAGAAGGTGAGTCTGCCCCACTCAAACCCATGCTTCCGCTTCCTCCTCCCCATCACTTCCTGTAATTGTCTCCGTGGATAAGTCGGGGACGGGGAAATTTTTTTAGCACTGGGGACATGTTTCCTTCTGGGCAGCTTTCTGAGGACTACATGTCAGTGGTGAGCACAGCCAGATGCAAACGTGGGCAGGGCAATGCATTTAACTTCTACCTTTGTACAGTAGGCAAGTTTCTACACACACTCATGTGCCTCTCCAAAGCCTCTGTCCAGGCAAGCAAGAAGCATTATCAGGGTTCAAGGATGTTCTAGCCATTCAAGGAAAGTGTGAAGCAAGGCCAGTGTGGGGTGTGGCCGGGGAAGAAGATAGAGTCTGGCCTGGTGAGAGTTCCAAAGGACAAGTAGAGAAGCCTAGAGGGCTACATTTGCCCTCCAGGCCTGAAGCTCCCCATCTAAGCAGTTCTGCAATGCACAAACTATCATTATCTGGTGCCTGGGGCTCCCATGCATTTGGATTTTCCTGGACATTACTGGGATTTCAAAGGCAGAATTGGAGTCTGGGGGGAATTTCCGAAATGTGGTGCTTTGTCCTGGATCTTAGGCAAAAATGCATTTGTTGGTGTTTTTGTAAAAAGGAAAAGAAAAAGTCAACATCTTTCATGGTGACCTGATTTCTACTTTTTGAAATATGGCAACAGTGGTGCCTAAGCATGGGCAGATCAGTCTATTTGGGGGCTGTGTCAATTCCACTTTTGTTTACTCATAAGTTTGCTCTGACTAATTTCTGTATTAAACCACATTTAAAATAAACATTTTCTCTCAAGATGCACATTTTAAGAGTATTTTGCTACGATACATTTTATTGGTGGTGGTTGGACTTCAAAAACTATTACCATTAGATCCAGTGTGGTGTAATGGCTGGAGTGTTGGATTAGGAATAGGGAAGCCTAGATTCAAGTTGCCATTCAGCCATTGTGATCCCTGGTGACTATGTGCCAGCCACACACATCGCAACACACCTCACAGTGTCGTTATGAGGATAAAATGGGTGAGGGAGGAACTAATGATATAGACATAGATATCTCAGGACCCTGATGTTGGGAAAGATGGAGGGCACAAGGAGAAGGGGACGACAGAGGACGAGATGGTTGGACAGTGTTCTCGAAGCTACAAACATGAATCTGACCAAACTGCGGGTGGCAGTGGAAGACAGGAGTGCCTGGCGTGCTCTGGTCCATGGGGTCACGAAGAGTCGGACACGACTGAACGACTAAACAACAACAACAATCTCAGGGCTCAGGAACCTGGGGCACTCTAACTCCCATCAGCCAAGCCAGCATGGCCAATGACCAAGGGTGATGGGATATGTAGTTTGGCCAGATTTGGAGAGCCACAGGTTGCCTACCTCTGATGTAGATAATCCTGAGAGAAAGAGCAGAATGTAAATGTAATAAACAAAACAAAACAAAAGAGAAGCACTGTTGCACATAGGCTTTTTCTGCATGATGTATGCAGATTGCAGAATCCTGCTTCCCTCAGTGCAGAATGTGAGTTACCATATCCTGTGTATTTCTGGTAAGAAGTCGTAAGTCCAAATGTTGCTGTGCCTTGTAGTTTTCTGTCTAAGTGTCTCCCCACCCTCTCCCACCCCTTCCCCCTGTATTCAGTCTTAGTAGGTTTGTCAAGTTACACAGAGAAGATACACCTACGTCATGGGAACCTTAGTGAGATTCCTCCACTGGCCTTCACAAAATTCTCCAACCTCCAGTTCCTGTCAATCACTGGATTCCTAGTTTCATCCCTGACCAACCTCACCTTTTCCACAATTCATGCCAACCGCCTGAGGGTATTGAATCTCAGCAATAACCACCTCCTTAGTTGCATGGTTCAGCCAATGGCTTTCTCAGGTCTTCTGCTCCTGGATGAATTGATTCTGACCAACAATAGTTTGGACATATTGAGAAGGTCATGGTTCTCAGAGATGCCAATCCTCAGCAAACTCTTCCTTGGGGCCAACAGAATTGCATACCTTCCTCCAAGAACATTTGAAAGCCTGGCCAAGCTGGATGAACTGGTCGTGTCTTCTAATTTGATCCAGTATCTTCCAATGGACACTTTCTATGGATTGCCTTTGTTGACCAAACTGGACTTATCAAGCAACAAAATCATGTTCATCAACCATGAGGTTTTTCAGCCTTTGCAAACACTCAAACATCTTCTACTGTTCCAAAACAGGTTGAGTGTCTTGCCCATCCTTCCAGGTTCTGTAAACTTCTTATTTCTTCACAAAAACCCATGGGAGTGCAATTGCCAACTGGCAAGATCTATGGAGCCACTGATGGCCAAAATCCAGTATCTCGATGATATTGTTTGTGATAGACCCCCCAACTTTGCAGGACACCAAGTGATGAGCATCAGGCCTGGAGATTGTGTCTCTCTGTCTCCCTCTCCATCCCCAAGCACACACCTCCTGCCATCAGCTATAATGAACCTCAGCTTTTTTTATGGCTTTCTAGGTAAATGCTATTTAAGCATATGTTTGAAAGCTGGACCTTTTGATAAATCAAAACGCTTTGAATTGATTAACTTAGTCAGTTAGTCACCTAAATGCTGCAATCCCATCAATAACACCATTCCTGTAACCATCGTTTTCTGACTAAACTATTTTTACAATGTTTGCTAAACAGTGTTGGATAGTTTTTTCTTTAAATGTAGTTGAACCGTACAAAGGACATAATGCAGAAGAATGTAAACAAAGCCAATGCACACCCTGCCTTACAGTTATTTACAGCTTCAGGTTTCAAAATGTAGTTGCATTCCAAATATTGCCTGCACCCAACTTCAAAACAAATAGGCACCTTTTGTGTAATTGGAAGGAGGGCAAGTCCCTCACCCCACCCCACCCCACTGGGACATCTTTCCTTCTGCTTTGATGTTCTTGCATCAGATAGGAACATAAGAAACTGCCTTAATGCCAACTCAGGCTGTTTGTCCATCTAGGGCAGTATTGTCAACTCTGACTGGCAGCGGCTCTCCAGGGTTTCAGACAGGGAGTTTCTCCCAGCCCTACCTGGAGAAGCCAGGGATTGAACCTGGGACCATCTGCCAACAAAGCAGATGCTCTGCTACTGAGCTACAGACCCCTCCCAAGATGTTTTTTTGCAGAGGAAGAGCTGGGATTTCATACTTTGCACAATGGCCAAGTCCTTGTGCTTTGTTTCTTTCCCGATGGGTGGGAGGGCACCCTGAGAGCTGGATGAAATCTGCTTGCAGGCTGTATGAAGCCACAGGCCAGGGCTTCCCAACCCCTGGTCCAGACAATACTGAGCTTGATGGAAAGATAGCCTGACCTTGTCTAGGGCAACTCCCTTCCCAATGCATGCCACTGTAGGCTGCTTGGAGGAAGCCTGGGATGCAAATAGAATAAAGCAGACAAAATAAATTGCAGATCATGAAGCTGACCATTCATCTCTACCATGCTTTATCTCCATGGGTGCAGGAGGACTCCTCGTTGGTTTAATTCCAGGCCTGGTCATCTGTTGCTGCATTCCCAACTATTGTAACTGCACCCCCTTTGCAAAGCAGACTGAAGACAAACCACCCTCCCAAAAGAAATCGACCAAAATGTCCTTGAGCAAAAAGAGGACCTCAAACGTGGACCCACTGAAACCTTCCAGTTTTCCCATCATGGAGAATGCTGCAAGCCATTCGGAAGGGGTCAACATTGCTAGAGGGTCATTGTGTGGCTGCTTCTGTGGAACCTGTAGAGCACAAGATTTGGGAAAGGCCAAATCTTTCCTCAAGAAGCCGGTGGTTGCCTTTTTATCGACGGATCCTGTGGGTAAAACCGTTGTGACTCTCCATGAGAAAGGAGACAGCCTGTCTTGCTGCCTGGCACACAGGGGATGTATCAACAGGGTGAATGACGCCTCTAGATCTACCAGAGCCCATGGCAGCCAGGAGCAATCGTTTGCAAAGAGGGGTGCAGGATCCTGCTGCCCGTGCATCCAGCATGCAACTTTACATCAGATGGAGTGGAAGAAACATGGTGAGTGACCAACACGGAACAGAGAAACCATCCAAGACTTGTCCACAGTGATCCATTCGACGGTCACCTCCATGCTTGACTACTGTAATTTGCTTTACGTGGGGCTGCCCTTGAAGCTGACCCAGAAACTCCAGCGGGTGGAGAATGCTGCAGCGAGGCTCCTCACGGGGTCTCTGCCATGGGAGCAAATTCACCCAGTGCTTTTCCAGCTGCACTGGCTCCCGGTGGAGTACAGGGTCAGATTTAAGGTGCTGGTTTTGACCTTTATAGCCCTTCACGGCCTAGGACCCTCGTACCTACGGGACCGCCTCTCCCGGTATACCCCACGGAGAGCCTCAAGGTCCATAAATAGCAACACTCTAAGGAAGTTAGATTAGCTTCAACCAGAACCAGGGCCTTTTCAACACTGGCTCCGGCCTGGTGGAACGCTCTGCCTCATGAGACCAGGGCCCTGCAGGATCTGATTTCTTTCCGCAGGGCCTGTAAGACAGAGTTGTTCCGCCTGGCCTTTGGCTTGGAGCCAATTTGATTCCCTCCCCCTCTTTCTTTTTTCTTTTTCCTTTCTCCTCCTGTGAATAAGCCTGCATTTTAATATTTTAATGTTTCAATATTTTAATGGTTGTATTTTAATCTTGTTTTTAAGTTGTATTCATTCAACTTGTTTTTATTATTGCTTGTTAGCCGCTCTGAGCCCGGCCTTGGCTGGGGAGGGCGGGGTATAAATATAAATTATTATTATTAAGCATTTGATTATACTATGGATTCCTCCACACTATACATTTTAAAGCACGTGGTTTCTCCTAAAGAATCCAGGGAACTGTAGTTTATCCCTCACAGGGCTATATTTCCCAACAACCTACAGTTCCTAGGATTCTTTTTTTTTTTTTTTTGGGGGGGGGGGAGCCATGTGTTTTAAATGTATGGCGTGGAAATGACTTGTATCTTTACCAGCAGATTTTCCTGGATGAAACAAGCTGAATAAATAAATCAGGTTCATGTAGTTCAGGGTTTGGTGACTTTGTGTCTGTCAAGGTTACTTTGAATTGGGGGCAATCAGTCAAGGGTCTGCATGCTGGTGGTGGGTGTGGTCAAAGCCATTGATGGGCAGAGCAAGAGCCAAAAATCTGTGGAACTCCCCTTTGTCCAGCTTTCCCCCTTCTCTTTCTCTCTGCTACTCCCTTCTCTCCCTCTTCTTCACTGTCATGGAGAGAGAAATAGACAGAGAGACAGAGAGGCAGAGAGACAGACAGAGTTAGATAGAAATGCGGCTGAGGGCCTCTGGTTAATGGAGCACTCCAAACAAGTTTCTCAAGTTAATTTTTATTGATGCCTGTGTGCATTCCATGTGTCACCTGTATTTGTGATGTAGGATTTGTTTTCTCTCTCTGGCTTTTCATGTTTTCAGACTTGAGGGAAGGAGTCCACCACCAGTTGGATGGACAGATATCACACCCAGAGACTCAGCTTGGTGGTGTTCAGGACTCCGAAGCTTTGGTCCATATAGATTTTCCAGATGAAAGTGCCCTCAAGATGGAGAGAGACTGTTCCATGTTTTACAAGACCCCTTCCAAGAGAAAAGAGTTGCCTCAGAGTGGATTGAACTCTACTACCCATAGTTGGCTGACAACAAAGAAGAAGAACATGTCAATGTCTGGAAGGCCTAGCCATCACTACCAGGGTGGTAGTGGCACATCTCGTAGATGCAGAAAAGCCTCTGAAGAGAAACTGTATGGAGAACGCTTCAAAGAGGGAAGCTATTCTAAGCACCCAGACAGAAGTGGACAGTCATCTTGGAAGACTGATATTTATTCCAAAGGCTATTCCTCCTTGCCAAGCCAGGGCAGAAGAAAACAGCAGAGGAAGCGATCAGGTGATCTGCACAGCCCTCCATACTGTGGCATGACTTCCACTTCTTGCCTTTCCAATGTGCCCAGCCAGTCAGAGGATTACAGCCCCAAGTCTCCAAAGGATGCATGTACTGAAATGCTGTCCATTGCACAATATCCTGAGGAAGGAGGGAGCAACTCCCAATACTTGGATACTACAGCACAGGCCAGAACAAGAGTTCTTGAACATAGAAAAGCTGGGATCCAGCAACAAGGCCCAGACATTTCCTTGTCAAGGAATGTACCCACCACCACAAGAATGCGGAAACATAGAAACGATAGAGAGGAACCCAACCAGTATTGGATAGCTCAGAGGGGGCACACTCAACAGAGCACCACCCCTAGGACCTCCAGAAGGCTGGATAAAGCTACCCAATGGTCTTCCACTGACAAAGTTCACCTGAAAGGTAACATTGAGAATGCATTATCATTTTTCAAGTGGGGCAGTTTAGTAGCAGCATGGAGAAAAGCAGGGAGCACATGTCCACTGACCACTGACCTGGCTCATCCTCCTTTGATAATGTCTGGTTAAAATAAGATGCATGATGTGGCATCATTATGCGATGTCACTACAACATGTATCCCCCCCCCCCCTTTGCCAGACCTATGACTAGAGAAGGAAGAGATAAGGGGTTATGGAGGTGTTTTTGGGGGCCACAACACATTCTCCATATTGAGATGCATCTGAATATTTATTTGATTAATTCTTTGATTATGGCTGGTTAGACAAATTCATGGAGAATAATGCTTTCAGTAGCTACTAGCCACAATGGCTATGCTCTGCCTCAGCAGCTGGAGGCAACAATGCATCTGAAAACCAGTTGCTGGAAACCACAGAGGGGGAGTGTGCTTTTGTGCCCAGGTCCTGCTTCTGGGTTTCCCACAGGATCTGGTTGGCCACTGAGGGAACAAGACACTGGATCCAGATGGGCCATTGGCCTGATCCAGCAGGCTCTTATGGTGTTCTTACATTCATCTCCATCATCAGCCTTTACTTCCTAAGTACAAAAGGAGAACTGAGATTATGAGCCCCATTCCCACCCCACCATTGGCCTTGTACTTAAGACCAATGGCCATTTGGCTCTTGCTCTCCAAAAAAGAAGAGGAGTTTAGGGTTTAATTCCCTAATTAAATATGATTGGGAGGCTGATTGGGAGGCGGGAGCAGGAGATTGTGTGCATCTCTTTATCAGTTGGAAAACTTGGAACATCACAAACAAATGAAAGAAGCATACAATCCCTAATTTTATGTTTCATCCTGCAGAACATGAAGCAGCCCTTGGTCTGCACCACAATGCTGAGAGGTCAAAATTGGAAGACGTCTGGCAACCAATCTCTTTATCAGCCCTTCACCCTTCCTGTGGAATTCCTCATCATGGGCAGAGGGAAGGTGATTTAGAGACTCCTTCTCCTCTGGCCAACACAACAGCACTTGCCACTGTCTTCCCGCCGACTAAGAACACCATGCAATTGATTCTAAATGGTCAGGATAGGAGCGTGGGGGTTGTGGGGACATTAGAAGCTAAGATGGTGGTTGACCACAGAGTGGACATGTACCCTCCAAGGGGTGTGAGCCTCAGAACCTTGAGTGAAGAAATCCTGGATGCAGAAGTGCCTTTAGAGTCTTTTGCCATTGGCACTGCCAATCCATGTTTTGCAGAAGGTAAAGAGAATGGTGTTGGCTCATCTTCCAAAGCAATGGATCTGAATTCCTGCTATGACACTCCTATTGGCCTCCTCTTCACAACAGATGAGAATCTGTGGCTGCTGGAGCTTCCTACGTCTGATAAGAGCTGCAGCAACATGATTTATTCAAGCTTTCAAAGGGGTGGATATGAAGAGGCCGCAACTGTCACATCAAGCTGCCCTTTGGTTCAGAAAATGTGCCAAATCGATTTCCCCCTTCTGGCTGAAGAGGAAAGCACAAGCTTGCCAGGTGAGCATACAGAGGCTGACTCAGCTGATATGAGGGAAGACTGTGTGGTTGCCTATGAAAGCCCTTCAGGAAATTATGGGGAGCAAGAAGGCTGCTTAAAGACTGAACTTGATGCCAAGTCTAAGAAGTAGCCCAGTGGGTTCCCCCACCCATTCACTTGCTACCAAAGTAAAACTTTGTCGAAGCTGATGAGGCTGCAATCTCTTCCCTCAATGGAAGTTGGTTCCATTTTTCAAAAAGGAATGGATGAATGTGCCAATTTCACTGTGCTCAGTTTCTCATTCCCCCAACACTCGGTATTTTAAGTTCACATTTATGACACTGCAATTTAGAGTTCAAAACATCCCTCAAAAACTTGAACATTTTTTTATTTTATTGCCATCATTTATTTTTTTTGTCCAAATAAAATAATAAATAAAAACCCAACCATCTCTACAGTCTGAAAAAGTTCTTCAAGATCAAAGTTTTCTGTTTGTGGTATAGGGGTATAAATTGATAAACGCTCCTTATATAAATCATCACCCTCCCATATATTTGGAAACAGTACAGACAACTTGCAACTTAGGCACATTTAATTTGTGAACATTCAGCTTTAAACACTTGGCAATTGAAAAAAATAAGATAAATTAAGACGGGGGTGGAAAGGGGGCAGGTGTCTAGGGGGGAAACGTTGGCAATCCTACCTGCCATTGAACCCAATGTATTTCGACTATATGCAATTTTGGCTTTAGGCACAATCCCTGGAACATAACCCCAGCGTAAGTCACCTATATATAATTTCATAAACAGAACAAATTTGCTCATATCATTAAAATGATACCCAAGTAAGCCAAGAAGACATTTCCTTGACAGAACATTTTGTAGATAAATATTCTTCCTTTTTATGAATGTCCGCTGGCAGGACAGTTACAAAAATAAAATATTTATTTTACATGTGTCTCCTGATTGAAAGTAATAGAAAAATTAAACATAGTAGTCCATCAGCCATTGCTAAATACATTGTTTTTCTTTGTATCTCTCAGTAGATGTAAATTTACACTTTAGAAGTAATCTATGGAATTTTTTTAAGGTGAGATGTGTTAAGCAAGTAATGTTTCATATAAAGATTGATAGGGAAAAAATGAAACCACCATAATGCCATCACTCTAATTTTAGATGCTGCTTCATCAAATTTGGGCAAGGAAGAGGGGCAATGAATTTCTCTTCTGTTAAGTCATGTTGGTCCTTCAGAATGAGAAACAAACAAAATCAGGGATGGATAACAGGGAGGGATGGGCAAACTGGTTTCTCTCAGTTTCCCATTTTTCAGTCTTCAGTTCTCAACATTTTTGCCTCATTTTGTGCATTATTATTTTAAGTCCTCATGAAAATTCATCAACTTTATGCTGTGAATTTCTCCAAATAGATTGCACTTAATTCCCTCTAACATAATGCATTTTCCTGTTTTTTTATTAACACAGGTATTTTTAATGCACATTTTATCCTATCAGCAAGGCATTATGTATGTCTTGCTTGGCTTTAGGAAGTCCATTGCAAAATCCAGAGGTGTGCAAATGTTGAAGGATTGCTCCAGTTTGATTCATATATTGTTTCAGGAGTACTAATTAGGTAGGCTCCCCTTTAAATGTGTACTGAACTAAATTTCTCCCCCCACAACCCCAGTAGCCCCTGGATCTGGTCCCCCAAAGGAACTTTCTCTGGCCCTGCATGGGTCCTATCAGATTTTAGTCATGGTGTGACAGAGTACTGTCTCTCTAGTTTCACTCATGAGGAAAAGAAAATGCTACCAAGTTAGAACCAAATGGAATATTCCACTGTTGCAACATTACATCTCTCCTTTGGTTTTTTGCAGACTCTGATGATGTTGAGGCACGTACACTGAAAAATGGGGGATGAAAAATCTGTAGTCCCCCAGATGCTGTTGCATGCCATCAGCCTCAGCCACCATGGCCAGTGTTCAGATAAAGTCCATTCGGTTCCTAAATTGGCATATTGGCAATAACCACAATATGAGTTTTCTAATAAGGAGGGCTTTAGGGATGCAAGTGGCGCTGTGGGTTAAACCACAGAGCCTAGGACTTGCTGATCAGAAGGTTGGCGGTTCAAATCCCTGCGACGGGGTGAGCTCCAGTTGCTCAGTCCCAGCTCCTGCCAACCTAGCAGTTCAAAAGCACGTCAAAGTGCAAGTAGATAAATAGATACCGCTCCGGCGGGAAGTGTTAATTCTTAAAGGTACATCATTAATTTTGTTAAACATGAAAATATGGTCTCTCTCATTAACATTTACAGAATTTGTAGCCACCTGTGTTAGAATATATACTGCCTCTCTGTATAAAAAGGAACTTTGGCCAGTGATTGGATTAACTGAATTTATTTTGTTCCATGCTTCCGTCATACAAAAATATGGTATATAAATTTGTTGTTTAATTTGTATGTTGTGTTACTTACCGTATTTTTTGCTCTATAAGACTCACTTTTTCCCTCCTAAAAAGTAAGGGGAAATGTGTGTGCATTTTATGGAGTGAATGCAGGCTGTGCAGCTATCCCAGAAGCCAGAACAGCAAGAGGGATTGCTGCTTTCGCTGCGTGGCAATCCCTCTTGTTGTTCTGGCTTCTGAGATTCAGAATATTTTTTTTCTTGTTTTCCTCCTCCAAAAACTAGGTGCGTCTTATGGTCTGGTGCGTTTTATAGAGCGAAAAATACGGTAGTTTGTATAAGGATTATGTTATGTTTGTTTAATTTAGAGTATGCATGGCTGACGAAGCCCGGTTGGGCGAAACAAGGTATTATCCCAGAATCCTTGTCACCATATTGTGGTTATTGCCAATATACCAGTTTAGGAACTGAATGGACTTTATCTCCTGACCATCCATTGGACTTTGATTTCTCTTGATATGTTCTGTTTGCATGATGTGTTGGTCTATGGAATTACACCTTGTGAGATATTATATGTTGAATTGTGTTTGAAATAGAAGATACGTAGTCAAAAACAGCCTGTTATTTTGTATGTGTTGTTACCAGGATTGTATTTACGTAACCTAAGGTTTAGTAGTGTTTTGCATGAAGCCAAACCAGAGCAAAGTCACTGTTTCCTGACCCCTCACTGGCGACTTGTGGGTAATTATTTTCTTTAAAACAACCACCACCACTCAGGCCATGAAGAGGTAGAGGCAGTGGAAAAGATGAACAGCAGATATTCATTCTTAGAATCTTACACACACACACACACACACACACACACACACACCACACCAAGCACACTTTTGAGTCTAGCAAGTTTACTAGCAAACTTCCATCTCCTCTCAGACAAATGCCTCTAAATTACATCACGAATGGTCACCAGTTCATCACTTGCAAGCAGATAAAGAAAATGTGGACCTAGAGACACTGTCAGACTCCAACTCCCAACATCATGGGCTGCTAGCTGCCTGGGGCTGATGGAAGCCAAAAAGCATCTGAAGGCCCACAGGCTCCCCATCCCTGGTTTATAGGATGGGAATAGACACATGTTTTGTAATGGAGAGGTGTGTTCCTAACTCAAGGAAGATAACTCA
The DNA here is from genome assembly GCF_965153285.1 of Podarcis tiliguerta. Classification (NCBI taxonomy): domain Eukaryota; kingdom Metazoa; phylum Chordata; class Lepidosauria; order Squamata; family Lacertidae; genus Podarcis; species Podarcis tiliguerta. Next base: position 9,604,042 of record NC_139553.1, read on the forward strand.
ATAAGAGACTTGGTCAAGGCCCCCTGCAGCTTGACAGTGCTCATCCAACAGTGAAGTTGTTGTCCCTTCTGTAAACAATTCTACCCAAATGGACATCTTGAGTCTCCAGCAAATGGTTACAAGCCAATACTCATGACAGTTATGACCACTCTAATCTGATTCCTTGTGTTTACCAGATTTCCTCTTATAGGACATGGCAACACATGTCTAGAGGATAAAGATACCTAGCAAATCATAAGTAACCACCACCGGAATGCTTCGTTGTTTTCAGTTTTGAAGCTCTTCTGCTTTGAACAGAATGTGGTCTTTCTTCCGGACTGGATGGGTGGCTGAAACACCTGGTGCAACAATCACCTGTGGAAACCCTCCAGTCTATGACAATGAAGATTGATTTGGTACATTTTAAAAAACCCACCCCACTTTCCCTCTCCCAAAAAAGCATTTTAAAAAGAAATGATTAAAACTGAGACTTGTACGAATCATCCATGTCTTCGATTGGACCATGTTTCCTTTAATTCTGAAACTCTCAGGACCTTCCATTGGAAACTTTTCTGGGGGAGACACAAAGCCAGGTTGGGGAGCGGGGTAAGGGAATGTGACTTTTTCTCAGTGCCCTGTGGGTCACTCGGTAAGCTGGTCAGGATCCCCAACCAAGCGGTTGTCTTTGTCTTTTCGATGAGAAGCTCATCATCAATCCCTGCAGAAAACTGTCCATCCCCTTCAGCAAAGTTCATCCATTAAGTTCTGTTATAGTTCCATGCATGGACAAGAGGGGGAGGCAATAGTGTCCGTGCAAAAGGAGGGAGGTTCTCACAGCTGCGTCTCATCTCTCGTTTCGGGGCTACAGGGGTCCAGCTTGTTACTGCAGCTGCTCTTTCGACTGTGGGTCTCATTTTCGACATGAGCTAAGGGATCGGGTCGTATTAAATACCTAGGCAGAAATGATTATGCATTGCTGTTATGTTATTCTATTTCTTGTGCCCCCACCCTTCCTATCATGAGAACCTAGGGCGGGTAACAATAACAACACACCATGAAAGCAAAAGCAAAACCACAACTACATTGGGTTGTATTTAACACAGTGCTATGTAGCGTTTTGCATGAGCAGAACAACTCTCCTCTCCCCTTTGCACCCCCTAAATTTGGGGATAGGGTGTATATGAGGAAAGGACGGGAGGAGAGTCCTGTTGTGCAAGTGGAGTTATTTTTCTAGCTGAATACCACCCAAAATATTGTAAATGAATCAGTAAGATGGATAGCAATAAATTATCCAGATAAAGGCCTGGAAGAAGAAATAAGCCTTACCATGTTGCCAGAATAATCTCAAAAGGGTTGGAGTTTCAGAACTGGGGTGCCACCACTGAGAAGGCCCTGCTTCTTCCAGTGGCCCTACCTAGCCGTTTTACCCACAAAGAACTCCTGGAGCCAGATATGAAAGCTGTTCTATCTATTCAGCTTACACCATCAATGGCTTCAGTCAACCACATCAAAGGTACTTACACAATGTCGTTGAGTTCCAGGCGTGTGTCTGGAGGAGGGTTGATGAGAACATACGACAATGTGTTCTGATGGTCATTCATTTCGTCTGCAAGAAATATGAGGACTGGTAAAACATCAAATCCTTTAGTAAAGAATGGCAAACCTTTGAGCCCTTTGGAGTGTTTGAATCACAACTGAAAGGGAGGGAAAATTCTGACCTACCCACCCGCCATAGTATTTTGAGGCATGCAGGTTTCCAGCATGCAATAATAGCCATTATTATCATCCCAGGAACAGTTCTGGGGCTGACTTTAGCTCAGGCGTGGTGAACCTCAGGACCAGGGCACAAATGTAGTGCTCCAAATCACTTGACCTGACCCTCATAATTCTTCCCAGACCACACACCCCTCTCCTCATGCAGCACCTCTCACTGGCCCTGCCTTGCATCCCCCTGCGGTATTTTTTCCTGGCTGGGATGTGTCCTTTGATAATACCTCTTGCTTGCTTAGAAAGAGGACAGTGAGTGTAGAAATTATCCGGCTGTACGGAAGGCAAAATTTGCATTCACTGCTTCACTCACTTTTGTGCCTGTCCCTTCTCACCACTGACACACAGCCTCTAGAAAGTTTCCCAGGAAACAATGCAGCTCTTGGGCTGAAAAATGCACCCCGCCCCCACATCCTAAACTAGGCTAGAGGCGTAATGGCAGATCTCTAGCAACTTCCCTTCTCCCCTGGCCACAGGCCTTGCCTTGCACCCCACCCACTTGAGTGTCCTTTGCCTGGCTAGATTGTGTCCTTGCCTGGCGGGAGGATTGAGATGGATGGGTGAGTGTGTAGAAAGTGAACTTTATATCATTTCCTCCACCTACTTTTGCCCCTGATCCCACCCACCATGGGCATGTGGTCCTCAGAAGGCTGCTCCCAAAGGAATGCAGCCTCTGGTCTTCAAAACAAAACAAAACAAACATTCTCCACCTCTGCTCTGGTTTAAAATACCAAGCACAACCCCACTCAGACTGATGAAACATGGCTTTATACAGCAGCATCCTTTCCCCTTGGAAGTGGGTATGCTTGGCTTTGTGCAAGCCATCTGAGAAACCTGGCGTTCCACAAAGGACCTGGTTGTTCCACAAAGGACCTGGTTGTTCCACAACGACAGAAGCATGCATGAAAAACAGGGTGATGGAAAGGAGGGCCACACGTAGGAGGGGCAGGCCATGGGAACATGCTCAGAAATGGTTAAAAGTTGGTTGCTTGTCAGATGGATGAATCTGGGTCATATGAATTCCTTTCAGGCAGAGCCTGTCTGTGAAATGTTATTTTTTTTTAAAAAAAAAGTGTGCTGATTCATTTGGGTGATGGAGACGTTTCCCCACCAACTTCAGCCAGCCCTCCAGCTGGTGGACTTCTTGGTTACATCCACCCCAGGGGGCAGCCCTGTCTGTCAGCTTCCACCTCAACCTTGCCCATGTACAGCCTGGCAGGGAAGAGAATGGGGACAACCTAGAATGAGTTGGCGCCACCTGCTGTTGGCCTCCTTGCCTTCGGTTGCAACAGGCCTAATGGACGGCAGCCCCCAAATGACTCTGAGCGTCTCTGTGTGTCCCTTATCCCCATCTGATCTCTGCAGAAATTCATTGTATGAATGCCCGGAACACCTTTTGACACACACAACTGTGACACTTTCAGAAGGCATCCCTCCAAGAAAGGCTCCTCCATTCACTGTGCTGGCAGGACCCGTTCTATTAGAGCCAAGTGGCAAAGGGAGGTGCATAAGGTGGGTGATGGCGGCGGGATCTTTGCAACTGGAGGCTGTGCTCAAGGCCAGATAGTAAATCTCTGTGGGTCTGATGGAGCTGCTGGCTTGCACTGGCTACCCCAGGTCCAGACATTCCCTGGGAATTTGAGTGTTGTCCATTTATAGATATGGACAGAAGGATCTCTAAATTCAGGGAAATTACTCAAGTCAAGCAAAAAAGAAAGAGAAGAAAAAGAGAAAAGCCTTGATTTTAGCCATTTATCTGGATATTTAATTTGTTCCCCTGGTGACCTTGCGAAAGCACAAGTTTGTTGTGTCTCATATGCTGTGGAAGTCTTTAATTGGAGAAGGGCTACACGGTTGTCTAATACCCTCCTCTCTCTCTTAGCCCCAGTCGCATATACGCAAAATGTTGGATATTACTGCCTTACATTATAGAGCTTTGTAAGCAAAACTGCAATGACTTACATTTTTTAATGAACACACAAAAGTGCATACATTGTTTTATTTTCACTTTTAACCAATCAATATTCATTGATGTTTTAAGAATGTTTTTGTGCTTATATTATTCTCATATGTTGTATTCCACCTTTAATTTTAAAAAAGTACAGATTATAAACAAACAAATATTTTTTATTTTTTATTTTGGTGAGGTAAGGGATTGACACTCTGAAAACTGAACTCACTGTTGGCATAAAGTATTTGCTTAGCTTCCTCTGCTCTGACTCCTGAAACCCACCCAGGCACTTTCAAGCCTCAAGAATTTGAGGACTAGAAACTTGATTTGGAGCAGAGATTCTTGAGGATGCCAAATTATATGCAACTTGTGGGACTGTATCAAACATACATGCAATAGTCCTATTAATATCCATGAAGACTCCTTTGAGGCCAGGGATGTGGGTGCTCCAACCCTCCAGAAGTTGTTGGACTCCAGTTCCCATCATCCCGGCTGGGAGTGATGGGAGCTGGAGTCCAAGTGCAACCAAGCTCGGAATATTATCTCAGCTGCATCTATAACTATTCACATTGTCCTTGAAGCGGTGGGTTTGACAGGACCTTGGTTTCTTCATTTTGGTACTGCCAGAGTGTGACCCTGAAAATGAGGAGCATTATGACAAAAGCCAGTTCAACAAGCACAGGATGATGAGATGAGAGCCAATGGGATTCTGAGAAACAATAACATGCATATGTGAACCAGCCTATACAGTGAGGAAGTCCATCCTAATGCCCAGCTCAGATTTCTCTCTCTGCAATTTGATCTATCATTCTTCGCCTAGAACTCAGCAGAAGGTGCAATAGAAAGGACCACAGCATTGGGCAAGTGTTGGGAACTACAACTCCCATCAGCCTCTGCGAGCATGGCCAATGGCCAGGGATGATGAGAACTACAGTTCAGTAACATCTGGAGGGCCAAAGTTTAGGGCTATGTCCTAATGCACTGTGTGATCTCTAAGTGGGTAGGATCACCCTTGTGGCATTTTTCATTCATAAGTTCAGTTTTCTACAGTTCCACATCAATCAGTGATTTCTTTGTAAAGTCCTCATGGAAATCCACCAACATTCCTAGTTTTTGTGCACAAGTTTCCCAAAGTTACTCATTTTTTGCAAAGCAAATTTCCTTACTTTAATGTGTTTCTGTGTGAACTTCACTCATATATGCATATCCATACACACTTTATCCCAGTATATGCATTTTTTTTTTTACACATTACATGGCTGGAGAACTGTGTAACAAAATTAAGAGATGTGTTGAGTTCCAAAGGATGGCTGTAATTCAGTTCACATATTGATTCAGAAATTAGGTACAGCCACCTCTAAAGGCAATATGAATCAAGATTCTTTCCAGTCCTTAGCTGAGACTTGGAAGACTATGAAAAAGAACTCTTGCATCCTCAGTCTATTTTGACATCTATGAACACCTCCATATGACCTATTTATTGATCACAGGAACATAGGAAGCTGCCTTACACCAAGTCAGACCATTGTCCATCCAGGTCAGTACTGCTTAACCTGGCAAGCAGCTGCTCTCTAGGATTTAAGGCAGAAATCTCGCTTTTAGCCCAACCGGGAGATTCTGCCAGATTGAACCTGGGACCTCCTGCATGCAAGGAATGTCTTCTACCCCTGAGCAATGGCTCTTCCCAATAATCCAATTCTGATTTGTTCGTGGGGAGGTTAGATGGCATTGCATCAAACAAAGGTTATCCCACATTTCCCAGCCCATTTCTCCAATAAGTTTGATCTTGGAAGTGGGTGGGAGTGGGCTTGATGCTACAAATCAACTTTGCCACAAGCTGATTTTTCTGGTACGTGATAGTCACTATCCGAAATAGTGACAGTTTGGAAGCTTCTGATGAATTATTAGGATTTAAAAGGTCACACCCCCCCATACAACTGACATCATTTGGAATGTGGTAATGTGGGATGGGGGGTGGATTTTTGAAGAGGAACAACGCATCGGCCATTTACCACATCCTCCTAAAAGGCCACTGAATTTTTGGTGGGTATTTTGGGAAATTTCCCCGAACCTCCCAATTGTTGTGATGATGCAAAATGGTCACCTCTGTGCCACCCCCCACCATGAGATGCATTTAACTTGAGCCTCTGTATGGCATGTTCTCAGTCATGCAGTTTAATCACGAGTCAAGCCTGACTCTCAGGGAAAAGAGATTTTACCTTGCAAATATCCAAGGTTTACACGATTCATCACATCACAGGCTGTTAAATTTGCTACATCCTCTACAGAACACACAGAGAAGGAAAAACGACGATAACAAAAAAGAAAAGGCACAGACATAAACAGAGAGAAAGAGAAGAAAGAGAAAGATCAGCAAGCAGCGATTTAGAAAGTACTTAAGAGACCAGCATTGGTGATTATATGGGCAGGAATGTAGTAAAAATATATATACACACACAAAATAAATAAACAAAATAAAATAAGAAGGAAGCCAGACTAAGGTGTTCTGTTCATGGCGTTGTGCAGACTTCAGACACCAGCGGGTGATATGGAGTGAGGATGAACCATTCAGAGAACCATTGAAATGATCAGTGATGTTGGTCTTAGATGCCCATCCCTCACTCACTAGGCAGTTCTTTAGGAGAGTACGTCAGAGTCTCTATAGCAGAAACGGGCAATTTGCAGCCCTTGAACTGATTTAATACAGCCCTCAGGTAATTTCAAAAACCCTCTGCCAGTGATTGCTTCAGACATCTGGCAGGAGGAATGTGCCGCTTCCCCAGCGCAGCACACAGTGGGAAGGAGGTGAAAGATAGAGGGAGGGAAGGAAGGAGAAAAGAAAAGAGTGAGAAGGAAGTGGTAGCAAGAGAGAGGAGGAGGAGGAGTGTTGGTGTCAGAAAGAGATAAAATGGTGTGTAAAAAGAGAATGAGAAAGCGCGTGCGCGCGCACACACACACATACAGAGACTGAGAAACAGAAGTGGTGTCTGAATGAGAAGGAAGTGGTGGAAAGAGGGCCTTGGGAAAAGAGAAGGGGAGTTAGAAAGAAAATGGGGTGAGAGAGAGAGAGAGAGAGAGAGAGAGAGAAGGGGGCAGGCAGAGAGAGGGGCAGGGAGAAAACTGGTGTAGGAAAGACACTGAGAAGGGAGTGTCTGAGAGAGGAGAGAAGGGGAATTCAGAAAGAGATGGAGAGAGGGGTGGCAGAAGAAGACAGAGAAGGGAGTGTGGTACAAACTCAAATTTGAGCTGGGCCAAGCTCAAATTGGGTTTTGGCCCAGTTCAGATTTGGGGAAATTCATTCAAAGTAGAAGAGGGAGGGGGAGAGGAGGGGAGGGGTAAAAGGGGCAGGGTGATCTGTCTATTTTGGGTTTTGGCTGTACCTGTCGACACTTTTGGTCCATCCACCATTGCCACTCAGTGCCCCCCATAACCCTGCAGTAATGCTGCTGTTGATAGAAATCTGCCCACTCCAGTCATGCCAGTTCTCAGAACCCACCCCCAAGACACCCTAGATGGAGGAAAAGATTTTGACTCTTGCTATTTTTTCACTCAGCTCCTGTATTCTTGGTTCAAATCTACTACTGCATTTGCTGAGAGCCAGCCTCCTCTGTGTCTGCCGATGTGCTTCCTAGTTCACAGTCAATATTACAGACATTCCCTTTAGGCTAATCTTCTAGAACAAGCCCTTCTCAAATGGCAGAGATGAACAGACCTTAGAATCATAGAATCATAGAGTTGGAAGAGACCACAAGGGCCATCGAGTCCAACCCCCTGCCAAGCAGGAAACACCAATACCTAAATTTGCATCCCCCCCCCCAATTCCACCAAAATATTTGAATGTCTCCTCATAGGAAAGCCCTGGTTTGAGCCTTACTCTCCCCCTACGTCTGCTCAAGTAAGTGAGGACATGTGTGTATGGAAGCCCTAAAAAGAAATAGCAGCCTACAACCCTCTGGAAAAATATGTTGGTTATAGCTCCATATCACTTAAACCAGCACAGGGTCCCCACAATGAATGCTGGGAATTGTAAGTTTGTGAAGTTTGAGAATTTTGGGCAAGTTAGGGAAGGGGAACCTGTGGTCCTCCCAATGCTGTTGAACTCCAGCTCCCTCCAGTGTCAACAATAGTCAGGGATGATGGGAGTTGGAGTCCAGTGACATCTGGAGGGCTACAGATTCGCCCCTGAAAAGTGCTTCTTAAGAATCTAGTTTCTTTCCAAAAGTAAAAGTCATTGCGGATTGATTCTGCATTACCCCACAGTGTGTCCATTTGAAAACAGATGTAAGGTGGTCCCAGCAATTGGGGTGATGGCATATCCACAGCATTGTGGGTGGGTGTATACAAAGATTGTGACCACCACTTTCTTCTTCATTCACCTAATAATCATGGATAATCTAATGAAGGGGGAGGTTTTCCAAATTTATATCAAGGAGCCTATGTGGATGGCACCATCTAGTATCAAACTAGATTGAATGCAGAATGTTGAGGGTGAGCACGAATGATTCCATATTGAGAAAAGCTACATTTTTGTGCAAAAAATGGGTGTATATTTAGTCTCCGTCTTTTCCTCTTATGGCTCTGATCCTTTAACAGTTGCTGAATTGGGGTCGGGGTGGGGATTTGGTGTCCGTCTGTGGACACAGCCAAACAACGCAGTCTCTGGGCAATGTGAACTTGTTACTCACTACTAAGAAAGGAAAATCACATGCATTCACTCATTTAAATATTTTAGGATGAACTTCCACGTCTCTTTCAAAGCCCCATTGGATCAGTTCACATATTACCCTCTTTAATGGGGGGGAGGGGCAACGTACAGAGAAGCCTCCCTAAACCTGTAGTAGCCTCTGGTTCTGACAGCTACTACAAGCAGCAACAGCTGTAAATCCACCTCCCAGCTTTTGCCTCGTCCCCTGCTCCTAGTAAGAAAGGTGAACGTTCCTGTCCGCTCCACCTTGTAGCAACACCTCAATTTTTGATGCCAGAAAAACTATCAAGGAAATTGCTGCATCAGCATTTTCATCGCTTATTATCTTATTTCTGACGGTGGCTACTCTTGCCTGCAATCTGAAGGGGGAAGAGGGGGTAAGTAATTCCTTTCTCCATTTCTCAAAAAAGGAAAAAAGAGCAACATCTGTGTAGGTGAGTAGACAGAGGACCTCTTCTGTGCAAGATATTTTTTTTTGGTGTGTGCGTGTGCAATATTTATAAAATATTTTTATCACACTGGGGAAAGTGCCCCATAGGCAGAACCTCTCCAGCTGTAGCCATTTGTAGGGATTATTATTACTATTATGATTTATTGAATTTATACACCGCCCTATACCCTGAGGTCTCAGGGCAGTTCACAGATCAAAATATAAAACCACAAAATATAACCCCCCCCCCCAAATACACCACATTTTAAAAGGGCACAGGGGCTGTCAAGCCAGCAGTCATCACTACAGGCTCAGCAGTGGCGTAGCGTGGGTTGTCAGCACCCGGGGCAAGGCAAGTAATTTGTGCCCCCTAACCTGGGGCAAGGCAAGTAATTTGCGCCCCCCCCCCCGCTGCACTGTCCCTCCCCCAGATAGTCCCTCGCTCTCTCTCCACACTGCACCGCACGCCTGGCACACCCCCCTCCACAGTGGGCGGCCACCCGGCGGCCCGGATCGGATTCGCACAGCCAGCACTGCAGTGAGAGAGAGTGAGTGAGCCAGGTAGGGGCAGAGAGCTGCGAGTGCGAGCGCCCCCCCCAGATGTTGCGGCCGGTGCGGCCGGCCCCCCCCTGCACCCCCCACGCTATGCCACTGAGGCTCAGGGAGGCTCTGATATATTGGGTACTCCCTCACTAAATGATGCTTGGAAAGTAAGAGAATAGCCATCTACTGCTTCTTTCCATTTCATTGTTAGCCTGTTGCATTCTAGGCTTTTTGGGGGAGTGGGGGTGGGGGGTGTCAGTGGCAATAAAATGCAACTCCAAAGCCTGGCTGCCTAGCATGGACAGACAAAATGCTACTCAGTCTTTTAAGTCCTCCTATTCCTTTAATCGGACACCCCTCCCTCTTACTAGTTTCTTTGAATAATAATAATTAATAGTGCTCTTTAAATTAATGAAAAGGGGGGAACAATTAGGGGAAATAAGCCATCAAAGCTTTGTCCCACCCATTACAGAAACTGAAATTGAGACAATTAAGAAAGGCAATTCCAAGAGAAATCCACAAGTTCTTTGTCATGAATCCTGTGCCTACACTCATCAGGAAACAATACAGCAATGTAGACATACAAGGAGGAAACTTTTAATTAACATTGCTGGAGACCTTTATCAAGTGGGACGATGGTGAGGCAACCATTCCAGGAGGACCTTTGCTACAGATAAGGCTATTACTGGATAAGGGATGCAGGTGGCACTGTGGTCTAAACCACTGAGCCTCTTGGGCTTGCTGATTGTAAGGTCGGCAGTTCGAATCCATGTGATATAGTGAGCTCCCATTGCTCTGTCCCAGCTTCTGCCAACTTAGCAGTGCGAAAGCATGCCAGCGCGAGTAGATAAACAGGTAGTGCGGTGGTGGGAAGGTGAACAGCATTTCTGTGAGCTCTGGTCCTCCGTGCACCAGTAGCAGTTTAGTCATGCTGGCCACATGACCCAGAAAAATGTCTTTCGACAAATGCCAGCTTCCTCGGCCTGAAGCGAGATGAGCGCCACACCCAATAGTCGCCTTTGCCTGGCCTTAGCCATCCAGGGGCCCTTTACCTTCTATTACTGAATAATGCAGGGCTTTGAGAAGCAGTGGTGCTGAAACTTGGAGTTAATTCCCCTACTAGTTTACTTATAGGAAAAGGAGTGCAGCAGTCACAACACTAAAGAGCTCTAATGCTGACTTAATTTGGCTTAAGGATGTGCAAAAAGACCTCTGTAGGTTTCTGGACCTCATTGAATCAAGTCTTCACAAGAGGAAGATTCAATTCTTTTGAAACACTCTTCATTCCTTTGAATACATTGGGCCCGCAGTTAGGGACCAACGCTGACACTTTGATTTGCCTGAGTTGCTTGAGATGCTTACCCGCAAAGCATCACACACCAGCCCTCAAAACTACTAATTCTGGTTTGGAAGGTCTGGTTCTGTTTTTGGCAAAATGAATGAATAAATAAATCCTGCTTGCAAACAGGTGCAGGGGTCATTTCCTAGGCATAAGAAGGTTTAGTAAGGTATAGAGCATAAGAAGAACAAATGGCCAACAGCACAGGATGGCACAAAATAAATCTAGAAAGAAAGAAAAAGGAAAGAAGCAAGAAAGTGGTGTGTGTTTTAATTGTAAGAGTCTTATTCTTTTCAATATATAGTCAATTAAAAAAAAACATTCCATTTTGTATGGATTTCCCACAGAAATAGCTCTTGGGCTTGGATGGAGTTGCCACTGGCAGGTGTGTTTTTTTCTGGGAGAGGAAGGGCCTAAGGCAATGGAAAGGTTGGTGTTGTGCAAACAGACCAGAAAGAGAGAAGAAGAAGAAGAAGAAGAAGAAGAAGAAGAAGAAGAAGAAGAAGAAGAAGAAGAAGAAGAAGAAGAAGAAAAAGAAGAGGAAGAAGAGTTTGGATTTGATATCCCGCTTTATCACTACCCTAAGGAGTCTCAAAGCGACTAACAATCTCCTTTCGCTTCCTCCCCCACAACAAACACTCTGTGAGGTGAGTGGGGCTGAGAGACTTCAAAGAAGTGTGACTGGGCCAAGGTCACCCAGCAGCTGCATGTGGAGGAGCGGGGAAGCGAACCTGGTTCACCAGATTACAAGACTACGGCTCTTAACCACTACACCACACTGGCTCTCACAGTGTGAGAGTGGTGGATTGGGTCCGCTGGTCTGTTTGCTTCTTGCCATCTTGCCTCCTCCCTCCTGGTAATCATCACTGACCTATCTGCCAAAGAGCCAGGGTAGCAGCTCTGTCCCACTCAGAAAGTCGCTTCTGATTTCCAGTCCTAACTCTGAGACAGCCTCATTAACCCCTCCATTCTTATGTCATGTTGATCTCATCGCTCTCTTTAAAGCTTGGTTTCCTGAAGGCAAAGAACCCTGTGACAGCCCCCCCTCCCCACGCCTGATGAAAAAGGTGGCTGATGGCAGAATAAAATGACCATGGTATTTGCATGGCAACAGCAGTGGTTGCATGATGATCTGGTTTTGACTCACCGCAGGTCCATCTCCTTTTATGTATTATTTCATAGAATCATAGAGTTAGACCTAAGGGATCCTCCAGTCCAACCCTCTACAATGCAGGAATCACAGCTACATAACAACATAGGAACAGCCCTGTTGGATCAGGCCAGTGGCCCACCTAATCCTGCACCCTGTTTTTGCAGTTATCAACCCAATGCTTCTTGGAAACCTGCAAGCAGCACCTGGTCAGTAGAGCACTCTCCCGCACTGTGGCTCCAGAAACTATTTATGAGTGGATTTGCTATACAGTTTCCCTGCCTTCCACCACGGAACTCAAGGCAGCGCCTGTGGGGCACATTGGGCTGAATGTTACATTGTTACATGAAGAGGTGCTGATTGGAGATGCCACGAATGAAGGGGGCCACTACTTACCGTACCCTGTTGTGGGCAAGCCCAGATGTTTCATCCGGTTCTTCACCAGCTCTGAAAGCTCCTGCCGCTCTGATCGCCGGTAGAGGCTCAGCCTCTGCTGGTTGATCCACTCAGCTGTTTTGGGTGTGTGTTTGCTTGCTCCTTTTCGACTCAACCGGCGGGCCCACTGCATGCTCTTGCGCCGTAGCAAAGGGTGCTCCGATTGGTCAGTGGGGCACGAGTTCCGGTGATGAGGGGTTTTGGTGTTCCAGTGGTCCTTCACCTCTTTTGTATCCTCACAGTCTTCCACGTTGATTGAGATCTGTGACTGGGAACACCAGTAGGCCATGAGGGAAAGCAAAATATGGCTTTTGGTCCCCTGATGGGCCACTGATGTCATTCCATGGAATCATAAGAAAAAAAAGCTTTCATTTCCCCAAAACTAAAAGCAAAATTTTATTGGGAATAGATCATAGTTCGGTGGCATGACCCATTCATTAATACTGGGGTGAGGAACTTTTTAATTACCGTAGTAATATTAGTATTTGTTTTCCCCCTCTTTCATTTCTTTTATTATTTTATTTTAGTTTCCTTTTATTTAAAAAGGAAAGCTGTATAAAGTGTGAGGTCGCACAGGCTGAATTTATTGACAGCATTGGCTGACTTGGTACGCACTATTTTGATGTTGTATATATAGATATAAAATCTTTTTTAATGCAGTTATCTTGAGTCTGCAACTCATCAAATGCAGGTGAAAATGTTCACCAGTCACCCAAGGAAACTAAGGGCATCCTTATTCTACCTTTAGCTGAAAAGTTGTAGAGCTACAATAACTTTTCTCAGCATAAAGACAAATAAATATTTTTTGACAGAAGCCAGTACTCACCTGTGTCCTGATGTCATGAGGCTGGGGTTGCAGGGAGAAAGAAAGACATAATACTTGAAAAACATAATTTGAAAAAGTGTATCATTGTTTTGGCCCGACATTCCTTTGCTGTAAACTGAGAAGATTCTTGTTTAAGTGATGTTTACTTTACCTCTCTTGCTCCCTTCTCAACCTAAACTGTGTAACAAAAATGGTCGCCTACTTATCAACTGTGGGCTCTGTCTAAGTCAGTGGGGATGGGCAAATCTGTCCATTTCAGTTCCTCTCAGTTACCGAAATTGACAGATTCAAGTCTGAGGTTCCAGTCTTAAGTTTAGTTCTCCACATTTCTGCATCAGTTTGTGATTTATTTTTATTTTTTTAAAGGAAAAGTCCTCATAAAAATTCATCTGCATTTGAGTGCAAATTTCTTCTGATGCACACATTTTTGTATGCAATTTTGCTTGAAGTAATATAATGCATTTCATATATTATTTTCACTAACACATGCATTTTATCACACACATTCCCCATAACATACACATTTTTGTACATGTTAGTTGGCTGGAGAACTGCAACACAAGACTCTGAGAAGTGGAAATTGCATAGAATAGCTTTTTTAGTTTTCATATTGCTTTGGAATGTGAGGAATAGGTAGGTTCGCATTAAAATCCTAACCAAACCAATTTTCTTTTCTATTCCCTAATAGTCAATGGTGATATTAGTTGGGATTAGATTTATTATATCTGTATGTTGCTTCCCACTAAAGGTCCTGAAATGATTTAAAGGTAAAGGTAAAAGGACACCTGACCATTAGGTCCAGTCGTGGATGACTCTGGGGTTGCGGCACTCATCTCACTTTAGTGGCTGAGGGAGCTGGCGTACAGCTTCCGGGTCATGTGGCCAGCATGACTAAGCTGCTTCTGGCAAACCAGAGCAGCACACGGAAACGCTGTTTACCTTCCCGCCGGAGCGGTACCTATTTATCTACTTGCACTTTGACGTGCTTTCGAACTGCTGGGTGGGCAGGAGCAGGGACCAAACCACGGGAGCTCACCCCGTCACAGGGATTCGAACCGCCGACCTTCTGATTGGCAAGTCCTAAGCTCTGTGGTTTAACTCACAGCGCCACCTGCGTCCCTCCTGAAATGATTTACAAGCAAGTAAAATACCCAACAGGAAAGCTACAAAAATTAGAATAGAATAGAATAGAATAGAATAGAATAGAATAGAATAGAATAGAATACTTATTGGTGGCGCCCACATGCATGGTAGGGAGAGAATCTATCTGCCTGGCAGCAAAACAATGAACAAGGTTGGTACTAGATGGGCCTCCCTAAGGACAGTAATCCATAAATTGGGGGGCTGTTACAGAGAAGGCCTGCTCTCTCATTGGTACTGTCTGGACCTCCTTTGAAGGTGGTATGCCTATTGATGAGATGGGGGTCTTCTAGATCTGGGATGGGGCATCAGTGGCTGTCAAGAAGTTTGTGAACATTCTGGGCCACTGAATGTGTCAGTGGCAGAACCTTCACACAAGGCAGAAGGGGGTCAAATGCTCTTGGCAAAGAAGGAACAGGAGGGCATGGGAGAGTGTGGCTAGCAGAGAACCAAGAAGAAAAGATTGAGGTATGGGTGGCTGAAGACAGGTCTGGATTTGATACACTGATTTCTGAATTAATTGCACGTCCCCCCCTGGTTGGGAGAAGCAGCAGTAGAGAGAAAGGAAATCTGGATTTGGGTGGGTGGATTTTGGGGATTAGGGATTCTGAGGAGAGGCCAAACAGGTTGATTCTCAACTTCTTACATCCATGGTGGAAAACATGTGGGACTCAGTCCTATAGATGCCAATGGGGATCTCAGCGCTGGAGGAACATAGCTTCTGGAACAGACGCCCGTATGTCCGGATCCACAGGTCATCCTCAGTGATTTTCATCTATCCAATAAAGGAAGGAAAGAGAGAAGGAATGAAAAGTCATGCAAACATATTCCTTTGCATTGGCAAGCTCCCATCAACCTCCATGCATTGGAATATGGGATGATGCATTATGCTGAGGTCAGACCATTGGTCCATCTTACTCAGTATTGTCCACACTGACTGGCAGTGGCTTCCCAAAGTTTCAGACAAGAGTCTCCCCCAGTCCTACCTGGAGATGCTAGGGAATGAACCTGGGACCTTCTGCATGCAAGGCAGATGGCTCTACCACTGAGCCACGACCTTCCCCTACTTCAGATCACTGAGATCAAACAGAATAGGGAGGCCTATCACCTTTAGGCATCAAGCTTTTTCTCACTGGTAGGTAAAGGTTGGCAGAAGCTGGGACAGAGCAACAGGATCTCATCCTGTTGCCTGGATTCAAACCGCCAACCTTCTGATCAGCAAGCCCAAGAGGCTCAGTGGTTTAGACCACATCGCCACCTGCGTTCTCCCAATGAGAAGGACCTTCACTAGCGAGACTAGCGAGAAAATGCTGGGGCTGAACCCTGAAGAATGGCAAATTCTATCAACTCATGCTTAAAACATTTTTACAGAGCAAGAGACCTCAAAGGTTATCCAGTTTGACCTCTGTACCGATGCAGGAAAACAGATGCTACAGCACCAATCTGCCTAATACTGGTCCCCACCACTCCCAGAGAACATGACCCAGCACTGTCAAGCTCCATCTTCTGTGTGAAAAACCTTTAGATGTGTGAAGACAGCCATAAAGTCCCTCCTTAACTTTCTTTTCTCCGGGTTAAACATACCTGGATATTTTGAACACCCATTGTAGGATTTTGTTTCCACACCTCATCACCATCCTGGGTACCTTCCTTGGATAATTTGGAGGGTAGATTTTCTTCACTCGGACTGGGCTAGGCAGGGAACCTACAAAGCACTATATTTGCCACTTTGGTACCACTGAAAATGCAGAAACTCAACACTTACAGCACAGAGGTAGCCGGACCCTGGAGTGGTGTCTAGACCGAGAAGCAGCCTTGTGATGGTGATCATATAGTCTTTCACGAATGACTGCAAGGGAAGAACCCATCAACAATTGGACAGCGGCCTCTACCAGGGCAATAGAATCTAATGCATTTGGTCCCTCAATTTGATTGAACAACTGAGCTTGTGAAAACTCCATTTAAGCTAACAACAGGTAAAACTCATTCCCACAGGTGGCAGTGATGACCACCAACTTGGATGACTTTTAGACAAATTCATGGAGAACAGGGCTATCAATGGCTACTAGCCACAATGGCTATGCTCTGCTTCCATAGGTGGAGGCAGTATTGAATGTAACAAGATAAGAAGAGCCCTGTTGGATCTGGCTGAAGCTCAACTAATCCAGCATTCTGTTCTTATAATGGCCAACCAGATGCCTGTGGGAAGACCCCAAGCAAGATGCAAGCACAAGAGCTCCCTCCTCCAGTGGTTTCCAGGAACTGCTATTCAGAGTATGACTGCCTCTCAGAGCGAGGTGCTAAGATGAAGTTGGGTGCCTCTGCTGCTTATTTCCAAGAACCCAATCTGGGGGAAGATTGGAAAAACAGGAGAGGAAAAAAGCTTGATGGGGACAATGTTATTGAGACTTGCAGAAGCCAGAAAAAGTACATCACAAGGAACTGAAGAAATATCAATTCAGAACATTTGGGGGTGGGAAGAAGATGAAAAGAAAAGTTATATTGGACTTCCTGAGTGACAGAAGTGGAACATTGGAGACCCATGAAAGAAACTAGGGAACACAGCATTAGCAGTTTGGGAGAAAAGCTGATTATCATCAACTACAGTGTCAAATTATTCTGGAATGTATATGCTACATTCCAGTTATGGGTGGGGGGTGGGAGGTGGGGACAAGGCTATTGGGTTGTTCTTGTTTTTACTTTGATTATGTAGTCTGTGCTTTTATATTCTGATTTTATCCTGTGAACCACCCTGCGTGTATAGGGCAGTATACAATTTTTAATAATAATAATAATAATTTGAATAATTGTAATACGTACAATTCGCAGACAGAGACATGGAAGTATACCTCTGTTTTTCCCTTCTATGTTTTTCCTCCTCCTTTTATCTTTTTATCTTTGTTCTGTTTGTTCTCCTGTTCTCTTTCTCTTGTTTTCTCTTTGGGTTTTTTATTATTTTGCACAGTATTGGAAACATTTATAAAAGGTTTTTCTGGGTGTGGGTACGGGGCAGCGGGTGGAGAAGTCCTTTACCATGGACTGCGGAGGACACAAGCAGGAAGGGGACAGTCGTAGGAGGGGGGGTCCCTGCACGAAAGGCAGGGTGGAAAGGGTCTCCCAGGGTGAGAGAAATAGGCTCCCCAGTGGGAGATGGGAGGGTCAACCTCTCTGTATGTGGATAAATGACAGGATATAGATGATATAAATATGGCAAAGGGCCTTTTAGGCATTTCCTCCCTCTCCTTCTCTTTTTTCTTGCATTTTTTTTGGGTTTTTTAATATTCTTGTTCTGTAGACTTCTTATTGATTCTTATTATCAAAATATTATTATTATTATTATTATAGTGGTACCTCAGGTTACATATGCTTCAGGTTACATACGCTTCTGGTTACAGACTCCGCTAACCCAGAAATAGTGCTTCAGGTTAAGAACTTTGCTTCAGGATGAGAACAGAAATCGTGCTCCGACGGCGCAGTGGCAGCAGGAGGCCCCATTAGCTAAAGTGGTGCTTCAGGTTAAGAACAGTTTCAGGTTAAGAACGGACCTCCAGAACGAATGAAGTACTTAACTCGAGGTACCACTGTATTATTATTATTATTTTATTATTATTATTATTTTAAGAAGCATTATTGCCTCTAACACCAGTTGCCGGAAACCAGAGGAGGGGAGAGTCTTACTCTTGTGCTTGAGCCCTGCTTCTAGAGCTCCCATATGCATCTAGTCAGCCACTGTGAGAATATGATGTTGGACTAGATAGGCCATTGGCTGGATGTAGCAGGATTGTCTTACGTTCTTAATATACGTTTTCTTTTTTAAAAAATATTTTAATACATGTTCTTCTGAAACTAAAATCACCACATCACCCAAGATGCATTCTGTCCTGTGTGGAAGAGAACAAGGTGATGGAGAAAACGTATCATCTAAATGCAAAGCATTTGTGCCCCCCTCCCTGTCCAACATGGACCCCCTTGAGAACAGTTTCCCACCTCCTCATATGCAGTGTCTACCAATCAATCCATGTACAAAAACTCATACATTAACTAACATTTCTTTAAACTGTGTGACAGCCCTGAGCGACAGCCTTCTGCCATCTGGTGGATTGAAACCTTCCATCAGTCTCAGCCAGTATGACCAACATTAAAAAATTCCTTCCAGTAGCACCTTAGAGACCAACTAAGTTTGTTATTGGTATGAGCTTTTGTGTGCATGCACACAATTCTTCAGATACACTGAAACAGAAGTCACCAGACCCTTATATATAGTGAGAGGGTGGGGAGGGGTATTACTCAGAAGGGTGGTGGGAATGGGTGATTGGCTGACAGGTGTGGTAAACCTGTTGAGGACTGTTAACGACTGCAATTGGTCTTGCAGAAAAAAGCAAGGGGTGAGATGGCTAAAAATAGCTGTATCATGTATAATGAGATAAGAATCCAATGTCTCTATTCAGACCAGGTCTCTCCATGGTTTTAAGTTTGGTAATAAGTTGCAATTCAGCAACTTCTCTTTCCAGTCTATTTCTGAAATTCCTTTGTAATAAGACAACTACTTTGAGTATGACCAACAGTTAGGGATGATGGGAGTTGCAGTCCAATAACAATTCAACACAGAGCAGACTCACTGAAGTTAGAAGGCTGGGCTGAGACTTGGGAAACAGGGGTTCTAGTCCCAACTCGGCAAATTTCCATTTACATTTAGAGAGGTCCAGACAACTCCTTTCTTGAATAGGGTTTCTTCCCTTCCTGGAGATTCAGTATGACACAGTTTGCAAAAAAACAACAACCCAATGCTACAGGGGATCGAATGCTACAGCTAGGAGGCGCCTCTTTTGGAATGAATGGTGGCTCCCTTCTTCCCTTCATTGTTACCTGGTAAAGCAGTGTATCCAACATGCTGATGCTGAAAACTCTGCCGGCAGCAAACGGAAGGCGGAACATGAAAGCCAAGTTGGAACCGTTCTCCCGCTCTTTCTGTGGGGAAAGCAAGAATGCAGAGATGAAAATAATAGTATGGTAGCCTTCCTGGATTAGACCAAAGCCAATCTGGCCCAATATCCTGCCTCTAATGGTGGTCACCCCAAAGTTTGCAATAAACAATATTTATTTTTATTTTTTAAACAACAAAGTTTGAAGGTAGAGACCAAGACAGCCCATGGAATACTTAGAAAGTGCATGGCTAGCTGTCGCCGCGATCAGGTGTGCTTCACAGTGTAGCACTTTGTTGCAGGTCCCAATTTCTGTTCGACTTTCCAAGGGTTGAATTCAATGCTACTCCTCCTCAGAGTAGACTTATTGAAATCAATGGGCAAGACTTATTTAGGCTCTTAATTCAATGGGTCTATTCTGTGTAGGACTAGAACTGGCTACAACCACAGCGCTCATGGCCTTTTTTATTTACTATATTAAGAGGTAGCATGGCAGTGGGCACACACACATCCACAGAACACTGCTGGATTGTCCTGTGAAAAGAAAGGGCACAATAAGAATTGTGCTTCATCTTGAGCCTTGCAGCCCTAAAATGTCAGCATGGAGCCTCATACCACCATAAATTAGGAATCTAATAACCAAATATACATATTTTTGTTTGTTTGTTACCTTTTCTAGTTTGGAAAGGGCCAATGAGTAGCTATCCTTTGCTCGGAACTGCATGAACCTCATGTTGGATGGATGTGTCAGCTCTGTAATGATGCTCAGGCTTGGGAAAAGCCTAGAATGAAAGCAAGGGGTGCAGGAGAGAAAGCAAATACATTTCTGTTAGACATTTCACCAAATGTAGGAATAGCCCTGATGGGTCACAGTGTGGGATTCATAATTTGGCATCATGCTCCCCAAAACTGGCCAGCTGGTTGCTTCTGGGAAGCCCACAAACAGGGCAGAAAGACAAGAGACCATCAGTAGGGATGAACCAATAAAAACCTAGAACAGCCCAAGACAGGCCACAGGGTACTATCTAGCCATTGCTATGGAAAACGCTGTTGAGATGGAAAACGAGGAGGGGGCATGGAATAGAGTGAACACCTAGCTACCCCATTTCATTTTTATTGGCGATGATAGAGATAGAGAGGTAGATATAGAGATAGAGATAGAGATAGAGATAGAGATAGAGATAGAGATGATAGAGATAGAGATAGAGATAGAGATAGAGATAGAGATAGAGATAGAGATAGAGATAGAGATAGAGATGATAGATAGAGATAGAGATAGAGATAGAGATAGAGATAGAGATAGAGATAGAGATGATAGAGATAGAGATAGAGATAGAGATAGAGATAGAGATGATAGAGATAGAGATAGAGATAGAGATGATAGAGATAGAGATAGAGATGAATTCCTGGATGCCAAGATCCAACTTTGGGGCAAGTAGTCTTTGGTAAGAGAACCCAGCAGAGATTTAAGGTCACAAAATATGCAGCAAAGTAAAGTGTGGAAGTACAGGCTGTTAGACCATTAAAATATGTTCTCCCAAGTAAATTCCAAGATTTCCTTCTCTTCCCAGCATAGCAAGAGACCGCATGTTTGGTAAGTTTAAAAATGGATTACTTACAAACTCTCCAAAGGTCAAATTTATGTGCTTTCACATACATCAGTCAGGAAAGCTGCACAGTAAGCAATACTTACTAATTGTAATTTAGTAATGATTTTTTTTAATGCTTAAGTGAATTTCTATTTAATTATTGTTGATATTATTGTGTAACTTTGTGCCGTCTTAATTACACCACATTGCTTTATGCCAACTTCGTGTGCATAGGATTGCTCCCAGTGGTGGGAATAGCTCAGGCTGCATGTCTGAGGACCCATTAAAATATGCTGTAACCTCTGAGCCTTATTCCATTTAACTCTTGCCCTAGCTCTGTCACTGGATAGCTCAGCTGGTTAGAGTATGGTGCTGATAATGCCAAGGTTGCAGGTTCGATCCCTGTATGGACCAGCTGCATATTCCTGCATTGCAGGGGGTTGGACTAGATGATCCTCAGGGTCCCTTCCAACTCTATGATATTTTGAGTATTATTTTTGTGTGCTATTATATTACTTTATTTTGTATAAGCTGCTTATTCTAAGTCATATTTTTAATTATGACTTTTTTGCAGTGGATCAGATTGTTATGAGTAATCTTTGCTGTATATTTTGTTGCTTCTTCAGCTTGTAGACTGCCTAGTATATCAATATATAGGTATATAGAAAGGCGGTATACAAATTTAAAGTGAAACGAAATGAAATGAAAATATAAGAGCCCCACATTGCAATGTCTCGTGTATGTGTGTGTGGGCAAAACTGTCAATTTTGATTCTCTCTGCTTCTCATTTTTCCTGTCTTAAAATTCAGTTGTCCACATTTTTTCTGCAATTTGCATTTTTAAAAAAGTTTATTCAGCATTTACATGTGAATTTATCCTACTCAACACATTTCTGTATGCAGGTTTGACTAACAAAGGACATATTTTCAAGGAATTTCCTTTGATATAATGCATTTTGCTATGTTATCTTCACTAATATAGGTGTTCTTGTGAACATTTCCTTAGCTGGTGAGCAGCTGATAGCCTTATCACTGAATTTGTCCAGTGTTCTTTTAAAACCATCCAACCTGGAACCAGCTCTCCATTATGGGATGCAAGAGAAATAGTGGGAGTGGGGAACTGAGGGGGGAATACAGGTTGCCAGGCCTCTCTATCTGGCCCTTGGAACTGTCCCCAGGCCACACCTGCCATTGGCCATGCTTGGCACTTAGCTTGGCTGGAATGTGTCCCTGGACTTTGATGCTGCTGCTTGCTTGACTGGATGGAGGACTGAGAGGTGCATTTAGCAACCAGCCTGCTGTACCAAAAGTAAAATTGGCATTCATTGCTCCACCCGCTCTTCTCTCTGGCCCTGCCCACCACTGGCATGTGGCCCCCAGAAGATATCCAGAAGGAAATGCAGCCATCAGGGTTCCTCAACCTGGAGAAAGAGGGAAGGATTATCATGGCCAGAAATGCTGAACCTTCAAAGCACTTTGCCTCACCTGAACATGGTTTGGACGTTGACGATGGTCTTGGCATCTGCCATGTAATCCTCTTCGGCGCTCATGGTGCTCTCCTTGTCCACCACCACCAAATTGTCAGCATAAATGATCCCACACTGCAGCAAGCTGTCGAGGCTAAAAGGCATTCCCCAAAACAAGTGACAATTAGGAGGCTGTTGGAAGGCGGGAGGGGTTAGGGATAGCCAGCTTTGATGCTCGAAATGTCTCAGAAAATTATGCTCTTGGCAATTTGCTGACAATTTTTTGTTGTTGTTTTGAGATCACCCCATCCCAAATTGTTGCACTGGGCCAGCATGGGGAACACTGCCTCAGGGTAGAAAATTTAGGAATCAACTTAAGGAATGTACAAAGGCAGAACTGTTTTGTATGTTTATGGATCTGAGTACGAATTATCAGAGGGTTGGTTGTTGTTTTTAGCCCAACGAAATAAAACACCTCCAAGTTTCTGTCCCTCATGGTGGTGCCTTGGGGTTGTGCCTTGGGGCACTGAACCAAAAGAGACAGAGACAGGTGCAGGGAAGGAGAGAGAGAGAGAGAGAGAGAAAGGGGGAAAGCTTACTTATCAATTGTGCCTTCCATATAATAGACCATAGGAAAACAGCAGATGGCTTCCAGGAAATGATGGTCAGGCCTGAAAAAGAGACACTCAGTTTCTCTTTTTTCCAATCTTAAGTCCAGTTTTCCACATCAGTCCGTGAATTCTTATTACGATGAAGCGCCCATGAAAATTCTTCAGCCTTTTAGTGTGAATTTCTCCTAATGGACCCATGCCTGCATGCAGTTTCCCCTAAAATATACACATTTTGGCAAAGCAGCTTCCGGTAATAAAATGCATGTTGGTATTCTACTTTCACAAATACGTGCACATTTATGCACCCTTTGCCACAGCATATGCATTTTTGTGCGTGTCACTTGGCTGGATAACTGCACTGCAAAATCCAGAGAAATGCGGATTTTGAAGGATGGCTGCAGTTTGATTCTTGCAACGTTTCAAAAAGTGTGAATTGGATAGGTCCACTTTGAAATGCAAACTGAATTGAATTCCTTCCCGGTCCCCAACCACCAGCCCTTCTTTCTGGTGCTGTGCTGTCCAAATCTTTCACCCTTCTTGCCGCTCTGATTACGATGACACCCCACCTTCAGTCTCTGCATAGGTCTCCTCTCCTTCCCTGGATCCTGTGCCAGCTCCTCATCCTTACTTTCGAAGTTGTACTTCTCCACTCTCACAATACACCTCCGCCTGTGACCGTTGCTAGTCACAGGCGCTGTAGCTCAGTGTTAGAGAGTTGGCATTTGGAAGGTCCCTGGTTCAAGTCCTGTCTTGTCCCCAAAGTGGGCTGTGAAAGATGCCCGCCTGAAACTGTTGCTGCCAGTCAGTGTTTGCGCAATCATTTCTTAAGCTCCTCTAATACGTCAAGGACCACCTCTCCCCACATGAACAGACCCAGATCCTGGTATCGCCACCTGAGGCATTTCTCTGTGTGCTGCCACCATGCAGAGCACTGGAGGGTGGCAACACAGAACAGGCCTTCCCAGTGGTAGCTCCCCAACTTGTGGAATGCTCTCCACAAAGAAGCCTGCTTGGTGCCATCTTCATTTTCAGATATGAGACATTCCTTTTTACCTGGGTGCTTGGCCCTTAATTTGAAGGTTTTCAATTACTTGTGGCCTCTTTTAGAAGGCAGGATCCATAAGACTGACCTTTATTTGTTTAGGTGTTGTGTGTGTGTGTGTGTGTGTGTGTGTGTGTCAGGTTCTATTTGTTGCTTTCATTGTAATTCGTGTTTGTAAATTGTAGTAGTGTTTGTGCACTGTGCTTGTAAGTCACTTTTGTGAGTAAAGCAACTGTTATGTACTGAAGTTCTCACCCTGGGCCAGCAGGGGGATACTGTAGATAGTTTTCACTCAGGTCCACATATGCAAATAAGGAATTGAAAGTGACATTCAGTGATTGGATAGTTACAGAAAGTTGTTACAGTTATGTTGTACTGGAGCTCTATATAAGCAGGCTGGCTGAACCCTTCAGTTCAGTTCTGGCCTATGAATAAACAAGAGCTGTTTGAAGAATCGCTGTGTCGTCTGATATGTTCACCCACAACTTAACAGCAACAGTATCATCACGTACAACACCAGCAGAAGCAGTCTGAGTAGGAAGAATTTCAGAGCAGAGCATACCACCATCTTTCTTAATCACTCTCTGAGCATCAGCTTTCGGTAGAGCCTTTCCCCTAAAAGCCTACTTTTCTATTTACAGGGAGTGTGTAGGGTGTGTGTGTGTGGGGAGCCTCTGATGTAGCCCCAGTATATTTGTATGTTTGTGTGTATATATGAGCTGGAGCGGGGAAGTACTTACTTGTTGTCAAGCAACAGTACGATGGGGTTTAGCTCTTTCCGTGACCGGTAGTAGGCGCGGAGAGGAACAATGAAGTTGTACAAGCCGTTCCCAGCCGTCTCTGCTGACACAATGATCAACTTGTTCTTAAAGCCGTAGGCCTTTGCGTCTTCATAACTGTTGTGCCTGCAGCCCTGGAAAGATGCCGGGAAATATTTTATTTTACACTTCCTGGCTGGCGCTCAATAAAGGGCCAATGTCACCTACTCTCCCCGTAAGAAGATAAGAAGAGCCTTGCTGGAGCACGTAGGTGACCCGATTAGCCTAGCATCCAGTCTCACAGTAGACAACCAGATGCCCCAGTGGGAAACTTGCAGGTAGGACCCAGTCACAAGAGGTTGTGGTCCTCCTGTGGATTCCAGGAACTGGGATTAAGAAGCACTGCTGCCTCTGAGAATGGAGGGAGGGAGAATGTAGCCACCAAGGTTAAAAATCCTTCACAACAAGGTAATAAAAGCAGCCGCAGCAAGCAGGGCGGTTGGTAAACTAGACCACTTTCCCAATAAAATTATCCTCCCTCCCACAGTAACCATTTCCAACTCTCCTGGATATGAAGGAATCACAAAGGAACAGCCAACTGAGAGGATGAAATGAACAGGAAGATGGATGAAGTAGGAAGAAGAGAAGAGCCCCCACGTGAACAAAATGGGGGCAGGGAAGTTGCTTAGATGCAAGAGCTGGGGGGGGGGGGACAGACAAAATCTCCAGCTGCTTCACTTTTATCAGCTGCCAATGTACCAGATGTTTCCACTTTATAGAGAAACCCTGCTGGCCATTCAAACAGTTCCTCCAGCATCAGAGACGTTCGTGTGGCTTTTAAGAAAGCCCAGCCCAGGTAGCAGCTTGTGTACATGTTTGCATCTCCAAAGCTCCCATTCCTACAAACCCCTGGACGTTTTGTTTAGCCTGGAGTAGCTAACCTCTTGCTCTCTAGACGCTGCTGAACTACAGCTCCCATCAGCCCTTGGCAGAATGGGCAAAAGTCACAGACGATGCGGGTTGTTAGTTCAGCAATATGCAGAGGGCCAGAGGTGAGGCCACCCTGATCTAGACCTTCTCATGCCTCTGATCATTGAGCATGCACTGCCTGCACGCCTTTGCCACAGTAGGGACTAGAAACCTTAAGATAAAATAAAATTGGTGATTTTCAGGAAATATTTTCAGTTGCTGGTGTTTCTAAATTAACCTTAAAAGGTAAAGGGTAAAGGGACCCCTGACCATTAGGTCCAGTCGTGACTGACTCTGGGGTTGTGGTGCTCATCTCTCTTCATTGGCCGAGGGAGCCGGCGTACAGCTTCCAGGTCATGTGGCCAGCATGACTAAGCCGCTTCTGGCGAACCAGAGCAGCGCACGGAAACACCATTTACCTTCCCGCCGGAGCAGTACCTATTTATCTACTTGCACTTTGTGCTTTCAAACTGCTAGGTTGACAGGAGCAGGGACCGAGCAACGGGAGCTCACCCCGTTGCGGGGATTCGAACCACCGGCCTTCTGATTGGCAAGTCCTAGGCTCTGTGGTTTAACCCACAGTGCCTCCTCTGTCCCCCGTGCCACCCGTGTCCCCTATTAACCTTGGTGCCCCACAAAAGCGTAGAAAAAGAAATAACCTGTTCAGAAATGCATGCCTTCCAATATGAAGGGGCCCCAAACTGGGACACCATTTTCTGGGGTCGCACTCCTTCACAAGTCATGCAACACAAGACACACACACCCAGTGCTTTTTTTGGGCACAGCACCCAAAAAGGAGTGTTTTGGGCTGCCATGTCCAAAAAAATGTGCAACCCTAAGTTGTGCAAGATTACAGTGGGCATTTGGGCTGCTGTCCTCTCACAAGAAGGGACAGTTGATAGATATGGAAATGTGACAGATCCTTACCTTATCCAAGCGCAAGCAGCAGAATGGAGCTTTAACGGGCAAAAGGTGGCATAACGTGGGAGAGCTTCCAATGTAGGGAGAGTTGGGGGGGTAGCCTTTCACATACCTGTAGAACAAGGGGGAAGTGGTCAGGATTTGGCCCGCCATTTTGTTTGTTGTGGTTTTCCATTTCCACACACAATGCCCCATGCAATGGGGAATTCCAGGAAACGTAAAATGGTTGCAGGAAGCCCAACAGCATACTCTCCAACATTTCTCCAATGAAAATAGGGACATCCTATTCCATAATAAAGTAAATACTAATAATTTTACTATTTACACCCCAACCATCCGACTGGGTTGCCCCAGACACTCTGGGCGGCTTCCAACATATATAAAAGCACAATAAAACATCAAACATTTAAAAACTTCCCTATATGTGGCTGCCTTCGGATGGCTTGGGGGGTCAGATAACTCCATACCCTCCAACATTTCTCTGATGAAAATAAGGACATCCTACCACACCTTACAACATTTCTCAGATGAAAATAAGGAAAAGCAGGACATTCCGAGATCAAATCCATATGTCAGGAGTGCTCTGATGGTGTTTCCTGCTTGGCAGGGGGTTGGACTCGATGACCCTTGTGGTCTCTTCCAACTCTATGATTCTATGATTCTATTCTATGATTCTATGAAATCCAGACCAGGATTTCAGAATACTTTGAGTCAATCACAAACAAGTCCACCCCAGGCAGTCCCTATGGTACCCCAGACCTAAGCTGTCCAGGGCTTTGTAAATTTATACAAGGACCTTCAGCCTGGCTTGGTAGTAGATGAGCAGCTAATACATATGCTTTAATAATTGCATCACATGTTGTCAGCCAGATGCCCCCACCAGCGTTCTGGCCACTGAATTCTGCACGAGCTGTGGCTTCCAAACCAGGCCCTAGGGCAGCCCCACAGAGAGTGCATTGCAGTAACCAAGCCTTGAAGTTTCCAAGGCATGGACTAGTGTCCAAGCAAGGCTACTGTACATAGCAGATGCATTTGATGGACACTTTATCCTAATGTATGCATCTGGAGAACTGCACCACAAAATAAGGAGAAATGCAAACTTCAAGAGAGAGCTGCATATCAGGTTATCTGTTGGAACCACAAATTAGGTAGATTGACATCACACTGTGCAATAAATTGAATTTCTTTCCCCATCCTCTATCCCATGGGTAGGCAAGCTAAGGCCCGGGGGCCGAATCCGGCCCTATCGCCTTTTAAATCTGGCCCGTGGATGGTCCTGGAATCAGTGTGTTTTTACATGAGTAGAATGTGTCCTTTTATTTAAAATGCATCTCTGGGTTATTTGTGGGGCATAGGAATTCGTTCATTTCTTTTTCTTCAAAATATAGTCTGGCCCCCCACAAGGTCTGAGGGACAGTGGACCGGCCCCCTGCTGAAAAGGTTTGCTGACCCCTGCTATCCTCAACCACCTTCTGCCACCTGCATACACATACCTTCCAAGTGCCCCTATTTTCCAGGGACAGTCCTGGAATCACAGAAGCCATTTTGGTTTCTGATTTGATCCTGGAATGTCCCAGTTTGCCTTTTCTGTCGTCCCCCCCCCCCCCATGTCTGTCTGTTTGTGGTGTGTTTGTTTGTGTGTAGGTGCAAACATGGAGTTCTGTTTATACTGAAAATTAAATTCCTGCACCAAATGAAGGAAATGGGAAAGCAATCCCTACAATTTTGAAGCGAAAGGCCAACAATCCACTTGCAATGGTTCAGCAGTGAGTCATTTCTTAGGAAACATTTGGAGTGTTTATTCCTTAACTGTAAATGGAGCTCTGTCTACTCAGAAGTAAGTCCCACTGTATTCAATGGAGCTCACGCCGAGATAATTGGGTAAAGACCCGGCAACCTTACACCACAACCCAAAGTATTTTTTTACTCAGGACTAAGTTCCACTGAGTTCAATAGGATTTCCTCTCTGGTATGTTCCTCATTATTCTCACAGTTTCCATTCTTATTCTTATTCTATCTCACCTTTTTCCTCCACAGGGACACAAAGCAAAAAAAAAAAAAATCATTCTGTGGAAGGTGTTGTACATGACTCCTTCGCTCAAACATTTTTTCTTTACAAGACTTCTGCGAGATAGGTTTGGCAGAGAGGTTGTAACTGGCTCATGGTGACTGATGTAGATGTGCAGATGATGTATCAAGGTGTGGGAAGACCAAACTTGGGAGAAGCTTCCTGATGAAGAATAGAACGTCCCTATTTCCATCTGAGAAATGTTGGAGGGGCTACAAAAGTCTGTGTGTATGGTAGGGTTGCCATACGCCCGGAATTTCCTGGACACATCTAGCCCATGTCAGCAGTGTCATTTTTGCTGATTTTACTTAGAAATAGCTGGAAAGCGTCCAGTTTTTTTGTTTTGCAAAAATCTAATCAGATTTTGGGCAAAACAAAAAGAAGCTCAACAGCGTTTCTGTCCGGATTTTCACTTTTTGAAATACAGCAACCCTAGTGGTTTTGGTGGTGTTGTTTTTTTGAAGGGGAGGGGGGGTGGAAGAGACATTTAACTCAGCCCCTTACTGATTTTGCAAAGCATTTATGGAGTGCTCTAAGCAATTTAGCAATTACAAATGTGTCCGGAAGATGGCACTGTGGTGCCACTTTAAGAAAACCGTGGCAAAGTCCTTCACCTCCTGCTTGCTCTAGTGAGATCTAGGCAGAAAGGAATGGAATAGAAAGCATGCCACCCAGGAACAGAGCTGAAATGGAGCAGAAAACTGTTAATGGGAGGCTAATTTATGCAAATGGCCCATTAAGTGCAGGAAATAACAATAAATTTGCACGGCAGTGCTTCCACAGAACAGCAAGTTGGCATCTTGCTGGGTTCTTTAATACCCAGAACACCATCCTGGAGGCACTTTCCACTCTGCTGCACTCTAAAAGCCACCCCATTTGTTGTGTGTGTGCGTGTGTCTTGGAAGCAGCATGGCTCTAATCTTGGCATTTCAGCAGAGGGATGCAGCAAACGTCCACCAGGACTTGAGAACACCCTGGACCTGGTTAAGAACTGTAAGGCAGGGCTGGACTGAATGATTAAAACATACAGTATACTGGCAAGCCTCTGCAATTCTCTGGCCTTTGTCATAGCTTCCTGGCATGTTCCTTACGGAGGAATTAAGCGAAGCTGTTGTGCCCCTTGGCGGGTCATGCGCTTCAATGCATTTTAATGCTGCCCAGCTAGCTAGAATGGTCCTTCGTTAGGTCCAAGGGGAAGATAAGAGGAAGACAAAGGGTGACATAAACTAAGGATCTAGAACTCCCCACGATTAAAATTCCCATGCGTATACAAAACTAATGTATCAGAAAGAAAGCTAGGCTAAATGCTGCCTTCCTGACATGCTAATTGCCCAAGTGTGGGAACTATTTAATAAAAAATGGGAGGGGGGCATACAATCCGTCCAGCTGTCTAATGTTAGATAAGCTTCAACCAGAGCCAGGGCCTTCTCAACACTGGCTCCGGCCTGGTGGAACGCTCTGCCTCATGAGACCAGGGCCCTGCAGGATCTGATTTCTTTCCGCAGGGCCTGTAAGACAGAGTTGTTCCGCCTGGCCTTTGGCTTAGATTCCCTCCCCCTCTTTCTTTTTCCTTTCTCCTCCTGTGAAGAGGCTGCATCCTAATGTTTTAATGATCTATTCTAATCTTTTTTAAATTGTATTTTAATCAACTTGTTTTTATTATTGGTTGTTAGCCGCCCTGAGCCTGGTCTTGGCTGGGGAGGACGGGGTATAAATAAATTATTATTATTATTATTATTATTATTATTATTATTATTATTATTATTATTAGTGGTACAATCCAAGAGCCAGATTTACTACTCTGCCACTTGCAACCAACCCTAAGAAATATATTTCATTTGTTTGTTGTTAAATGTCTATACTGGATCAGAGGATCACAGGGCAGTTAATAATATAACAACACAGAAATACATATCATAGCAACAAACAAGAACAATACTCCCTCACTCACACACACACACACACACACACACACTGTTTAAAAGGCCATAGATATGAACTAACAGCTCACTGACTCGATAACAGTGAGTCCTTCATCATCCGACTGGGTCATCTCGTCCTCGGACTGGTCACTCAGCATGTCACACGGCAAGAGGGAGGAACTGTCCGCCACCTCTAGGACAGGGGCAATACTGGGCCTCCTTTTCCCAGAGCCATTTTCCGCTGGCAAGGTGAGCTTGCTGTTGTTGATGGGGCGGCACTCTGTGTTCTGCAGATCCATGGCCACTGTGCCTGTGGGACAGAGGGAAGAGGCAGGGTCAGGCACTAAAGGCAGCTACTACAGGCAGACCAATGCCCATATTACACTTTTTAAAAAGAAAAACACACACACCTATTTTTAATTTTTGCTCTTCATTGCAAGCTGCCTACAGCAAGGGTGAGAAACAGCAGGCCTGTCTGTGGCCCTCCAGGTCACTCAGGCCATGTCCCGCACTGGCCTCGCTTCATACCCAGAGCATTTCTGCCTGGCTGGAATATGTCATTGAACTCTGAACATGCCTCTTGCTTGTCTAGATGTGGGATAGTGTGGGTGTGGGTGTGTAGACCTTTACAAAAGGTCAAAACTGTGTCTGTTGCAAGCCAGCAGTAAATCACACTGTACACATTGGAGTTAACTCTTTATTAGCAAGAACAGGATCTGCACAGACTTGGTGGAGTGTCAGGCCTAATGAGCACAGGAACTAATCCCTGGCAGGTCTTGCCCCATCGATCAGGTGCCAACACTAGAGATCCCTGCCTTCTCACAGCTGTCTATGTATCCTCCTCTTCAGAGTCTATCTTTGCTCCTCTCACTACATGCCTCTTCTGGTTTTGGGAGGTTGGGAGGCGGGAGGAGCTTGTCAGAGCAGGAGGGGGAGACACCCATGACTCTTCACCAGCCAAACTCATCTCTGCCTCTCCAGATTCCACCTCTGCATCTGCTTCTGTGCTGCTCTCTGCCACTGACTCTCCCAGCTCACTAAGCCCTGTTACCCTTTAAGCTTGTGATGCCTCCTCTCCCCACTCTTCTCTTTCTTTCTTCTCATTGTTGTCCTACTACCACTCCGTAGGCTCTGAGCCTTCTTCCCTTGGGGATTCCCTAGCTGGTGCCCCCCCATTCCTCTGCATTCCAACCAGTCCATGAACATCTGCCCATTTTAGCCTCTGGCTCCACCCACCACTGGCATGCTGGAAGGTTCCCCTGAAGGGAATTAGGCCCTCAAACCATAAACAGGTTTCCCACCCCCAAGCCTAGAGAGCCTTTACTATTAGGTGACCTAAAAACAACCCAGATAAAGAAATCCATATAAATAAATGACTCCCGCTGGAACAGATTAAAGGTTCATCTAGTCTAGCAACCTGTTTCCTACAGTGGGGTGCCACTGAGGAATCCACAAGCAGAGCTAATAGGCAGCAGCCCCCTCCTCACTACCATTTTTGCTCCCCAGCAACAGGTATTCACAGGTATACTGCCTCTGAACATGGAGGTTTTCTTTAGCTGACATGACTAGAAGCCATGGTCCTAGTCCTCATTGTTGTAGCCCAGTGGCAAAGCATCTGCTTTGGATACAGAAGGTCGCAGGGTTGATCCCAGGTAACTCCAAGTCAGCCTGGGAATGTCATCAGCCTGAAACTCTGGAGAGGCATTGCTTATCTGTATTGAGTTGCATAGACCAATGGTCTGATTCAATATAAGTCTGCTCCCTTCCCCCCCAAAATCCTTCCATCAGTGCCCCCCCCCCCCAAATAAGCTCCTGTGGTGTAAATTCTTCCCCAAATTTATGGTAAGTTGTTTTGGAACATCTGAGGAATGTCCTGTACAGTGGTACCTCAGGTTAAATACTTAATTTGTTCCAGAGGTCCATACCTAACCTGAAACTGTTCATAACCTGAAGCACCACTTCAGCTAATGGGGCCTCCCGCTGCTGCTGTGCCGCCGGAGCACGATTTCTGTTCTCATCCTGAAGCAAAGCTCTTAACCTGAAGCACTATTTCTGGGTTAGTGGAGTCTGTAACCTGAAGCGTATGTAACCAGAAGCGTATGTAGCCTGAGGTACCACTGTATATTTATTTATTTATTTATTTATGCCTCACATTTTCTTCAAAGGTGGTGTAAATACTTTCTCCACTCCCTATTTTATCCTTGCTACAACCCTGTGAGGTAAGTTAGGCTGGGAGACTGCGATTATCTCAAGCTCACCCATGAAGCTTCATCATGGCAGAGTGGAGATTCGAACCAAGGTCTTCCAGCTCCTAGCCCAACATTCTTACCACTGTGACACCACATTGAGCAGGATGGGTCTAAGAAACTCATCCTTTACATATTCGGCAGCACTAACATCTCCAGCAGGTGTGCGCCTGTGTGCCATTTATGCAGATCTCTTTCAGGTAAAATGCAGACTGCTCTTTATTCTGCAAAGCGACGGTAGGTGGCCCTAATTATCTGGATTGCAGTTTGACAGAAAGGAGCATGAAAAGCCCCATCGCGCCTGGACTTCTGGGTAACATCTTTGCTGAGACGGGTGAATCAGGGCTCCATGAGAAGGCCAGCAACAGATTCTAATTGGTGAACCCGAGGAGAGAAAAGGCAGATGATGAGAAGAACGATTTTTGACTCTGTTTGGAGGAGGAGAGCAGGGAGAGAGGGAGGGAGAGCCTTATAATGAGCTAACAGAGTGGGCGGCAGAGAAGCAAGATTGTATAAGGGAGGAATGATTCAGGAAAGGCATAAATAGCACTCCTGTATTTCGCCTGTGGCGCTCTCTCTGCTTTGCGACAAGACAAGAATGCAGGGCATATATTCAAAGGGCCCTTTCAGCTGGAGGGGAAATGCATAGCCACTGAGGATGAGGCTGTGTATTAGGGGCTGCAGTGGTGGCTTGTAATTGTTGATGCCATGCAGGGACGCTGAAGGTAGGGGGAGCCAGAGCCAGTATTGGGCAGTTTGGCACCATCAGGGATGCTGTAGCATCAGATTTCCTGAGTTGGCAGATGGGTCAGACTGAATGACACCTTTGAGGTCCCTTCCAGAGACTCCATCTCTTAAAAGCAGTGCCATGACATCTATGGTGCCTGGTGGAGCCCAGCAGGGACAGAGCCAGAGCCAGTGGCAGGCTGAGCCAACTAATTCAAGCTTGCTCCCGTACTTCTTCCTGCTGAGTTCTACAATAGGGTTACCAGATGTCCCCGGTTCCCGGGGACAGTCCATGGATTCACCAATCTGTCCCAAGACAAAATCTGCCCCTGGAATGTCCCTGGATTTTAATTAAGAAGAAGAAGAGTTTGGCTTTGATATCCCGCTTTATCACTACCCGAAGGAGTCTCAAAGCGGCTAACATTTTCCTTCTCCTTCCTCCCCCACAACAAACACTCTGTGAGGTGAGTGGGGCTGAGAGACTTCAGAGAAGTGTGACTAGCCCAGGGTCACCCAGCAGCTGCAGGTGGAGGAGCGGAGATGCGAACCTGGTTCACCAGATTACGAGACTACTGGTCTTAACCACTACACCACACCGGTGTCCCCGGATTTATGCCTGGGGACTTCCGGTGAGGCAACATGGCAGACGCCATGGCAGCAAGCAGCACCGAAGGTCCCAGCCACATCAAAATTCCAGCCAGCCAATCAGCTGGTTGGGGGGGTATCTAAACCAAGGTGCAAGCCAGAGAGCTTCTTTCTGGCTCGCTTTCTCGATCAACGCTCGTCCTGAACTTGCGCAGAGCTGCCCACAGAAACTGAGTTGGTCTCTAAGGTGCTACTGGACAATTTTAGAACTCTGCATGGTGGAAGATGGGGATAAAACTAGACTTATCTGGTGCCGTTGGGGTCTCTGCCTTCTGCCCTGCCAGCCCCAGTGGGCACCAGACAGCACTGCTTTTATACTTTATGGTAACCATTGACTGACATAGTTATGCAACTAGGGCTTTTCTTTCCCTTCATCAACTGCCAGCTGAGTGCAGCCTCATTTTCGGAGAGATTAATCATTCCGACACTTTTTTTTTTTTTACAAAGCACCCCTCTGAGGAGGACCAAGTGCAGCAGCGCAACACACAAGAGGCATGCAAATAGCACTATGCAAATATATTGGCATTGTGCTGTGTGGCTAATAAGCTGGAGCAGGAGATAAGACTGATGGAGGAAAAATGGGAACACAATTTGATTGGACTTTGAATTTTCGGCTGTGCCTTCAGATGGACAAGCTACTGCCTGCTTCTGCCCTTCCAGCCACTTCTGTCTGATGGCTCACATGCACTGTTTTGAGAATGAATATTGCCAGCTTTTCACTCCTCCTCTCCAAGCTGCTAGCCCTCATGACAGCAGGAAAGGGTAGACGAGATAAGAAAACACAGAAAAAACTAATATGTCCTGATATTGTTTTTACAATAAAGGGCTGGATACAGATTTTGGAAGGGGGAAAAAAAGGTTAGTACAAAAGGCCAAACTACACATTTTCATGAATGCACAAGTCTGTAGGGTTCTGTGTTTCTAGAACCAGGGTTTCCAGCAGAAACCAGTATTCTGTTTCATTGCAAACCTGGTAGACTTGAGACTTGTCCTTTAAGGGTGACAGGTAGGGTGCAGATCTGGCTTGCATGGGCTAAGGGCCAACCCCTGTCCATCCAGTCGTATAACAGTGTTAGGGAACTTTTTCAGCCTGGGGGGAAGGGTCACATTCCCTTCTGGGCAACCTTCTTAGGGCCACATACCAGAGGTGGGCAGGGCAAGAAGCAAAACCAGGCAGAAGAATGAATGTAAACAATATAGTTTCTACACACACACACACCTCTCTCCATCCTCTATCCAGGCAAGCAAGAGGCATTATCAGAGTTCGACACATCCCAGCCAGACAAAAACACTCTTTGGATGCAAAGCAGGGCCAGTATGGCCTGAGGAGAATTCTGAGAGGCTGCATTCAGCTGCCAGACCTGAGGTTCCCCACCTCTGCTATAGGGCTATCTTGAAACGCAACCTTGAAAAGGGGCAGACTAACTCACCCATGCTGGCAATGATGCT
This sequence comes from Podarcis tiliguerta, assembly GCF_965153285.1. Lineage (NCBI taxonomy): Eukaryota > Metazoa > Chordata > Lepidosauria > Squamata > Lacertidae > Podarcis > Podarcis tiliguerta. The sequence continues at coordinate 9,639,640 of NC_139553.1, forward strand.
ATGGACTGGCAGCCTTGACGGCCCATCATAGATGCCTCTCCCTGCAAATCCTTTCTTCTTCTGCTTCTCCTCCTGCTTAAAGATGAAGGCTGAGTTCTCCTCCTTTGTGATGTTGATGTAGAAGCATGTGTCGGAGGCACTCAGGATGTGCCGCGGCCCTGGGTTTAAGAGGATGCTTTTATTCTCCTCCCTCTTCACACCCATCAAGCAGACTCCATACCTGAAAGGAGCACCAAAGAGGTCTTTGATAAAGCCAGTGACAGGGGTCCCTTGAGTTACAAATGCTTCAGTTACAAACTTCGCTAGCCTGGAAGAGTTACCACGAGTTGAGAACTTTGCCCCAGGATGAGAACGGAAATCATGTGCTGGCGGCACAGCGGCAGCAAGAGGCCCCATTAGCGAAAGCACGCCTCTAGTTCAGAACAGTTTCAGGTTAAGAATGGCCCTCTGGGATGAATTAAGTTCGTAACTAGAGGTACCACTGTACTTGGCATGATCCAGTCCCAAGCTAGAAGCCCAGGTTGGTGTGTACGGTTCTCCTCCTCCTCCTTCTCCTATAACCAGTGGCGGAGGAAGGGGGTGGGTGGTCTGCCCCGTGTGCCATCTCTGAGGGGGGTGACAAGAAGGCACCCCGCGGGGGTCACCCTGCCACCCCTGGGCGTGGTGGTGCGAGCCGCTGCCATCGCGCCACCACAGCCACATGCAGAGGATCCTGCTGCCGCTGCCGCCACTGTGAGCAGAGAATCTCTCCACCACTGTTGCAGCCATGAACAGAGTATCCCACCGCTGTCTGTCCAGTTCACCCAGCACCGGGTACTGGTTAGCCTTCCTTCGCCCCTGCCTATAACCCTCAAAATAACCCTGTGAAGTAGGTTAGGTGGAGAGTGAGAGTGACTGGCCCAAGATCACCCAGTGACATTCATGGCCGACTGGGAATTTGAACCCTGGTCTCCCAGATCCTAGTCCAACACTCTAACCACTACATCACCTTTAAAGCAGCTTTGTAGACATTCCTTGGCTGGAGAACTGCATTGCAACATTCGGAGGAGTGCGCTTAGGGAAAGACAGTTGCGTTTCAGCTCTTGTGGGCTTTTTTGGAAAGTACAAATTAGGTAGGGCTGCATTTAAATGTGAGCTGAATAGATTTTCTCCCAGACCCCTACCTAGGTGAGAGACAGGGATGCCACTGGGTTAAATACCATACCTAACCATACTTAGTGTGATTGATGGGCATTTTCTGATTTTGTAATTTTATATCTTTCCTTATTCCATTCCAGACCGGCATATAGTTGTTCTGAAACAAGTCAATATTTTTGAGAGTTAACCAAATTCCTAAATATTTAACCTTTTTCACCACCTCTATCTCTGTTCTTTGTTGCATTATTTCTATTACACTTTGATCCATATTTTTTGTAATTATTTTGGTTTTCTTCTTATTTAATCTGAACCCTGCCACACTTCCAAATTTCTCAATCTCATCCAAGACTTCTTTTACACTTTCTAATGGTTCTTCAATCGCAATTACCAGATCATCTGCAAAGGCTTTTACTTTATATTCATTCTGACCAACTGGTAACCTGTGGGGAAGAATGAAATTATCTTTTTGGGGTAGAATATCTACGATAAAAATGAGTGTCCTTCCAAAGATGTTATTTTTGTTTCAAACTATCCCCATATTAAAGGGGGTAGCAATTTCTAAAGAGTGGCAAAGAGTGCTTTTAAGGTATATCTGGCAGGGCAAGAAGCCGAGAATTAAATTTAAGTTATTAACGGATGCAAAGGAAAGAGGAGGCTTCGCCCTACTGGACTTGAAACTGTACTACGAAGCAGCATGTCTTTGCTGGTTGAGAGAATGGATAAAATTAGAGGACAAGGAGCTATTAGATCTAGAAGGATTTGATAACAGATTTGGATGGCACGCATATTTATGGTGCGAAAAGAAGAAAATTCATAAAGGTTTTGGGAACCACATATTCCGGAGCTCATTAACAGAAATATGGGATAGGTATAAAAACCTATTAGAACCAAGAGTTCCACAATGGTTATCTCCACTAGAGGTTATGAGTGTAAAGAAAATAAATATGAGAGGCAATTGGATTACATATGGTGAATTGATAACCAAAGAAAGAGGAAAATAGAAATTAAAGCCATATGAACAAGTCAAAGAACATGTCTATGATTGGTTGCATTACTTTCAGGTTAATGAAATGTTTAAAAAAGATATTAAAGAAAGTGGTTATGCAGAAAAAGACTCAAGTTCCAGACAGATGTGATAAATAATAATTGTAAAATTTTGTCAAAAATGTATAAAATATTGTTGGAATGGAATACAAAAGATGAAGAAGTCAAAACGGTAATGATACAATGGGCCAGAGATTTTGGTTAGAATATACAGTTTGAGGATTGGGAAAAACTGTGGAAAGAAAATTTAAGATTTACTGCATGTACGGTATTAAAAGAAAATGTCATGAAAATGTTTTACAGATGATATATTACACCGGTAAAATTAGCCAAAATTTATAAGACGTGCAATAAGTGTTGGAAATGTAAAGAAAAAGAAGGTACGTTTTATCACATGTGGTGGGAGTGTAAGAAAGTGAAGGGTTTCTGGGAGATGATCTATAATGAAATGAAAAAGATGTTAAAATATGCATTTGTAAAGAAACCAGAGACCTTTCTTTTAGGAATTACATGGAAAGAAATAAGAAAAGACTGTAAACCTTTTCAATATGCAGCTACAGCAGCAAGAATTCTACTGGCCCAGAAATGGAAACAAGAGGAAATACCGATGATAGAAGAATGGAGACTGAAGCTGACAGAATATTCAGAATTGGACAGACTAACCAGGAAAATTAGATATCTTTGAGACCAAAAGTTCATCGAGGACTGGGGAAAATTTGTTGAATATCTGAAAAGAATATTTGATGTGCAAACAACGCTGGCGGGGTTTCAAGAGGCACTGTGAAAGTCGAGATATACAGTGGTGCCTCGCAAGACGAAATTAATTCGTTCCGCGAGTTTTTTTGTTGTACGAGTTTTTTCGTCTTGCGAAGCACCACTGCATTTAAACACTGACAACGGCGGGGAGGAGCGGGGAGAAGCAGGACAGCTGCCGCAGCCGGTACCTCAGACTCACCCGCGCGTTGTGGCCACCGTGCGACGCAGCTGCTGGAGGGCGGCGGGGCTCAGGAGCGTGACTCCAGGGAGAGAGAGGCGCTGGCGGCAACAGCTCTGAGGGGAGCGCGCGAGGGGGGTGGGCAGCGGCTTGAGGCACCAACCGTCAGCAGGAAGGTGGGAGGGAGCCGGAGGAGCGGGGAAGCGAGCGTGCGTGCGTGCAGTGACCGTCGCCATGACACGAGAGGCAGGGCTGTTTCGTCTAGCGAAGCAAGCCCTTAGGAAAATCTGTCTTGCAAAGCACCTCAGAAAATGAAAAACCCTTTCGTCTTGCGAGTTTTTCGTCTTCCGAGGCATTCGTCTTGCGGGGTACCACTGTATTGTTAAAAAGAAATATAAGTGGGAGGGATGTTTAATGGCAATATAATCAGAGAAATGCGTAATTGAGAGGTAAATATGGATGATTGTCAGAGAAGCCGAAGGAAGTTTAAAAAGAACTAAATTTGTGGAAATTTTGATAAGATTGTATACTTGTGTTGGAAAATTAATAAAAATTATTTATTTTTAAAAAAAGATTTTGTAATTTTATATGCTTTCAAGTGGTTTTTTATTATTATTACTTAACTTACTTTAACAGCATGGGACGCAGGTGGCTCTGTGGGTTAAACCACAGAGCCTAGGACTTGCCGATCAGAAGGTCGGCGGTTCGAATCCCTGCAACGGGGTGAGCTCCTGTTGCTCGGTCCCTGCTCCTGCCAACCTAGCACTTCGAAAGCACAAAGTGCAAGTCGATAAATAGGTACCAGTCCAGCGGGAAGGTAAACGGCGTTTCCGTGCGCTGCTCTGGTTTGCCAGAAGCGGCTTAGTCATGCTGGCCACATGACCCAGAAGCTGTCTGTGGACAAACGCCGGCTCCCTCGGCCAATAAAGCGAGATGAGCACCGCAACCCCAGAGTCAGTCACGACTGGACCTAATGGTCAGGGGTCCCTTTACCTTTACCTTTACCTTAACTTTAACTGCATGTCAGCAGCCTTGTACTCTGTGCAATTTTGAAAGGCTCAGCCCACCATCTTGATTCAAAACAGAGTCCAACTGTATCCAAACACACATGAAAGCCTGCTCCTTGATCTCAAGAACCATCATGCCAAAATTGCTTACGGTATCTTGAGAGGTGTCCAAATGCATAGCAATAAATAAACAACACCCCCAAATATATAATAGATGACCTTTTGTATTAATACTTTGTTCCTCACTTTGGAAAGGGCTTTGTTCCTATGGAATCACAGAACTTCAAAGCTGGAAGCGACCTCCAAGGGTGTTCTAGACCAACCCCATGCAATGCAGGAATCCCAGCTAAATCCTGAACAGTGGAGTGTAAAATAAACCATATAACATCACATTGTAGGCTTTTCCTCTCACTTTTTGTGGGCATGGAAGGATGCGTAGGTGAAACTCTTCCCTTCATACTCCATGAAGAACTTGCTGTCGCCCATCCGGATGTGGTAGACCTCATTGCCAGAGCAGCGACCGTACATCCTCTGCCACTGCTCTGGTGACTCCTGACCCTCTCTGGAAACATATCAGAGGAGGAGAAGAAGAAAAACACCTCTTAGTAGTAGTAATTATTATTATTATTATTATTATTATTATTTATACCCCGCCCTCCCCAGCCAAGGCCGGGCGCAGAGCGGCTTACAAGCAATAATAAAAACAAGATGAATGATTACAACTTAAAAACAAAAGTAAAATACAACATGAAAATAATGTAACATTAAAATATTAAAATGAAGCCTCATCGCAGGAGGAGAAGGAAAAGAAAAAAGAAAGAGTGGGAGGGAGGGAATCAAACTGGCTCCAAGCCAAAGGCCAGGCGGAACAACTCTGTCTTACAGGCCCTGCGGAAAGAAATCAGATCCTGCAGGGCCCTGGTCTCATGAGGCAGAGCGTTAGTAAGTGGATGGAGTTGGATCCGGAATCCATAGCATGCTCAGCATGCTTTACCTGTTTAGACAAAATAGTTTGCTTTGCCAAATGAGTAACGGAACGAATTGGGCAAGTGCAGATGAATGGCAAAACAAATGAGACCTTGAACAAAAATGAATGGGGGATAATGCAAGAATAGGGGGCTGTTTTTGGTCTGAGAGCCTTCCAGGAAACTTCCAGGGGCCAGAAGCAAAAACAGGCAGACCAATGAATGCAAACTTTACCTTTGTCTAGTAGGCTAGTTTCTACACACACGCACACACGCACACACGCACACACACACACACAGCTCTCTCAACCTTCCAACCAGGCAAACAAGAGGCACAATCAGAGTTCAAGGAACATTCTAGCCAGGCAGAAAACACTCAGGGGAGGTGTGAGGCAGAGAAGTGAGAGGTATGGCCCAGGGAGAGTCCTAGAGAGGTCTTGGCCTGAGGTATCTCCAACCCTGATGTAACAAAATGGTCAAGTTCTTTTATATCTTTATGGCTTCCAGGATAGGCACCAATGCAGAGAAGAAACTTCCTGAAAATTGTTGCTGAAAGCCAAGCCAAATGAGAAGCGATGAAGACAATTGGTACAGCCACACTTGGCTAAAGACTGGTGGTATACTAGCTGGTGATATCATTAGGCCAACCAGGCAGCCGCCTAAGGCACAGACCTCTAAGTGCACAGAACTGACCTTTGAAGGGTGCAGTTTTGTACAGATTAGTTTTTGCTTTATCTGTGCTGTGAACTTTACAGCAATAGCTCGAGGGCTTCCAATGTCAATGCTGCCACAAGGAGTATTTCTCTTCACACCACAACAAAAAATCCTGGGTGTGTGCCTAATTCCTGTTTCTCAGAACTAAGTGCTAGTCAATCCATCTCAGTGGCTGCTCCCAGACTTTGGATCTCCCTTCTTAGAGAAACAAGACTGGCTTCTTTTCCTTCCACCTGTGGGTGAAGACTCTTTTATTCCTGCAGGGTATTGGGAACTGGCTGCTTTTAAGGAAAGGCTTTTAAGAGTGCTGTGCTGTTTTTATCTGTATTTTAATGGGTTTGTTTTTATATCCATTTAACTTTGCTATATTTTAAATCCTTTTTAAGCACCAGCTTTTATATATGTTGTTAGCTTTCTGCGTTTTATTCATGTTTGATTTAATTTTTGTGAGCCGCCTTGAGTCCTGGTTCTGGGAGAAAGGCGGGATATAAATAATAATAATAATAATAATAATAATAATGTTTCCATTGTTCTAAGCATCCTTCTCACACTTCCAGTGTCCGTGGCAAGTGGGGAACGCAGTATCTCAAAGCTCAGACATATAAAAAACTTGCATGCATTCAGCAATGTAGCAAAAGAGACTGGTTGGCTTGGCAACTATATCAATTAAACATGCCCAAGCATCAGCACTTGACCTGAAAGAATTGGTGACAAAATTTGTGAAGGAAAATGCATGCAAGGTGAGATTTTTTGATGTGCGTGGAAATGAAACTTTTAAGATGCGTAAATTTTTACATCACAATTCACAGGATTATCCAAAATTATTTGTGCCCTAAAGTATTTTCTTTTATTTGAGAAAGATAAGATTGTTGTATTACTTGCAATTTAAAATAAATTTAGTGGTTTCAAATTTTGTGCTTTTCATTTTTTTCCACCAAGACATTTTTGTCTGTTTTTCACAATTGAAATTAGCAACCTTTTTGCTGGGGTGAGGATGCAAGTAGTTAGCCTCGCCTAGGGCACAAAATAGCCTGGCCCTGGATGTATATCCCTCTGTGCCATCCTGTAACAATTTGCTTTAGTTCTTCCTACCCTCAAAGCCTAGCCAGCCGAAACTCCAGAACAGGAAAAGTAACTCAAGATGTCATCATTCATAATCAGCAACAAGATCAGTCCCTAACCATATTTTATCGAAGCTTGCAATGCATGCTTGGGAGAAATTGGCCCAGAGAGTCTATGAATCAAACATCCTTCCGTTGAACGTGCAGCATGAATAAGGATGCGTTTCTCTCTCTCAATCCCAGCAAGCTTTAGGCTGATGGTGTGTCCTTCAGCAAATATTCTTTCCATTCCCAGCTATCACGCTCTGTGACAAAACACTGCGTCGTTCCACCTTTCCCTTTATAAAAGAGCTTGGTGGAACAATTCAGCATGGCATCATATCAATAAGAACAGGCATCCCCAACCTTTGGCCCTCCAGATGTTTTGGACTACAGTTCCCATCATCCCTGACCACCGGTCCTGTTAGCTAGGGATCGTGGGAGTTGTAGGCCAAAACATCTGGAGGTTGGGGATACCTGAATAAGAAGCTTCATTCCCACTTGAAAATATAATGCCCCAGTTTCAAGGAAGGGGTGTAGTTTAGGGACAAATAATACACTTTACATGCAGAAAAGTTCCTGATTTGAGCCACAGCATCTTCTGGTAGGGCTGGGAATGTCTCCTGGTTGAAACCCTGGAGAGCTGAAGCGTGTCAGTGAAGAGGAAACTGATCTGGATAGATCAATGGGTCTTACTTGGCATAAGGCAGTCTCCTGGGTGAACTCGTCCTTTATTCAGCACCATGAGAACTGGAATCACACTTTGTTTTTAGAGGAAGGGCCATAGCCCAGTGGCAGAGCGAAAAGTCCCAGGTTTGATCTACAGAATCTCTAGGTAGGTCTGGACATTTCCCTTCCTGAGACCTGGACAGCTGCTGCCAGTCAGTGTAGACATCAGTGAGATAGGTGGACCAATGATCTGACTCAATATAAGGCAGCTTCCTGTGTTCCTAAAGGTTTTGGTTTGACCCCCAACATTTCTGGGTTGTATCATGCCTTCATATTATATCGTATGTGTTAGCACGTGTATAGAATCATATATTTTTTATGCATATTTACATCAGGGCTAGCTAAGTTGTGGCTCAGAGACTGTATCTGACTCCCATCCAACAATTTGTTGGTAGTGAAGAATTGTCTATTTTATTAAAAAGACAAAAACAAAACAGTGGGTTGACCTCCTTGTGGGAAGTGTTGGTGCTAATCTCCACTGTCATGATGGTTTGGGTGGAGATGTTCCAACCTTTCTGCTCCAACTCTGCCTATCATACTTATTGGGCACACTCACTTTCACTTTGACCACACCCTCCGCTAGCATGGGGCACTCAGGAGGCTGGATAACAGCAAAGTTAAAAAAGTTAGCCATCTTTTTGATCTCAAGAGGGTGGGTCATTTGAAATCTATCTGCTAAGGAAGGAAATGGTTTAATACACATCTATTTGCAGCATTTGCTTTCAGAGCACAGAATGCAGATAATAATAATATTTTATTATTTATACCCCGCCCATCTGGCTGAGTTTCCCCAGCCACTCTGTGCGGCTCCCAATCAAATGTTAAAAACAATACAGATTCAAACCACTTCCTCCCTACCAGCCTTCCCTTGGTGAGAGTGCCCATCTATCTTCACCCTGCCTGACTCTTGCTGGTCATTCAATTACTTACTGTCCTCTAGACGTATGGACAAGGAGGGTTATGAGCGTTGAGGTAGCTGGGCAGACGCAGTTCAGAGCCAGCATGGCGTACTTACATTCCTCTTCACACACCACGTGATCTGAAATTAAGAGAGGCCTTCCCATTATTCCCAAAGCACAAGGATTTGAGGCACCAAACACAGTGTGTTTCCCTTTCCTTCCCACGCAAGGGCCTCTTACCCACCAAAGCCACTGTTCTTTGTATTGCTGCAATTACAAGAAACCAATGGAAATACCTGTTTTAAAACTCTTCAGACAGTTTACAAATCTTCAACAAAACAGCAGATTCCCTGTTGTGCTATTGATTTTCAATGTCTGGCTAAAGCTATACAGTACAATCAATTTGCTGGGAATATTTTTTTTTTTGGGGGGGGGGGTCCACAGCATCTTGAAATAATTTAGCAAAATGATTGCACCAAACTATATCTCCTTCATCCCTGAGGGTGAGTAACAGGTGCATCACATGCCCACGGATACAGAAGGCTTCATAAACCATGATCAAGTGAGGGCTTCATAAACCATGATCAAGTGAGACTATGAGCAAAACAGGAATCTCCATTCACAAGAAGACCTGGAGCCTTTAGAATCATAGAATCATAGAACCATAGAGTTGGAAGAGACCACAAGGGCCATCGAGTCCAACCCCCTGCCAAGCAGGAAACACCATCAGAGCACTCCTGACATATGGTTGTCAAGCCTCTGCTTAAAGACCTCCAAAGAAGGAGACTCCACCACAGCAAATTCCACTGTTGAACAGCTCTTACTGTCAGGAAGTTCTTCCTAATGTTTAGGTGGAATCTTCTTTCTTGTAGTTTGGATCCATTGCTCCGTGTCCTCTTCTCTGGAGCAGCAGAAAACAACCTTTCTCCCTCCTCTATATGACATCCTTTTATATATTTGAACATGGCTATCATATCACCCCTTAACCGCCTCTTCTCCAGGCTAAACATGCCCAGCTCCCTTAGCCGTTCTTCATAAGGCATCGTTTCCAGGCCTTTGACCATTTTGGTTGCCCTCCTCTGGACACGTTCCAGTTTGTCAGTGTCCTTCTTGAACTGTGGTGCCCAGAACTGGACACAGTACTCCAGGTGAGGTCTGACCAGAGCAGAATACAGTGGCACTATTACTTCCCTTGATCTAGATGCTATACTCCTATTGATGCAGCCTTAATGTTGAGGTGGAGAATCTGTAACTCTCCAGATGTTGTTGGACTCCATGTATCATCATATTCCTCTATTGTTGCCGTCGTCATTGTCATCATCATCACTATTATCATCATAAACACCACCACCACCTCCTTTATTTAGATTCCCTGTCTGCCCTTCACCTTAAGGTATCAGGGCGGGTTACAACAACAATAAAAAAGTCTCTGGGTAGGGAACAGCTATGGGGCTGCCCCAGAGAATGCCCTCATTTGAGTTGCCACCCCACTGAACCTCTGAAGAAGGTGGAGCAACGAAAAGGGCTCCCTCTTCTGATCTCAAGACTCCAGAAGTTATGTAGGAGGTGATTTTTCAGATATTTGGAGCCTATGTCATTTTGGATCTTAAATATCAGAGTGAACACTATGATTGATTTAGTTAACAAAATATACATGTGCCACTTGGTTGCAATAGAACTTCAAAGTGGAAACCAGTGCAGGTGTTTTAGAAAAGGGGTCTGTGATCTCTGGATGGAACACCAATCAGTAATCTGGCCACCAAGTTTTGGACCAGTCAAAAATTCCAAGGGCAGGCCCACACAGAGCACATGGCAACAATCCAACCTGGAGGTTACCAGAGCATGAAGTACAGTGGCCAAGTCATCTCTGTCTAACAGTGGCTGAAGCAGCGGCTGGTAGCCACTGACAAACTTTCAGGCTGCTGGTTCCTCATTGGTTCTCTCCCCCCCCCCCCCATATTTATCCCTCTCTTTCTTTGGCTTATATCAATGCAGAATAACTGGCTATTTCTTCTGAATGCAATTCTCCCTTGCCATTTCCAAGGTACAGGAATGGGTGACAGCATGGTATCCAGCCTGTCAGCAACACCCTCCACAGGGAGCTTAGAATCTAGTTGTTTGATGCCCTAGTTCCTTTTCAGATGTTGATTACACACAGCCGAGAAAGTACACTATCTTTTTATTCCAGCCCACCCATGTTTCCAGATGATAGAAAGCAAACAAACAAACCCACCCAGAGAACAAGTGGAAAAGAGGATGAAATAAAGGATGTGAGAGAGTGGGTGGGGGTGTTGTGGGGTGCTAAGAATTGGAAGCTAGCAAAGCAGGATGAATACCAGGGAGGAGAGAAGAGACAAAAAGGTAGAAGGAAGAACTAGTCTGGCATAGCAAAAGCCTTATCCAACCTGGTGCCCTCCAAATGTTTTGGACTACAGTACCCATCACACTTGACCAATGGCCATGCCGGCTGAGACTGATGAGAAATGTAGTTCAGAATGTCTGGAGGGAACCAGTTTGGAGAAGACTTGAAGTTCATTTTAAAGTTAAATAATAATCAGAAGGGAGAGTATGACGAACCCAGAAGTCACCCATCAATAGTTAGCACCTGAGCGGCAGACAGCAAGAGAATGGACAAATAATATGTAAATTTAATTTTCTTTCCATTTTGTTTTTCAATCTTGCATTAAGTTCTCCACATTCTATTTCAGTTTCCCCCCCCCATAGTCTTATATTTATGGCATTGAATGAATTGTCAAGATTGTCAGCTATCTGTGAGATAGTCTTCTAGAATAGAACAGAATAGAATTTATTATTTATACCCCGCCCATCTGGTTGGGTTTCCCCAGCCACTCTGTGCAGCTTCCAACAAAATATTAAAATACAGTGATCCATCAAACATCAAAAGCTTTCCTAAAGAGGGCTGCCTTCAGATGTCTTCTAAAAATCTGGCAGTTGTTCTTCTCTTTGACATCTGGTGGGAGGGCGTTCCACAGGGCGGGTGCCACTACCGAGAAGGCCTTCTGCCTGGTTCCCTGTAATATGGCTTCTCGCAGTGAGGGAACCGCCAGAAGGCCCTCGGCGCTGGACCTCAGTGTCCGGGCAGAACGATGGGGGTGGAGGCACTCCTTCAGCATAAATAAGCATGAGTAGCTGGAGCACTTCTGTTTACATAGTTGATATACAGGGGCCAAGCCTTGTCAAAAAGACCATGTTTAGTTTGCCCTTTAGCAACTCTTCTGTATTACATTAGTTGCTTGAAGGAGTCAGATCCCAACTCTTCCCTTGCCATCTCATCAGAGGTAAGGGGCAGTAGTGAACAGCATTGCAGCATTAAGGTAAAGGTAAAGGACCCCTGGACGGTTAAATCCCGTTAAAGGCGACTATGGGGTGTGGCACTCATCTCACTTCAGAACGAGGGAGCTGGCACTTGTCCACAGACAGCTTTCCGGGTCATGGGGTCAGCATGACAATACTGTTTCTGGTGCAATGGGAAACCATGACAATGGCCAGAACACATGGAAACGGCATTTGCCTTCCCACCACAGTGGTACCTATTTATCTACTCATGTTGGTATGCTTTTGAACTGCTAGGTTGGCAGGAGCTGGGACAGAGCTATGGGAGCTCACCACTGTCGCATGTATTTGAACCACCAACCTTCAAATTGGCAAGCCCAAGAGGCTCAGTGGTTTAGACCACAGCACCACCGAAGTCCCACATCTTTACCTATTGCAGCATTATGTATAAGGGGTGGATGTATATTGGCATCTATTGACATAAGGGTTTTCTCCCCTCATGCGACTGACATAAGCATGTAACTCAACAGGTTTCATTGGAATCAATCCATGCTATCTTTCTACAAAATTAAGAAAACATTCTAAATAACTGAAACAATATTATATTCACACTTAGTTCTATTGTTTTCTATCTGTTTTGGATATAGTTCTTAAATAACCTTTTTCTATGCTCCTTTTCTATGGTTTTTTTGAAACTAGATGGGTGTTTTTTTGTAATTGAGACTGTATGTGAAATATTTTATGTGATGGATTAAGTGTTTGGGTTTTTTGTAAAGGGGTAACGATCCTTCCCCTCACTCTTTTTTGTTTTTATGTTTAGTTTAAAACTAATAAACATAGTTTTTAAAATTAAAAATATCCTCATGTAAATTTGGTGTAGTATAAGGTCCATATAGTTAAAGCTATGGTTTTCCCAGTAGTGATATATGGAAGTGAGAGCTGGACTATAAAGAAGGCTGATTGCCGAAGAATTAATGCTTTTGAATTCTGGTGCTGGAGGAGACTCTTGAGAGTCCCATGGACTGCAAGAAGATCAAACCTCTCCATTCTGAAGGAAATCAGCCCTGAGTGCTCACTGGAAGGACAGATCCTGAAGCTGAGGCTCCAATACTTTGACCACCTCATGAGAAGAGAAGACTCCCTGGAAAAGACCCTGATGCTGGGAAAGATGGAGGGCACAAGGAGAAGGGGACGACAGAGGACGAGGTGGTTGGACAGTGTTCTCGAAGCTACCAACATGAGTTTGACCAAACTGCGGGGGGCAGTGGAAGATAGGAGTGCCTGGTGTGATCTGGTCCATGGGGTCACAAAGAGTCGGACACGACTAAACGACTAAACAACAACAAGGTCATATAAGAACAGAGAAGAACATGACGGTCAATCAAGTCCAGCATCCTGTTCTTGCAGCCCTATGCCACACTCAGAAACTTGGAAGCAGGACCTAAGCACAACTCCCCTCCATTGGTTTCAAGCAACTGGTATTCAGAAGCATTACTTTCTCTGACCCTGAAGGCAGAGCATAGCCATCATGACTAGCAGTCATTGATAACCTTGTCTTCCACTAAGGCATCCAATCCTCTTTTAAAGCTATCCAAGTTGGTGGCCATCACTGCCTCCTGTGGGAGCTCTATAGTTGTCTGTTGTCTCTCCCGAATCTTATATAATAATAATAATAATTTATTATTTATACCCCGCCCATCTGGTTGAGTTTCCCCAGCCACTCTGGGCAGCTCCCAATCAAGTGTTAAAAACAGTACAGCATTAAATATTAAAAACTTCCCTGAACAGGGCTGCCTTCAGATGTATTTTAAAGATAGGATAGCTGCTTATTTCCTTCACATCTGAAGGGAGGGTGTTCCACAGGGTGGGTGCCACTACCAAGAAGGCCCTCTGTCTGGTTCCCTGTAACCTCACGTCTCGCAATGAGGGAACCGCCAGAAGGCCCTCGGCGCTGGACCTCAGTGTCTGGGCTGGATGATGGGGGTGGAGATGCTCCTTCAGGTATACAGGACCGAGGCCATTTAGGACTTTAAAGGTCAGCACCAACACTTTGAATTGTGCTCGGAAACATACTGGGAGCCAATGCAGATCTCTCAGGACCGGTGTTATGTGGTCCTGGTGGCCACTCCCAGTCACCAGTCTAGCTGCCGCATTCTGGATTAGTTGCAGTTTTCGGGTCACCTTGAAAGGTAGCCCCAAATAGAGCGCATTGCAGTAGTCCAAGCGGGACTTCCATCATTCACCTTCATTTCCTGAGTTCTAGTCTTATGAGAGACAGACAAAAACTTTTCTCTACCCAGCTACTCCATGCCATGCATTAGTTTATAAACTACTATCATGTCACTTTTCATGTGCTTTATCTCTAAAGTAAAATGAAACAAGAAGAAACAGGACAGTGGGGCACCCTACCAGCAAATTTTACATGGAACTTATTCTCTGGCTTCAAAATCTGAACATAGAGAGGACAATTTGGAGCAAAGTCCTTCACCGCCCAGGCCCTCAGGATAGTTTGATGATCCTACAGAAAGAGAAAAAAGCAATAATCAGAAGCCTTCCTTGCATTTATTTTCTGCATTGGACAAATTGTGTTGTTTGAGTTTCACTTCTAAAACTGCAGGGTATACGTATGCTTGAATAGCGCAAGAATTACAAAGCTTTGGAATGTGGCTTTTCCTACTGAACGTAAAATTTCAAAACTGAAATCCAAAATGTGAATCTCAGCATTTGAAACTAGAGAGTTGTACAGCGCAATTCTATACATGTCTACTCAGAAGTCAGCCCCACTGAGTTAATTGAGGCTTACTCCCAAATAAGCAGGTGAAGGATTGTAGATGTCTTGGCCAGAAAAACACACCTAGTTCCCTTGGCTGTTTGACTTTGGCAGGCATCCCAGATGAAACCTCATCCAGAGCTGTCAGTGTCACATGCTATACACCAAATGCAATCAAACCCCAAATAACACCACACAAATACAATTTAAAAAACAAAACAAAAAAGTAAAATAAAAAACAAACCACTTTGCCTATTGACAACTGCAATTCCTGGCTTAAAAGAAGTGCTTTGTTTAAAAGTTCTTCCACATTTTTTGATCATTCTCCTCTGAAAAGAAATTGTAAGAAATTATCAAGGAGTGACAGGTGGGTGTTGCTTTGACAGCTCATTGCGTGCAGGTGAAGCACAGCCATCAGGAGTGGACCCTCCACTCACCTAGGCTCTGTCCTGCTGGGTTCTGCTTTGTCTATTCTACGGGTCAACTATGACAACTGGATGTGATCCATGGGTCCCTGATGCCATCATAAGGATAACAGATGATAGACAGGTAGACGGCCCCACTCACATGTCAAAGTATGCCCCCAGGGGCTGGGTTGAGGAATCAAATTTCTGGCCCAAGGGACCAAAATAGTTCCCCACCCCCGGTGTAGAGAATAGTTCCGGTTTGGGGAGGCTATTGGGAAAGACTATTCCCAATCTCAAAACTGTCAGGTGAGAATTGCAAGAGCAAATGCTCTTCAGCTCTCCTTTGTTTGTCCAGGTATACAAAGCCCATTTCCCCCAACAGAAACTGCTTCATCAGGAAGAGTGTTAAGCCTTGAAACAGCCAAGCTGATTGTCCAGGACTTACAGCAGCTGTGCGGTCCACCTCATTTCGGCTGCTCAGAATGAAACAAGCTTCCCCATTGTCCATCCTGAAAGCATAAAAGATTCTGTCAATCAGACCCAACAGGAGGTCAAATTCCAGATAAAAGCAGGAGGGCAGAGTCTGTGTCTCAAAGTCCTTTATCCGCAAAGCCTTTGGTTTAACCTTTTAATCCCCATCCCGATAGCAACAAAATCCAAATATCTGGGTAACTTCCTTTGATCACTTTTGTTGACCTTAAATCTCCCCACATCCTTCTGTTCGCTCCCCACACCCCCACACCAATTTGGAATGTCTACATGCATGTACAAAATGCTGGATGCAACCCACCAAATTCAATAGGATGTATTTCAGGATTACACAGTCTATTAAGTGCTATGTACATTGATGGCAAGGTACAAATAATGGGTTGTATCCCATGTTAGAGTAGATTCATTGGAACTGATGGGCATGACCAGTGCTTTTTTCCTAAAAAAAAATATGTTTAGGGGTATTCTCATTTTGACTCAAAAAAATGACCATTTTATAGTTCAAATTAGGAAAAATAAATACAGTAAATGGACCAAAGTACAAAGATTCATGAAATGTTTAGGGGTATGTGTACCCCTGTGTACCCTCCAGAAAAAAGCACTGGGCATGACTAACTGTGACTCATTAATTTAAATGGTGTACTCCAAATAGACCTTAGTTGGATACAACTGTGTGTGTGTGTGTGTGTGTGTGTGTCTCACACACACATCTTTACCCAGGTAGCAACAGTTGAATCCAATTAAATTTTACTCAGAATATGCACGTTTATAAATTTCAATGGGTTTACTCAGAGTAGGACTAGCACAGGATATAGCTGTGGGTGCAATTCTTCCTTTGCTGACTCCTTCCCTCCAGATCCCTCACCTTTCCTCAGTTGTTCCCTGGGCTGAACTCTAAGTCTGTAAGTTTACTGGGGCAGAAACCTGCCTATTTCACATGGATGGCATTAAGTTAAGAACAACATTACTACTAGTAGTACATAAGAACATCAGAAGAGCCCCGCTGGATCAGGCCGATGGCCCATTTAGTCCAGCATCCTGTTCTCACCGTGGCCTACCAGATGCCTGTGGCAAACCTGCAAGCAACAGCCCTCTTTCTACTTGTGATCCTCAGCAACACATATACTGAAGCATCACAGCCTCCAGGTTTGCAGGCAGAGCACAGCCATCATGGCTAGTAGCTATCAATAGCCTTATCCTCCATGAATTAATCTACAGGTGAAACTCGAAAAATTAGAACATCGCGGGAAAGTTCATTTATTTCAGTAATTCAACTTAAAAGGTGAAACTAATATATGAGATAGACACATGACATGCAAAGCAAGGTATGTCAAGCCTTTATTTGTTATAATTGTGATGATCGTGGCATGTATGCTGATGAAAACCCCAAATTAACAATCTCGGAAAATTAGAATATTAAATGAAATCAGCAAAACAAGGATTGCAAATAGAGCAAGATTGGACCTCTGAGAAGTGGAAGCATATCTCGCTTTGCATGTCATGAGTCGATCTCATATATTAGTTTCACCTTTTAAGTTGAATTACTGAAATAAATGAACTTTCCCACGATGTTCTAATTTTTCGAGTTTCACCTGTAAACCTCTTTTAAAGCCATTCAAGTTGGCTATCATCATGGCTTCCCATGGGAGCAAGTTCCTTGGTTTAATTACGCACTGCATAAAATGCTTCCTTTTATCCATCCTTAATCTTCCAAAATGCAGGACTTCATTGGGTGTCCATGAGTTCTAGTGTCATGAGAAAGGGAGAAAAACTTTCCTCTATCCATTCTCTTCATGCCATGCATAGTTTTATAAACCTCTACCGCACCATCTCTTTCTTGCTCTTTATCTAAACTAAAAAGCCCTAAATGCTGCAACCATTCATCACAGAAGAGTTTCTCCATCCCATAGATCCTTTTGGCTGCCCTTTTCAGAACTCTGCAATATCCTTTTTGAGGTGAGGCAGCCAGAATTGTACAAGGAACTCCAAGTTGCAGCCACACCATAGTCTTTTCCAACCTTACCTGCGATGCCAGGGATTGAGCCAGAGGCCTTCAGCGTGCAAAACATGGAGCGGAAGCCCTTCCACAAGGATGGGATAAGAAAGAGCGTAACTCAGTAATTCCAATCTTTAACACACCTTCTTCCATGTGATAAAGGAAGCAGGGAAAGGGAAGCTGTCATTCACTGGACTAACACACAGGTATGCAGGTAGACATTGGCAAACAAGTTTAAGCAAAGCATGGAAATCTCACAGATCTCTTTGCGAGGCTGTGCACCCGCTAAGCCCATCTCCCCTTTCCAAACTCACTTTGCTCTCATGAGATCCTGGTCTTTCAGAGCAGATCCCTGGAGATAGATCACCCGTTGAGACCACAGTGGGATCTGCAGGACCCGACGCACTTGAATATCCATCTCTGTCGGGCACAGGATCACCACATAGTAATCCTGAAAGAGAAGCCTAGAAATATTTAGGAGCACATTTTCACACAAACTTTGGGACTGGCTTAACTAGAAAGGCTTCTCACAGGCAGCCACACCCCAGTAGGTCTGCAAGGATGCTGCAATTTTATTTGTAAGGAAAACCTTCAGATCTTTTCAAAGCTATTAGTTCAGTGTGTAATTCCATTTAACACATTCATTCATTCATTCATTCATTCATTCATTCATTAAAAAAGAGGATCTGCAGTAGTGCCCAAGCAGGATCAGGACCATGGGATTTGGTGAAGAGGGTTAACTGCTTCTCCATGCACTGTTGTTGGGGTTTTTTTTGGGGGGGGGGTCCCCTGAAATCCAGGAGGAAGAACAGCTTGTGCATTTGGAGGGGGCAGATTTTCTAAGGATCCCTACATCAGAATAAGAATGTTAACTCTCCTCTCCATTGACTTGAAACTGATTTCCCCGATTCCATGGCAGCTACCTTAAATAAGAAACTACACATCCATCGCAATTGTTTGCATGGGTTTATTTTTAATACTTGCTTTTAAATTGTGTTGATTCTATCTGTACTTTATTTTTAAAAATAAAAAGAAATACTATTTATAAATAAAAAATTTATAAATACTATTTCTTTTTATTTTTTAAAATAAATAAAATAACTATTTATAAATAAAAAAATACTATTTATAAATAAAAAGAAACACTATTCTATGCAAACCGTTCAGCAATTTTTCCTTTGCAGTTGATGGACTGCAAAGGACTGCAGAGTTTGCTCACCTCTGAGACCGCATGAGGGCATTATCCTATGTCAGACTGTGAATCTCTAGGCAGACTTTTGAGCCTTGGTGTCTCTCTCTTTACAACGGGGCTGGAGGGCATTTTGCATTTGAGGGCGACATTCAAAGGGGTCAGGTTCTAGTGGGGGGTGGGACCAGAGGCAAAAGCAGGAGGTGAAATCTGAATACATTTCCAGCCATCCAGAAGTGGCTGGTTTCTACACACAAACACACCTCTCTCTATCATCCATTCCGGCAAGCAAGAGGTATCATCACAGCTCAAAAATGTTCCCGTCAGACAAAAGCACTTAAGGAAGGTGTGAAGCAGGGCTGGCACACCCACGAGGCAAGGTGAGGTGACCGCCTCAGGTGGCAGGATCCACAGGAGCAGCAAATCCAGGCTCCAAGGAATGCATCACCCACTGCGGCAGCACACTCCTTCGAAGCCAAATCTTTTATCTTCTCAGGACCCTCCCTGCCATGCTGCCTCTACAGTGGCCTCTTGGTGAATAGGAAGCGTGGCTGGTCTCCTCCCACCCTTGCTCCCAATGTAGACCTTTATTGCCCCCTTTCTCCTGATGTAGATCTTCACTCACCCCTTACTCCCTGGCCAGGGGGACGCCATTTTGTGGTTTGTCTCAGGGGCCAAATGTCTTGGGCCAGCCCTGGTGTGGAACAAGGTGAGGGGTGTGGCCTAAGGAGAGTGGGAATGACTGGAAAGAGTGGCCTGGTGGGCCACATTTGGCCTCCAGGCCTGAGGCTCCCCACCCCTGCTTTAGAAGCTGACATAAAGGTCTTCACCTGCAGACGAGGGTGGGCATAAAACTCATTGAGGAAGTCCATGAGCAGGTCAATCTTGAGGGAGCTGACACAGAGGACCACGTGCTTCTCTGTCTGGGCTCGGTGGCGACTGTAGTTTCCTCCTGACTTCTGACGCTCCATCCACAGGTACACAAGTTCCTCAAACTGCAGGGGGGGAAATGAAGCAGGTCATCCAGTAGCATAGTGGGCTTCCAAAGTCTGATCCACCTGTGTCACCTCTGTTTCAGACAGCCCCAGGCTCATTTGAGGGGCATTAATTAAATGGGTGGGGTGAACAATTGAGAGATAGAGCTACTAGAGCTATCAGCAAAAATGTCACTTTCCAACTGAGAACATTGTGATTTGCAATCACTAGCAGTGGGACTACTCAGCCACTCAAGGGTACGCTATATGTCAAGGCAAATATGTAACAATTACCCAACTTTTTTCAGAGAGAGAAAGTTTTAAGAGGTTGTGATTTTGATTGGAAAAGTGGTAGGAGAGTATGCTTTACCTTTTACCCTCCCTCCAGTTTTACTGCTTGAATCAGCACTCTGTGGAGGAAACCATGTGGAAAGAAAGAAAGAAAGAAAGAAAGAAAGAAAGAAAGAAAGAAAGAAAGAAAGAAAGAGGTGGTGGCTGGTGCCCATTAGAACTGGTAGAGTAGAAGGCAAGGAAACCAGCAACTTGTGGTGCCAGAGCCAATGACAGGAAGAACTACCCCGGTTGTAAGTAAAAAGGCAGGCATACAGGGGCTGGCTGAAAACTGAATGAGATTGTTGAGTCAGTGCCCCATTCACCCTAATGGATCAGCCTTCACTAGTGGTTCCAGTGTGCTTATTGGTGGGAAAGAAGCAGAGTAAGCACCTCAGAAGAGCCCTGCTGGTCCCCTTCTTCATCAACCTGTTCTCACGGTGGCCAAATACATGCTTACAGGAAGCCCACAAGCAGGCCCTGAGCAATTCTCCCCACTTGTGAATTCACAGCACCAGTATTCTGAGGCATACTGTATCTTGCAGCGGAGGTAGAACATGGCCCTTGTGGCTTGTAAACACTGATAGCCTTCCCCGTGAATTTACCTAGTCCTCTTTTAAAGCCACGGGAAGTTGGTGGCCATTACTACATCTTGTGGAATACCTCTGGTAGTGGATGCTGGAGGGGAGGCAGAAGCAGTAGCCCCCTCCCACACAAAGCCACCACCACCTTTCATGCTGAATTCCCTGGAAAGTGGCAACCGCCTCTTCTTTTGCTTTTGAAATCAGTCTTCTGGGAATCGCCTGCCAAGACAGCTCAAGCTGTAAACAATAAAGGCCAGCAAGCTACTGAGGAAAGTGATGGCCTCTCTTTTTTCCTCCCTGGCTCAAGATATCAGCTAGTCACAGCTCAACGAGTCTGTGACAGTTTCACAGCTGAGTGAAAACTCTGGAAGTCCTCCAGCACAGTGACTGTGGAGCAAGCTTGTCTGCCTCAAAAGGTCAACTTGGCAGCCAGCTGGTGGGCAGCCAAGGGCAACATCCCCTGGTGGACCCGTCAGCTCATAAGCCATAACGGGGAACTACGTCAACAGGTCCAGAAACTTGCACACTTCAACTGGAATATGCTGTAGCTAGGGATATCAAAGAATTCTGACAAAAATAGAAGTGGGAGCAGAAATTGCCAGTGTTCCCTTATTTGCTTCATGCCTGGAACGAAAATCAATCTACTAACCACTGTTGTTTTTGCTTTCAGTTCACAAATGATACATGACTGATTACACACACCGTTTATGTTTACTTCGCAATGAAAATGGAAAATGCAATGGAAAAATTACTTTGGAAAAACGTAACAACATAGTTTTTAACAGAA
The DNA here is from genome assembly GCF_965153285.1 of Podarcis tiliguerta. NCBI lineage: Eukaryota > Metazoa > Chordata > Lepidosauria > Squamata > Lacertidae > Podarcis > Podarcis tiliguerta. The sequence continues at coordinate 9,660,989 of NC_139553.1, forward strand.
GACAAACTGCAGCAGAAAGAAACAGTGCTGCATGCAATGAATATAGGGCAGACGGAAGCCGATGCCTTCCTTCATCCCTAGCTGTGACTTCTCTCTATTGAGAGTTCCAGATAATTGTGTCATGAGCTGTAAGTTCCCCAAGAAATGTTAGGGGTGATCATGACTGTACAACAGCGGAGTTTGCTAACTTGAGGCAAAACATCTTGACATATAGAACATGTTGTTGTTGTTTTAAGGAGCTCAGGTTAAAAAGTATTTGCATGAGGCTTGAAAAACTCAGTGCTTATAACTTAGTAGCCTCATGGAACCTGAGCTGTTGAGTCAAAGCTGGACTCCTTAACAAGCCCTTTGCAACTCAGCTCTGGTCCTTCACAAGGTGAGCTGTGTGGTTCAACTCCCGAACTGCTTTGATTCTGCAGGCACATCTTGCTCATGACTTATCTGATAGAACGACAGGAATCACACCTTACCTGCAATGGCAATACAACCAGGGCCACACAAATCATGATAACCACAAGCAGCTGCGAGGGCCAGATCTTGGGTGTGACATCACCATAGCCCACCGTGGAGAAGGTGACAATGCAGAAGTAAAAGGACTTGAAGAGGGAGAGGTTTTCACCGGCTCTTTCTAAGTGCTGGATGCCGCAGGTTCTGGATGAAATGAAGGAAAGAACCAAAAGAACTGATTCCACACACAGGACCAGGATTCTCTCCCCAAACTGAGGATAATTTCAACCTTTTTCAACTTCAAAGGCACAATATGCATTCCATAACTGGGAACTTGTTAAGAATTGTATTCTCAGTTGTGTCATCACATCAGGCCTCAGCAGAAAGGCTGACCATGTTTTGAAGTAAACAAGTTAATCCTAGGGCTATGCCCCAGCTCTGGCTGAATCCTGAATACCAAACTGAATCAGTCCAATTTGAGTCAACCCACAATCAGGTCAGGGAGCCTCAGGTCAACCTAGGTTGGATAGGAGAATTTTGGAAGCATTCCTTGCTGGGGATTCTGTTTCACAAAGAGGCTTCTATTAGCATGATTTACACGGCAACTCCAGTTTTAAAAACAAGTATTTGCCAAGTGAGATCTTACCCAGTGAAAACAAGACACAGCAGAGTGCAGATCAAAATGAGCACCTGATTGAACATAGCCGACTGGGTTCTTTGTATCGCTCTGTGTAGGTCATTCTGGGGAAAAACACATAACCTTTACCAAAACAAGATAACAAAGCCTGCTCCAGATTATGGCAACTGGTGAACATTCCTTCATTAGATGTTTCTCAGCAGAGGCTGGATGGTGGCCTATCAGGAATCCCACAGCAGCAGAGTCTAAGCATTGTCAGTGGGTTTGGACTAGATTATGGGAAGAGCCGTAGCTCAGAGGTAGCGCATCTGCTTTGAATGCAGAAGCTCACAGGTTCAATCCCCAGTTAGGGTTGGGAGAGACCCCTGCCTGAAATTCTGGAAAACTGAGTATCCACATTGCCAAGTAATTATCAGTTTCATGCCCCATTAGAGCTCCCAGCTTCCCACAAAAGAATCCTGGGAGCTTGGTGGGGATGCTGAAATCTTTTCTAAGTCCTGGCTGCCCTCACAGAACTACAGTTCTCAAGGCTCCCAGGGAGGGGTGGGAACAACTATTAAATCAATTGAACAGTTATCTGTAGAAAAGACAAAGAAGTGCTATTTACTATTTGCTTGATAAGGATATGGGAGAGGGCCTTTCCAGAAGCTGGATTGACTTCCTCTTTGTTGTCCTTTTACCAGCAGGTGAAGACTTTCCTTTTCTAACAGGCTTTTGGGAACTGACTGCTTTTAATGAAAGAACTGGGGTCATGTTTCTTTACTGTAGCTATCTGTATGGTTTTAACGGAGACTATCTATCATATCTATCTATCTATCTATCTATCTATCTATCTATCTATCTATCTATCTGAAGAAGTGTGCATGCACACGAAAGCTCATACCAATAACAAACTTGGTTGGTCTCTAAGGTGCTACTGGAAGGATTTTTATTTATTTTGTTTAAACAACTGCAGACCAACACGGCTACCTACCTGTATCTATCATCTATCTATCTATCATCTATCTATCTATCTATCTATCATCTATCTATCTAGCTATCATCTATCTATCTATCATCTATCATCTATCTATCTATCATCTATCTATCATCTATCTATCTATCATCTATCTATCATCTATCTATCATCTATCATCTATCATCTATCATCTATCATCTATCATCTATCATCTATCATCTATCTATCTATCTATCTATCTATCTATCAATCAACTATCTATATCATCTATCTACCTTTCTAGCTATCTATCTAGCTATCATCTATCTATCTATCTATATCTATCTATCTATCTATCTATCGTTTAATTGTTTTTAATTATTGTTTTTTCTATGTTTTAAGTGGTTGTTATTTTTATCTGTAAGCTGCCTTGAGTCCCGTAAAGGAAAAGGTTGGGTATAAATTAATAAATAATGGTCTGACACTGGGAAAGGTGGGGCACTGATTCTCCCTATCGACCAGAAATCTTATTCAGCAACTCCTCCTCCCTGTGGCCATCACCCAAAGACTTTCAAATGCATCTTTGGAACTATCTTTGGAAACCTGTATTTAAAACTACACTCAAGACCACACTGTGCTACTTGCAAGGAAACATGACATACAGACACACGACGTAGGTTTGTAAAGGGACTGTGCGGCTGCTCTGCTGTTAGGCAGGAACTACACACGGCCTTTCCCAGATCAATCGTGACAACCCAATGCGCAGACGGAAACACAGAACAGATGGAGAATGTTAAAACAATTCTATCTGTTACAAACAAAAATTCCCTGGTCACTTACAATCATGTTTTCCAAGGCGTGTTTTGCCAGCCAGCAGTTCAGAAAAACCGGGATAAATAAATTCCGCAGCGGCGGCCAAAATATCTAGGCAGAAACATACAAACAAACAGCTGTTAACTGCATGTCTGTTGAATTGTAGGCATTTATGCATGGGTACAATTCTGTGCATAGGCAGATGCATAAAGATATACTAGGGGATCTGCACTCCTGCTTGTTAATCTCACCAACCCTGTCTATCCCTTGGTCAACCACCCTTCCCCACACCTGACCATCCCCTCACTTCATCTACCCCCTGCCCTATTCCATCACAGCTTGCCCTAGGCTCTCCCACTCCCCACAGTTCTGCCCAGAGCTTGACTCTGCAAAATCAAAAGAAAGAGAGGGCAAATATTCTCCTGAGCCAGTGCAGAATGCTTTCCCTCTTCACCACTGGGTAGCTACAAGAAAGTCCTGATATATTCACAGAATCATAGAGCTGGAAGGGACCACAAGGATATTCTAATCTAACCCCTGCAATGCTGGAATCTTTTGCCCCATGTGGGACTTGAACCCACAATCTTAAGATTAGGAGTCTCATGCTCTGCTGACTGAGTTTAGATGGAGCAGCTTCCATACAGACTTGCATTTCACTGTCTATATTTTCTAGAAATCAAGCTATCCTTTTACCCTTAATCATGCAGACAAGTGTATGATTTCCACTGACAATGAGGATCTGATTGCAACCAACCTTTGGTGACTGCAAAATACAAAATACAGACTATATAATACAGTCGAAATGGTGGCTGTATAATGATTAGGTCGCAATTAGATCCTCCTTGTCAACAATAGTAATAACGCATAATTAATGCTTAATCCTTCTCCCTCCTGCTGATTTCCCCACCCATATATATCTTTTGGGACGTGGGTGGCGCTGTGGGTTAAACCACAGAGCCTAGGACTTGCCAATCAGAAGGTCAGTGGTTCGAATCCCCACTAGAGGTCAGTGGTTCGAATCAAGCTCCCGTTGTTTGGTCCCTCCTCCTGCCAACCTAGCAGTTCGAAAGCACATCAAAGTGCAAGTAGATAAATAGGTACCGCTCCGGCAGGAAGGTAAACGGTGTTTCTGTGCGCTGCTCTGGTTCGCCAGAAGTGGCATAGTCATGCTGGCCACATGACACGGAAGCTGTGCGCCGGCTCCCTCGGCCAATAAAGCAAGGTGAGCACCACAACCCCAGTATCGGTCACGACTGGACCTAATTGGTCAGGGGTCCCTTTACCTTTACTATGTATCTTTTAGTTCAATGTCATCCCACTAGAGAGCGTGCGCATGAAAGGAGTTCCAAGATTTTGACTGCCTAGGAGGCCTCTCTAGGGGGGGGGGGGCGTGTGTGTATGTGTGTGTGTGTGTGTGTGTGAGAGAGAGAGAGAGAGAGAGAGAGAGAGAGAGAGAGAGAGAGAGAGATCACCAATGATAGGAAGAGCTGTCCTTGATTGGTCATAAGAAGAAGAAGAAGAAGAGTTTGGATTTGATATCCCGCCTTTCACTCCCCTTCAGGAGTCTCAAAGCGGCTAACATTCTCCTTTCCCTTCCTCCTCCACAACAAACACTCTGTGAGGTGAGTGGGGCTGAGAGACTTCAAGGAAGTGTGACTGGCCCAAGGTCACCCAGCAGCTGCATGTGGAGGAGCGGGGAAGCGAACCTGGTTCAGCAGATTACGAGTCTACTGCTCTTAACCACTACACCACAAGTGAGAAGGCAGGGATATGGGGGCTGACTGAGGAAAGGCTGAGGTTGGGGGAGTGCTGTTCCTTTCACCCAAATGGAAGAGCCCCCATTAGGGAAAGAGAGTGTGCATTTGGCAGAGGCTAGGGAAAGATTGAAGCAACTCCCCACCACCTGCTGTTTCTCCATTCAAACCCACAACCCCCTGAACCTGCTTTTCTCAGCAAAAGCCTCCAATGGAGATATATTTGCATGTGGATATTCATCTTACCCTTTGAACTGGACCCTAAAAGTTAAGGTTATATTACATTGCTATTTCATCTGAGGATTGTTTCCTCTAAGGGGTTCAGCTTGGCATATTCAACTCCTCACAGTTTTATCTCACAACAACCCTGTGAGGTAGGCTAGGCTGGGAAATAGCCTAGTGAGCTTCATGGCTATGTGGATATTTCAACCAGGCCTCCCTGGCCCCAGTCCAGTCCTCCATATAAGCTGAAGCTCTGTCTCATCAGGTTTCAGTGGCAAAGAATGGACCTCTTCATGTGTTATTATGGCAGATGATTCCAAGCCTTGTCCTATAATCCTGCTGTAATCTTTGGAAGCCCAGCACCAAATTGCAGTAGGGTGGGCTATTCATTAGCAGCTGTGCTCTTGCAAAGCTCATGTATCTTTTGAGTGAGCTGTTTCCTTGCAAAAATCCTTTTTTAAAAATCTGAATGGCAGTGACAACTGTTCTTCCTCTCTCTCTCTTTTTGAATGAACAGGAGAACCTCTCAGCAACCATTTGTTTTAGCAATGTCCACCTAACACACACTTACGGTAATAATGAAGGGCACAGTGTTGATCATTTCAAGGATGAAGGTTACACGAAAGATCTGCTCACAGATGTTTCCCTAAAAAGAAAAAGAGATTCATATTTGTTATCCCTGCATGCATGCACAACAGGCGTGCCACCTATGTGGGGCCGTGGGGGCTGAGCTCCCCCTCAGTATTTTCACTGAGGGGGGTGTGCCCCCTCAATATTCCACAGCTGGCTGGGCCCTGCCAGGCCCTCCCATGGCTGCAACTAGGCCACACCAGGCCCGGTTGGACTTCCTCCCACCGTATGACATCACACATGTGTGCCGGGCCCTTGCAATGTTGGTCGGAACGCAGTGCACCTGATGCACTATCAGTTTAGCCAACCTACCCTCAAGGCCATAATCTTACCTTGTAGCTGAGATAAATCAGAAGCATTGTCTCGAGAAAGCTAATGATCGCCACGCTGACCTGGAAGTGATGGTAAGGGGAAAGCAGAGGGATTTTTAGCGCCGCTGCCCAACATGAATGGAGAATTCTGCAATAGTCTAACCCAGGAATGTCTGACTTGAAGGCGACTGCCTTCCTCCGTAGGGTGCTTACAAAGATATATACAAATCAGGGTCTCACTGTCAGAAGTGTTTCCCCTGGACCTTTGTAATTTCTTTTGATAGACATGTCAGCCAGCAAATTAATCACCAGTCCTGGGGACACCTGTCGGACACCTGTAACTGACAAGATATACTGAGCCATGAATCCAACTCTGATTCAGTTATCTGTCCTCTCTGTACCGCAGGTGGGTTGTAATATTTTTATTTTTTTAAGTGACGCTATTGTACATTTTTTCAATTACATGGATGTGTGTATGTGTCTCTGTGTGTGTTTAAAAAGTAGAATAAGCTTGTACTGTGTTGAAAAATTGTTCTGGAAAGGAGAAGGGGGTTAATGATAGCACTGGTCCGGGACAGTCTGTGCTGTGCATAACAAGTAGAGTGATGTAAATAAGTAGAGTAAATTTCTTTCAGTTTTATCTTGTGGAGAAGAAGATTATGTTTAAATTACCAAAACATGGGGATTGTACTTCACCTGTAAAATTATATATGTCTGGATGAAACAAATTTGGCGCCAAATGGCCCTATCCAATTTTAATCAAGAATATATAAAACTACGTTTCAGACCCTTAACCACTGCATTCATTTGTGTATTTTAACATTTTTCTTCTTCACTTACCTGTATTGCCCATAATGGCTTGTTTCGGTCCACCCATATAACTGGAGTCCTGTACAGAATATGTAATAACAAAGACAAAAAATCTTGTTGGAGGATTTGATTTGAAAACAATGGGCTCATGTTGATTGTAGCCAACTTGTCCTCCTACTGAGCTGTTTCAGACTTTGAACACAAAATGTATAAATTTTGAAACAGAACTTCTGAATTTTAAATATGACATTTTATCTCAGGATTCAAGATCTGGGAGTTTTAGGCTTGCTGGCATTTCTCCGTTGTGTATCAACTACCAAGTACAGTGATACCTCCGGTTGAATGTGCTTCGGGATGAGCACGTTCGAGTTGCGCTCCGCGGAAACCCGGAAGTAACGGAGCGCGTTACTTCCGGGTTTCGCCGCTTGTGCATGCGCAGATGCTCAAAATGATGTCACGCACATGCACAGAAGCACCAAAATGTGACCCGTGCACGCACAGATGCGCGGACACAGGTTACATTTGCTTCTAGATGTGAACGGAACGGATCCCGTTCGCTCCGGAACGGATCCCGTTTGCATCTAGAGGTACCACTGTACTTTTAAATATCGAATATTGAAATAAAAGATCTTTAGTGTCAAATACCAATTGACTATACCAGTTGGGAAACTGCTTGTTTGCTCCACATTTGGACACCTCTTAAGATATTGTAACCAAACTTTTCATGGTTCCTGAGATCAAGGAGCAGGTGTTTGTCTATGTTTGGATACAACTGGGTGCCATTTTGATTCAAGATGGCAGACAGAACATTTCAAAACTGCACTACTTTAAGTACTGGTCTCTAAACCACATGGATTTTTCAGTTTCTCAGAATTCCAAAGTACACAAGATGGAGAGCAAAGATCTTCAGTGTCAAATATCAATACCACAGAGAGAGAGAGAAAGAGAGAGAGAGAGAGAGCTTATTTCGTTTCAAAAGTAGCAGTGAAAACTTCTGGGGACAGAGGTCAAGTTAGTTCAATTCTTCCTTACACTCAGTTTCACTCAGCTCTGGGAGGCGACGTTCTTCTCTTACCCGAATCATTTCTACAAATGTGCTGTCTGGTCTAGCAGTTTAGTTAAGCAGATTACTAAGTGCATTCCTCCATGGGGGATGAGCAATTTCCAACGCCCCTTTTCGCTTGCTATGCATCCTAATATCTCACTTACTGGAATTTGCATATTCTCTCTTTTAAGCTCCAACCTGGGAACACAGAGCACTTAACAGCAGCCAAAGGTACCATATTTTTTGCTCTATAAGACTCACTTTTTCCTTCCTAAAAAGTAAGGGGAAATGTGTGTGCATCTTATGGAGCGAATGCAGGCTGCGCAGCTATCCCAGAAGCCAGAACAGCAAGAGGGATTCCTGCTTTCACTGCGCAGCTATCCCTCTTGCTGTTCTGGCTTCTGAGATTCAGAATATTTTTTTTCTTGTTTTCCTCCTCCAAAAACTAGGTGCGTCTTGTGGTCTAGTGCGTCTTATAGAGCGAAAAATACGGTATATCTTTCCCTGATGTTCAGGCTTTGAATAGGTTGCTGCTTAAAAGGCCCTCCCTCAGAAAATCCCCTTTCCTTGGGATCATCAATCAGCATGGAGCAGCATGGAGTGAGCAATAGGGGGTGAGTCCTCCCCACACTGTGAAGTGGGATCTGAGGGCCTCCAGGCTCACCTAGACGAGGAGCTGCACTGCATAGGTAACCAAGTCGGCCTGGCAACTGCCTGCAACAATTACTTCCAGGCTTCAGCTTCTGTCTTGGGGAAGAGATCCACTGCCCCAAAACCTGGACAGAGACTGCCAGCTGGTGTAGGCAACATTGAGCTAGTTTGACCAATGGTCAGATTCGGTAAAAGGCAGCCTCCCATGTCCTTTCTATGCAGCTGCATAGAGGCTCTGTCTCATCTAGTGAGCCACTTTTTCGTGCCAGGAAGGGGTATTTAAAAACATTATTATGGGGTGTAAGCAACTCCCCCACTCCCCATCAACAACATGATTTTGCAGATTATATAAACTAGCCTGTCATTTGAGCAAATCCACAGATATATAATCAGAAGGGCTACTGGCCCCCTACTTACCAATTGATTTGTGTTGATGACTGGTTGAAAGTTGAGGAATTGTGTTTTTCGCATTCCCAGCTGAGTGAAAATAGTATAAAAATAAAATGCCTTTTAGAAACAGTACTCAGGCTACAGGAAGCTACAGCAGGGAGTTAGTATTTCTGAAGACAGCATGTTGCTTTTAACTGAAATAAGCTGTGTTAGGAGCCCTTTGGATTGGTGGGGTTTTTTTTGGGGGGGGGTTGTCTTCTGCAACATGCCACCGACACAACAACAGCTTACCAACAGTGAATGCACGCAGGGCCATCTACACATTATTCTACTTGTCCTGTGATGCTACCCCATGTTACCACATTAACGCCAACGGGAGGGGCACTCTTGCATCACAACATGACAAGGTAGAGACAAAACAAACAAATAAATAAGCCTGGAACATTTGTAGTAGGAAAAGTTTTAGGATTTCAGTAGGTAGTTATGGCACGTGCCCTGAAAGCAGAGTGTCTGCCCTGAAACTTTTGCAGCTGCAAACAATATTGAAAGTGGGATCACACATGGCTGCCCCAGTACCATCATGAACACAAATAATCACGGATGCACAACAAAACAGGCATGCTGAAGCAGAGAGAAAAGCTCTCACCATCCTATCTGTTGTGGGTCATCAAGCAGAACACGGACAATGTAAAGGAGGCAGGTAAGGAGCTTCAGGGAGAAGTTGAAGAGGCGGATTCTCAGACCTGCAGCAAATGGAACAGATGAAAGCTATTGGGTAGCCCTAAAACAAAACACACACAAACCCAAGAGTGCCCCAGACACATTTTTGAGCTTGTGACAACAGCAGACACGTCACTTTCAAGAACCATGGAGCATCCAGAACACAGAACTGTGACAAGCGATGCTAATGGCCTGGAGAAGGCATTTGACATTACATTAAAATAATTTTAAAATACCGATGTATAATTATAAATTCTCAAAAATGGTATAAAAATAACAGTAAAAGATATAATCAACAAAAACATAAAGCAACAGTCCAAGTAGCACAATATTAGGTTGGGGTAGGTTGTTGCTGTTTTTGATATTATTTGTTTCAGATCCTATTGTGATTTATGTGGAATTTTAAAAATTTGGTTGTTTACTTCTTGATGCTTTATTTATTGCTTGTGACTGCTTTTGTTATGTTTGTAATTATGTGTATTTTATGTTGTAACCCACCTTGTGGGTTAACTATAGAAAGGCAGCATACAAATGAAACTTGCACACCACTTGACTGTAATAAGAAACCTCAGAGTGGTTTACAAAAAGGAAAAACAATAAAATCAAGAAGAATTCACATCACTTTACCTGAAAATATTGTGCACAGAGCTGCACTGCAAAATTCAGAGAAGTGCAAATTTCAAAAGGTGGCTGGGTTTTGGTTCCTGCACCATTTTGGAAAGTATATATTAGATGGTCCACCTTTAACTGCAAACTAAATTTAATTTCTCTTCCCCTCCCCTTAATCCAAATACACTGCTCACAATGGGGGTGGGGTAACAAAAAGGGGGGGATGTTATCTCATTATGTTAAAAATGCTTGCTTCTGGGAACATCTGCTTTCAGCAACATTTAAATATCTATTGTCACTTCATCAGGAGAAACAAACACACATAGTAATTTGTGTTGCTTAATATAGCAAGGCTGCCTAAGGATCATTTCTCTGAGCTGTGTTACCAACAATTGCTTCACCCCCCAAAAATCGACTGCCGTTTGCCCAAGAGCTTTGTGCTGCGCCCATCATTATTTATCATCTTTGTGCTTTAAATAAGCACAAATATGATAAATAAAAGAAGCAGGCATATCAGCTTGTTGAAATTATTCCACACTTCATCTTCTCTGCATGGGGAAAAGTTCAGGACAACTGTTATCAGAACACCAGAGTAGAGAGCTCTGAGGATACTGCATTAAATTGTTTTTCCACCCTTCATGATATGTTCATTTAAGAAAATCCTATCCATTGGTTGTAATAGTAGTATTAGCTTTGGTATTATTACAGTTTATTGCTTGCCATCAACCTCAACGTCCCAGGACAGGTTGTGTTGTCAAAACACAACGCCAACATTAAAATACAATATTACACAACATGCAGTGGGGATAGGGATATAAGAGCATAAGATGAGCCCTGGTGGATCAGAATGAGGCCTATGCTAGGGGTGGGGATATTGTTCAGTCTGAGAGCCACATCCCCTTCTGGGGGTCATGTGACAGAGGTGGGCGGGGCCAGAGGTAAAAGCAAGCAACAAATGGAAATTCTGCCTTTGTCCACTAGGCTGCTTTCTGCACACCCCTCCCTATCCTCCAAGCAAGAGGCATTGTCAGAGGTCAAGGGCACATCCCAGTCAAGCAAAAATACTCAAGGAGCAAAGCAGCCTTTAGAGAGGATTGGAGGCAGTAGCGGTGCACCCCATTTCACCACCTGAAGTGAAATGGAAAGGTGGCACCCTGTTCATGAGCCAAATACCAATTCCCCCCTTGCTGCCCCTGCCAAAGCCTTGCTTGCCGGGATTGTGTGGCTTCTGGGTTCCAGGAAGATCTCACAAGAGCCCCATGAGATCTCTCTGGAATCCACTGGAGCTGTTTCCCCAGTTCAGGTGGCGGGGGCATGGCCACAAAGGGGCCTCTTGGTTCCTGCCCCTTGAGGCAGCTGCCTCAACCTGCAGGGAAGATTCAAAGGGTTTGGTATATAAGTTCCCTGTACCCACTGATTCACCACCACAGTCCGTACCCCAGACAATCCACCACCACAATGGACAGGGAGGTTTATTTCAGTTTTGGAGCCTTGCTTAGTAGGAGATGTTATGGGTGAGAATCAGCACTGGTGGAGGAAGGGAGGGGTGGGGGAGCACACCGCCCCCGGCACTATCCGGGAGGGGGGCACCATCGCGGCCGCCCCCCAAATGTGCTACCCCCCCACCACGCTTGGCGCCATGGCCTCACAGTGCCACGCCCCCACAGGCGGCATGGCACACCCACAGGATGTGCATCACACCCCTGGGATGCATGTCAGCCATGCCCCCGCCTGCTCTCCACCCCTGGTACAGAATGCAGCTTTGCCACAGAGAAGCAGTAGGTATAATAATGGTTCAGTGCTCCCTCTCATTTACTGATCCTTCCCACTAATCCCCTCCTTTCCATCCGCACACTAGCATAATGAGGCAAAACTGAGTTTGTGGAGTTTTTCCTGAAGCATCAATGTGCTCCCTCATCAAGCTCCCATTATCTCTGCCTAGAAGGAAGACTGTGATTATAGGGAAGGCACATCAAAGAGCCCTGCCCCACACCTTTAAAAGTGCTTTGGTCAGATTTCTACTAAAATTGAATATGAATTTGCAAGAAGGGTTCCACCCTCCTACGCAAAACTGGGAGCTTCCACTCCCCAAATGTGAAACCTAAAACGAAGAAGAATCTTGCTTCTATGGAGATTGGAAAGGGCTCAGAAAATCAGTCATCTGGACATACGACGCTGTAGCATTTGCAACCAATAGATGGAGCCATTGTTGTCCTGAAGCAGCACTCCAGAGGAGACCTATCCTTATTTGTAAGAGGAAAAGGCTTCAGATGTGAGCAAAGCTGTATTAACAACAATTGATGGCTCAAGTTCAGAAGCAGAAATGTGTGAAAACAGATGAATCACGCTCCACATTAAGTGATCTGTTACTTCCACCAGCTGTTAAATCACCACCGTTGCAAACCACAATATAAATCAAATAGATCAGCATGGTCAATTCAAGCCCAGCTGTGGCAGGTTATGAGGGAGGGGTGGGATCTGAAATCACCTTTGCATGCTTAACAAGCTGTTGGGTGCTTAGTGTTCTCTCTGTACGCCCTGTAGGACTCACTAGCAATCTTCACTTATGCTGGCACCAGAGTCTGCTTTGTGTCTTGCAGCAAAATACAGACTCCCTGTGTACTCACTCCCCAGCTCATGCATCCCAACTGTCCTCATTTATCGGAGACAATCCCTATTGTTTTTCAGTCAATCAAATTATATTATGATGATCTCAAATCAGCCACTAGAATAAAGTGAACCATATGCAATTTTATAGTTTACAGGCAAAAGACTCTTTGGGATTAATGAAAAGCTAGGATATGAGTGTGCATCATCACACATTCACAAACACACTAGAGTGAATTACTGAGGACTAGAATGGTTGGTAGAGCGCTTTAATCATCGGGTTCCTAGCAATGCAGGATTTTGCCACATGGATGGTGATTTTGTTAGTGGCGTCTGTCAAAGGGAAGGAAGTGTAAAAATTATCTGGTCTCCCTGGGAATTGTATTAAAATAGGTGTGATGTATAAGTAGCAAATATCCTTATAGTATAAGCAGTAGAGTAAAACATGCTTTACTATTTCAATGCTGGATTGACAGAAGTAGACATGCTGTTTATACGGAATGTGTGAGTATTTCCCTTCCAGCAAAGCTTATAGTAAGGCATTAAAACAGGCCAAAGTGAAAGTTCTGTGGTATTTGGAAATTTCAAGTATATAAGATAATCAGCGAGTGCTGTTTTTGCTACACTTTCCAGCTGCCAGTTCCCAGTTATTTTGAAGCTTGTTCCTGAGTAAACATTGCTACCCAATATTTATTTTATTTATTAAACATTTTTACAAACCACTTCATAGCATAGAGTCATCAAGACAAGGGCAAAACAGAATGAAAAACTGAAATACAAGCTCTAAGAAGAATAAAGTCAATTAGGCAACATCTGGAAGAGTAAAATCTAATTATAAATCATTGGAAGCATTTCATCAAATCTTTCATAAACAGGAAGGGAAAGCCTTCCATACACACACACCCCCACACCCCACCACCCAATTATTTATTTCATTTTTAAATCACTTCCTATAAAGCATCTCAAAGTAATATCACAATCTCTCTCTCTCTCTCTCTCTCTCTCTCTCTCTCTCTCTCTCTCTCTCTCTCTCATACACACACACACACACACACACACACACAACATTAAAACAACTGCATATATAAAAACAATTAAAGGAAACATCACATATAACAAAACAATCACATTTATTAAAACCATTGCATATGTAGAACAACTTCAAGTAAACTTGGATACAGGTGGTATAAACATCTCCACTATCAATAGTCCTTCTAGCAGGCACTGAGAAGACAAAAAAATATGCCCCCTGTCTGATGTGCAATGGGAAGGAGTTCAGTGTTTGACCTGGAATGCAAAACTGGGGGTACCTGCATTTTTCAAAGCTGGGTTAATAAGCTGTTTTCCATAGTGACAAGTGCCCATTGGGACCAGTGGGGCAGAAGGCAGGGAGCTGAATTGTAGGTGGCACCAGAGCCAATGAGAGGCAGAGCCAACTCAGTCTAGTCTTGTCCCCTGCCATCCTCCTCCCTGCTGAGCAAGGGCAATACTTGAGACTAAGGAGGAGGAAGTTGGCAGGCAGGGCCACCCCCTGGACTGGATGTAAGTAAGAAGGGAGGCAGGTGGGAGCAGCTAAGGGTAGAATGAGGTCAGTGGGACAAAGCCTCATTTGTCCTAATGGACCAGCCTCCATTGGTTCAGTACCCCATCCACACCCTTAGTTCTCCCGCAGCACTTCTCAGACTGTGCGCTAGGGCCCACAAGGAGACTACAGAGTGGTTTTTCAGGGTTAGGTTTTTGCTGCATCAGATGCCCCCTACCACCACCACCCCACACACAGAAGACTGGGTGCCTTGAATTTGGCATGAGTACATTGAAGTATATAGATAGCCTCACATCAAGTATTTTAGTAGTTCTAAACCCATATACACAAAGCAGAACCCAATGGTGCAAACACTTACTTGATCTTTGGTTTTTGATGAAGAACAGCTTGAGGCGCTCCTTAAACGTGTTTTCATTCACATAAAACTCCACTTGGACCCTGCCAAGTGAGAAAGAAGCATGTGAGGAGTTATCCAGAGCTCTTACAATATCACCACGACCAAGTTGACACTACAGTAGGGTTGGGTTGCCATATGTCTGGACATGTCCTCTATTAGGGGGGCTTCATGTCCATCCAGACAACCGTGGGGTGAAAGGGTGCCCCCAAAAGCTCAACAACTTTATGTGTCCAGCACCCCTACACTACAACCAATCTGCAATTGCTGTGCAATGGCTAGTTTCGAGGGAAACAGATTGACCTTCCTTCCCTTCCTCCCCTCTCTATTTATTTATTTGGGGGGAAGTGATGGGGCCTTATGAACAAATTTGTCTCTGAAAACTAGACACACATGCAACCTCTGCTGGTTCTCTTGCAATGACCACATGCCATCCTGTTTTGGTGACAGTGTGGCAACTCTCCCACTGAGTTTGCTGTTAGTATTGAGGGAATGATACGGACATTTCAGTGTTACATGCAAAATCTAAATAAGAGATGCTGCATTAAGAAGACCTGAAAAGCCCTGCAGGATCAGTCTGATGGCCCATCTAGTCCAGCAACCTCCACAGTGGCCAACCAGTTGCTCCAATGGAAAGCCCGCAAGCTTCCCCACTTCTGATTCCCAGCAACTGGTATTCAGAAGCAAACTGTCTCTGAAAGTGGACGAGAACTTTCCATTGTGGCTAGTATCCATTGATATCCTTAGTAATACTTTTTTGTGTGTTTTTTGGCAGAGAGCCAAAAGCTTGGCGTTGACACTTTTCTTTTAAACCTTTGGTCTTATTTAGAAGATAAATAATTGCCATCCTTACTTATTGCAGTTGTTTTTTAAAAAATGTCTTAAAACCAAGCAGCAATTCCATTTTATTCAAGCAAGAAATAGTTACAACCAGTGCGTTGTTTTTTTTGGGGGGGGGGGTAGCAGGAGTGCACATACCCCTAAACATTTTGTGAATCTGAGTTTGGCCTCATTGAGGGGCAGTATTTCAATATGAGTAGGGAAATGAGAGTACCCCCTAAACATTTTTTTTTGGGGGGGAGCACTGGTTACAACCAACATCTAAACACATCAAACACTAAAAATAAATCAACAATCTTTGTTTATGTAGCAGGCTGAGAAGGAGTGGAGAGAGTGGGGGTGAGAGATAAGAGAGAGTCCCAGACAGTTCAAGCATATTTTGTGTTGTTCCCCCAAACATACATACTCACTGTCCCCCTGGTCCTGAGCAGCTGAGAATGGTTACCTTTTGATCCCTTGAAAAGTACAAGAAGCTGAAGGAGGAAGTTGGAAGAGGCTTTCTTTCCCACTTCCTTTGTCAGCTCTATGTACTTTTCAAGGCTCCTATTAGTTCTACTGAGAGTGGAGAGGGCGTGCGACGCCCACAGTACCAGCTCAGAGATGCAAACAAGAGAGTCTGAGACACTTCAAATGTTCATGTAAGCTGTGACCCTCCAGCTGTTGCTGCACTTCAACTCCCATTAGTTAGCATGGTCATGACCATAGATACTTCTGATCAATGCATTCATGTTGGGAAGCATCCTTTGAAAACCAAACAACCACTTTGAGCACACATCAATTGCTGTTCTGCCTTTGTTACATTTTACCTTGGAGTACCTCAGGAGGGAGGAGACCAGTATTCTGTCACAGCTACCGCTCAACAGATTTGCATTTGTCAGTCTGCAAGTGTTAAAACAGTAAAAAGGTAAAGGACCCCTGACAGTTAAGTCCAGTCGCATATGACTCTGGGGTTGCAGTGCTCATCTCGCTTTACTGGCCGAGGGAGCTGGCATTTGTCCGCAGACAGTTTTTCCAGGTCATGTGGCCAGCATGACTAAGCTGTTTCTGACGAAAGCAGAGCAGCACATGGAAACGCCGTTTACCTTCCCACCGGAGCAGTACCTATTTATCTACTTGCACTTTTGGGCATGCTTTCGAACTGCTAGGTTGGCAGGAGCTGGGAGTGAACAACGGGAGCTCATCCCGTTGCGGGAATTCGAACCACCGACCTTCCAATTGGCAAGCCAGTGGTTTACACCACAGCGCCACCCATTCACCTCCATGAAAATCATTTCTAATAATAATGGAGAACCCGAAACAAATGAATCCATCTCAGCTTTCAGATGGGTGGCTGATTGATGGATGGGTCCACAGGGCACTATGAAATTACTAAAGATGGATCGAAGCAAAGGACACTGGTCATCTAGGCTACAGACTCATAGGTCAGCTTTTATACCAAGTTTCACATTCCTGGCTTCCACCAAAGAATGCTGTACAGTGGTACCCTGCAAGACGAATGCCTCGGAAGACAAAAAACTCGCTAGACGAAAGGGTTTTTCGTTTTCTGAGGTGCTTCACAAGATGGATTTTCCTAAGGACTTGCTTCGCTAGACGAAACAGCCCTGCCTCTCCTGTCATGGTGACGGTCACTGCACGCACGCTCGCTTCCCTGCTCCTCCGGCTCCCTCCGACCTTCCGGCTGATGGCCGACCTTCCGGCTGCCTCTCACCGCTGGCCACCCCCCTCGCGCTCCCCTCAGAGAGCAGTTGCTGCCAGCAGCCAGCGTTGCAGCCGGAGTCGCGTTCCTGAGCCCCGCCGCCCTCCAGCAGCCGCGTCGCGCGGTGGCCACAAGGTGCGGGTGAGTCCGAAGTACCGGCTGCAGCAGCTGCCCTGCTTGTCCCTGCCCCTCCCCACCATTGTTAGTGTTTAACTGCAGTGGTGCTTCGCAAGACGAAAAAACTTGCTCATCGAAAGAACTCGCGGAACGAATTAATTTTGTCTTGCGAGGCACCACTGTAGTTTGATAAGGAAGCTGAGCAGAGTTGGCACCAGGGTTCAGAATCACTGGGCACATGCTACCATCCACATTCCCACAGTGGGTTCTGCTGATCCTGCTGCTCTTCCTCCCTGAGTCAGTGTTAATCTCTTGCCGTACACTGGCTGTAACAGATGACAGGTGATGATGCAGCTTCCTGTTGAAAGCAGAGTTTGTTGACATGACTGATCAGCTGAGCAGTGACATCCACATATCACTAAACCTTTGTCCGCATGGTTTGTTATCAAACTGCCTGGGCAAAAGAAGCTCTTGACATCATAGTGGTGCCCAGGGACATCTTACCCATAGGTGCTAGGGGTGCGGGGCACCCGGGCACCAGGCCAAGAGTCCGGGGCCCGAGAGTTGAGTCCAGGGAAGAACCCACCCATTGGTCAGAGCACCACACCAGGCTCTTCTGCTGCAGGTGGTTCTGCGCCGTGAGTTCATGGGTGACTAAGCCAGTAAGACGCTGAGGCGGCTGGCCGGCCAGCCCTGTCCTCCTGGGCACTTGGGACTGGGCAACCTGGGGAGGGGCACCAGGCAGATCTTTGCATCCCAGCGCCACATATGCTTAAGACAGCCCTGGTGGCGCCAGTTGACTGACAAATGGGTTACCCTGGCTATGGGCCAAAATGGTCCGAAGAGAGGGAAAGTAAAGATCTGGTCTGCTGACTGGGAAATGTTCTGCAGTCCTGCACAAGAGACTATTTGCTCAGACAGAGCAGTGATGTTGAAGCGATGGTTTTCTAGGGTCTGGTGGGCTGGGAGTAACCTAATAGAATGCTCAGACAAGCTGGTATGGCAGCCTAGAGGGTACCTTCCAAAGCAGGTCTCATTATGCCAGTCTTGCTGTGTTGGAGGGTGTTGGAGGTAAGACAACCAAATCCTGACTTCTGGAAGCCCCAGCTCAAGAAAGCCACCCAGTGGTTAGAGCGCTGGACTAGGCTAGAGGTGAAGGCCCCCTTTTCATCCCAGGAGCTACATCCCAACACAGACAACCTTTGGGGGGCTTCATGTTGGTAGTGAGAATTTCCTGAGACAAAAAGTGCAGAGCAACAAATGTTATTTTTACCTTTGCATAGCAGGCTATGTTTTAGCCATGCACAATCCAGAGATTTTTACCAGGGCTATGCATGCCTCCCTTGATCTGATTTGGAGCCCAATCCAGGGCAGACCCAGATCAGAGCCTTGAAAACAGTTTTGGGGGCTTACACAGTATTTAACTAGCATTCTGGAGCCCTTTTGACATGCCCAGATCACTGGAGATGGACCTGATCTGATCCAAAATGACCCAGGGCAGCCTCAACCTGCTCCAGCCAAATCTCAGGTTGCCCTGAATTGGCCCAATTTAGTTTGGGATCCATAATTTGGTCAGAGCCCTAGTGTGATGGCCTGGGAATCGGATTCAGAGGCTGAACCTGAGGAATCCCAGCCTGCACAGGAGTCCCCACCTCTAGAACCAGCTGAGCAGGGGCTGGGGCCTGAGCCTGAAGGGTCCTCACCTGTGCTGGATCCTCAGGTGCAGGCACCAGCTGAGTCGGCTGTGGCCCCTGAGGTGATGGAGGACCCATTGCCTGCAGGTGCTCCACTCTCAGCCTCGTCAGGGGAAGGTGAGGTTGCCTCTGGGTCCAGTAACCCTCCAGCCTCTCCTGAGCTGCAGAGGCTCAGGGCAGAGAGGCAGAGGGAACTAAGTTCTCGCAGGAGGAGTGCTCCCCTCCAGGCCAGGAGAGGCGAGTCACCTGTGGACCGGGGCCGCCCTATGCCTCAGAGGAGATAAAAGCCAGCCAGCCCAGTTCCAGGTTGTGGGAGCAACTTTGTTGCTAACCTGTTCCTGCCCGCACCCTGTCCTGCTCTTCTGCCAGAGTTCCTGACCACACCCAACTCCTTGCCTTGGACCCCGCTTCAGCCTTGACAGACAGCCTCCATACCACACCCTAGACCTCGGACTGGACTTGGACCATGCCGCACGGTAACCCCCCGGGACCAGCACACCTAGTTTCTGTGCACACACACACATACCGCTTTCCATTCTGGCCTTATTATAGTACAGAGCAAATTCCAGTCAGGCAAAATGAGTCAAGCGGGTGAGAGATAGGAATGTGTGATCTTGTGCCAGTTCTGTCTCTCAACTCTCCATGTTGTTGTGAGGATAAAAATGGAAAGGGGGAAAGCCATGTACATCACCTTCAGCTGCTCGAAGGAAAGATGCTGCACAAATGTAACCATAAATAAAATACATAAGAGAACCCACCCCTGCCTTGCATTAGCTAACAAAACATAGTTCTACGGATGATACCCATAAAATACATTTGTTTGCACCCCAATCTGTGCAGGGAGAGACTACAAGGTTCCCAGCCTTTATCCAGAGTGTAGTTTCCTAGGGTGAAGAGTGCTGGATACTGTGGAGTCTTTAAGATATATGATTTTATTTACACATATCTGCAACCTGAGAATAAGATGGAAGAGCTCACAGAAAACACTTCAACAGAACTTGCTTCCTCATTAGGTTTCTAGGAGGGGTTCCCAAGGCCATAGCTTTGAATTCAGCACACAGCAAGACAAGCTTCTGTGTCTCTTTTCCAGTTGCCATCTTCAGCCCAGACAAATGTCAAGCTCTTGTTCACCTGCCTTCATGATGATGTGGTCTCCAGCCAGGTAAGCTGTTAGGAGAAAGTCTCACCTCCTCTTTTTGGAAGCATTGTCAACGAGTATGACAACATAACCAACTCTTTGGACATGTAAACAAGGTGATTACAGACCTGCTCAGAGACACTGACTTAGCAAAGAGACTGCTTTGGCCACTCCAGCAGTCTCTTCTACTACAAACTACAACCTTACAAATACGAATTCACAACCTTGTTTGGGACCCAGAGACTTGATCCAACTCAACGCTGCTGGCCCCAGTCCTATAGCAACACTAGCAGCTGTGCCAGCAGCTCAAACCTTAAACTGCTGGTGAGAAAAGATAGGAAAGAAAAGAAAAGAGCTATAAAAGGAGTCATTTAATGAAGTGCTCAGAGATGACCAGCTGTTGGGAAGGAGCCAGCGGAAGGGATCCAAAATCCTTTCCTTCAGCTATGATTTATTTGTATGGCAAGAGAAAAAATATCTGAGGAGTGCGGGGGGGGGGGGGAGAGAGAATAAAAGCAAAAGTGGTTTTTTGTTGTTGTTGTTGTTGTTTTGCATATACACACATGGCTGGGCAGGAAAGCCAAGAGAGGAATGCTTGCGGTAAACAATGTTTACATCTATTTACAATTACCATATTTTTCGTCCCATAGGACGCTCTGTCCCATAGGAAGCACCTAGTTTTTTTGGGGGGAAATAAAGGAATCCCCCCTTTATTTCCCCCCAAACCATGTTGGGGAGCAGTGGGATGGTGGCGCTGCGCCTCCCCGCTGTCCCCCGAGCTTGTGGGGCTGGCCAATGTCTGCCCGAAGCGCGGGGTGATCTGCTTCAGGGCGCCCACGCGCCGGGCGGCAGGCTGCTATCCGCAGCGTGGGGAGCCCTGCGGGAACTCCCGCAGGGCTCCCCAGGCTTGCTTATAGCTTCCTGAAGCCTGGAGAGCGAGAGGGGTTGGTGCGCACCGACCCCTCTCACTCTCCAAGCTTCAGCGAAAGCCTGTATTTGCCCCATAGGACGCACACAGATTTCCCCTTCATTTCTGGAGGGGGAAAAGTGCATCCTATAGGGCGAAAAATACGATATGCCTTCCCATCTCACCTCCATCATTCAATAAGGATGCTATGTGAACTGCCTCCCCCTCCTTTAAATGGCATTGGGGCAAGCTGGGGAGGGAATAGGCAAGAGAGTGGGTGATGAGTTAAGTAGAGAGGGCTGGTCAAGGGACTTAATGGGAAGTTAACAAATGGGAAGTTAACAAAGTTAACCTAGACAGCATCTTATAAAGCAGAGACATCACCTTGCCAACAAAGGTCCGTATAGTTAAAGCTATGGTTTTCCCAGTAGTGATGGATGGAAGTGAGATGAGACCTGGACCATAAAGAAGGCTGATCGCCGAAGAATTGATGCTTTTGAATTATGGTGCTGGAGGAGACTCTTGAGAGTCCCATGGACTGCAAGAAGATCAAACCTATCCATTCTTAAGGAAATCAGCCCTGAGCGCTCACTGGAAGGACAGATCCTGAAGCTGAGACTCCAATACTTTGGCCACCTCATGAGAAGAGAAGACTCCCTGGAAAAGACCCTGATGTTGGGAAAGATGGAGGGCACAAGGAGAAGGGGATGACAGAGGACGAGATGGTTGGACAGTGTTCTCGAAGCTAACAGCATGAGTCTGACCAAACTGCGGGAGGCAGTGGAAGACAGGAGTGCCTGGCGTGCTCTGGTCCATGGGGTCACAAAGAGTCGGACACGACTAAGTGACTAAACAACAACAAACAAAGAGGGAGGCAGTGTTGGTGAGCAGAGCAAGCAGGGGTGACAGCCCCCCCTCTCTCTGTGTGTAGATTGATAAGTCAATAGATCAATAAATAGATATGAGAGAGATTTCACATGAAAATGATAGCATGAGCATCTGTGACCATGTACATGCCTGGCTGGCCAGTTGCTAACTATAACATCTTTTTGAAAATGAGGTAGGAAGGTAGGAAATGACCAGTATTGGCCCCCGGATGCCCTCATCTGCTCATGTTGGCCCTGGTGCTGATGAGGGACTTTTATGCTGATGCCCCCTCTGTAGTCAGCTGGAGGCCTTGCCCCAGGCTGTGCCATCACAATAGGGGGGAAAAGGAGCTGGGGCTTCCACAATAGATCATCACAATAGGGGGGGAAAGGAAATATGTTCATTATATAATGAATGAGGTGAGGAACAAAAGAAACCCACTTAAGGATAAATGGATTCAAAAATGAAAATCTAGCAATCACCCCAAGAAATAAAATCATTGCTAAGTACAATTCAACAAGTTACATATCTAAATTTAAAACACCATTACAGGATATGTTTTTATCAGTAAGTACTAAAAAGAACAAGAAAGGAAATGTACAAAGCCAAGTAAAAACTAATTGAAACAACTAAATCAGGGGAGTCTTTTACATCTGCCATATATGCCAGCAACCCGTCTTTATATCTTGACATCCTTACTAAAGAGCATAAAGTATATCTCACTGGTGGAGAACCTGCAGTCCTCTGACGCTTTTGTACTCCAACTCCTATCAGTCCCACTCAGCATGGCCAGTGGTCAGGGGTGATGCATCTTGGAATCCAGAAACATCTGGAGGGCAATGCAAGTTCTCTACCCATGGTCAATATTTTGACTAATCAGTACAATAATAATAATAACAGATCAGCACGAATTTTCTGCTCCAAAGCCTTGTGTGTAAACAAAAAGATTACACAAACGGTAAGGGATGTTCCTTGATACTAAAAAGAAAGTCATGCCCTCTGAGAATTATTATTAAGCCAGCATCTCTGCTCCTTAATTCTGAAAGCTTGGGTGCCTTCCAAATGTTTCAGGCTTGCCCCACATTTTCAATCTGCAGCACCTGAACAGTTATTCAAATAGAAATAATCCCATGCGACATATTTTTTAAACAAATGCACCAAGAGTCAAGAACACAAACTGCAAATGTTTTGAATGCAATTGGAAACATAAGAGCAAAAGAACACACCCACACACCCACATACACATCCATGCAATGGAGGTAAAATCAGTTCTAGACTACATGAGGTGCCCCTTAGGGCAAAACTGTCATACCTGTGTGTTTTCCTCTGCAGAACAAAAATGGGTGAGGTTTTTATTACCAGGAAATCGGCAGAGGGGAAAAGGGTTAATATTTCCCCCCATTCTACTGCAATCCTATCATATTCAAGCCCTCCACCCCAGGTTGCTATTAAAAGTTCTATCACCTCTGTTGCAGACAGTACATAAACTGCAGAAAATCAGAGGGTGATCATTCTTAGCTATTGTTTTTAGAAGCCTACCAGGGTTTGGGAGGTGGATGTGATTTGGCTAAAGTTGTTAGGCTCATGGATTTCATTAAAGGCCTTTCTACTTTTTTCTCCATATAATTACATGGCCTGTCTTGGGCACAATAGAATTAAACATGCTGGTAGTTTCAGCACCACAGATAGTTCCGTGAGCAAACTGTTCCAAGGAAGGCTGAGAGCGAACTGGGAACTTACAAGTCTCTGCTTCCAGTGCTGCTGAACCGATAGTTCCTTCCAACCTCCCCATGAAAATGGAACCCAGGTGGATACTCTGGGAGGGAGAACTAGCAGATTGCAACGATTCCCCTACTGTGTAAACTCCCTGACCAGATATTCAACTTTCAGAACCCTTAAACCCTTCTGCTTTTTAATGCTACAAAGAACTATTTCTGACTGTGAGTGCACAGCTCTCAGGTCCTGATAGACAAGATGGGGAGCCTATGGCCCTGTTGATTAACCATTGGCCAGGGTTTGGTAGGAGTTGCCATCCTACCGCATCAGGAGAGCTGCAGGTTCCCCACTCCTGATAGGCTAGAACAGGGATGGAGAACCTGTGGACCTTTAAATATTGATGGGCCATTGGCCCGGGGCTGATGGGAGTTGTAGTCTCAGGCACTCATAGGAAACTGGAAGAAACTAATATGTCCATGGAGGAGACTGATGAGGCCGCTTGAAAATGACGAGTTCAGAGCAGCATTTATTTCAAGTAACTGGTAACTGTCTGAAGTCCCTTGCCATATAGCCACATCACCACCAATTTTGTTGAGGACTTCCTTGTAAGTAAAAAATGAAACATCATTGTCAAGCCACATGCAAGGAGCCACATGCAGGAACATAATTAGCCCCAGCATTTGATGAATTTATTGGACAATATTAAATCAATGAATCCCCAGATCTATTTAACAAGTGCTACTTTCATAAATGGAAGTGGTGGCATCTGTTCTCCAGCAGTTAATTGCAAACAGCTGCTTTCTCTGGGGATGCAATACAGGATGTATACAGGAACAGCAGGCACTAGTCTTGTCAGATTCAGGGCCCATGTTAAACCACAATCTGCAAGAGATTGTACCTGGGACTTTTTGCATGCAAAGCAGATTTTCTACCACTGAGCTACAGCCCATTCCTTCCAAAGAACATAGGAAGCTGCCTTATACCAAGCCAAAACATTGCCCTATTTTGCTCACTATTGTCTCTCCCAATCCTACCTGGTGATGCCAGGGACTGAACCTGAGAACTTCTGCATGCAGAGCAGATGCTCTACCACTATACTACTCTTATGCTCATTTTAGAACATACCCTGAGGCCTGAAATAAGGGGTCAGAGATATGTAATGCGACTGGTCTGATGATCCAACAGACTAACTCCACTTTCAGAACTGATTTCCCTGAAATGAAATGCATTTGAGAGACCATGGTCCTAGTTTCTCCTATATATTTTTTATTTGCTGGGGCTTCAGTCAAAACCTCCAGGCTGAAATTGTTGATGCTTAGTATATATATCACAGTGCAGTACAGACATGAGTAGTCTGGCAAGACAGCTGGTTGAAAGAATACGAGCTTAAGGTTTATTACTCCTGGCAAACAAAGCCATTCTAAGTACAAGCTTTTATGAGGAAAAAAGGGAGTCATGATAACCTTATGGCACTAACATTAAAGAAGCTGCAGGAAGGAAGGAAAGCCTGAGAGCCAAAACAATCCGCATAACCACATGGTGTCTGAAGTGTGCATGCACACGAAAGCTTATACCCAGAACAAACTTAGTTGGTCTCTAGGGTGCTACTGGACAATTTTTTTAATTTTTTAAAATTTAAATCCACATACAGTTACTCAAGAAGGAGTCAGTGAGGGAAGAAGAGGTTGTCTTTCTGTCAGGTAACTTATTGCAAGTGTTGTTGCTTCACTCCCAACAGAAATAACTCCATCTTGAGGGACCATCTGAGAAATGTCCATTGTGGCTACTGAAAAAGTGCTTGCATGTGATGATGAATCTCCATAGGCTGGACATCTATGTTCTCTGAGACACAGAGTTATATATTCCTTGCCAGCCCTGACAGTGAGCAGGGAAAACACACAAATTCTTTCTTACATAATGGATGCAGGCTAATGACTCATGTGGTATAAAGCAGAGAGTTATAGAGGAAAAGTCACTGAAGATACAGAAAGAAAGAAAAATTGTTGATGGGAGCATTCTCAGGAAAAACTGTGAGAATATCTACAGTCTGTTTTATGTAAGTTGAGCCAACATGGCTTCCCCCAAAGAACCCTGGGAACTGTAGTCTGGTGATACACTCAGAGTTCATTAGTGATCTCGAAATCTCTTCCACATCATAGAACTAAAGTTGGCAGAGTCCCCCAGGGAGAGGAAATGGGAGTTTGTTTACTTAGCAAGATTTCTATAACGATCAACAAACAAACCTCTAAGCAAGTTTACATGAAACAATACGAAATACTCATTAAGGAAATGCTGATTTAATCAACAGTCTTTAAAAACAACTAGACATAACAAAGTTATCAAAATGTAAGATAAAAGCAACTGTTTAAAAAACAAATATACTGTATATAATAAAATTACATGTCTGAATAGGCTGACCTAAACAAAAAAGTTTTCAGCAGGTGTTGAAAGTGATGCAATGAAGTGACTGCCTAATATCAACAGGCAAGAACTCCCAGAGAGTAGGCACTAAAAGATCCATTCCTCACATGCATGGAACAGACGTTACATAACACTTGTAAAAGTCCCAGTTCTGGTTTTAATTGTTTGAAACCAATTTAAGCTTGTGGCCCCTTGCTTAAAAACTGCTCACATTCTTTCACTTTCACTCACAATCCTCGGTTAAATAACCTTCAGAAGAATAGAATGTAAATGAGTTTCTCAAATCAGAGTACTGTTGCCATCTTGAAGCGCATGCAGATTGGAGCTCACTTACTGTGAAAGGGAGGAATCCATACTGAAATCTTCGGTATGTGGCCTACGGACATGGGGCAAAAGGAGCGTTAACAGGTCAGGCACACATCAACAGAACATTCAGAGGGTTACTGGACACAACTGGTGGAACTGGACAGGATGGAGTGGTACAAAGGTCTATTGGCACTGGAAGACAGGGCATATTTCTACCTTCCTACTGTAGGCAATACCACCAGCATGACCACGGAATACTTCACTGGAGTAGCATGAGAGCTGCTTCTCCACAGTCCAGTCCCACAACCATCTCAGTTATGAGTGTTCAAAGGTTACTAGGAGTTGGAACAATAATAGAGCCCCTTCCATTACCAAAACACAGAAGACAGGAGATGCCAACTTGTGAAAGTATCAGACTGGCCAAATCCACATTGTCCAATCCTAGAGACATGGCTGGAGTAGTTTGTCAGGAGACTATGGGGAAGTATCACCCGTGTGGCTAAAGAAGTGCATGCCCCACCCTGAAAGTAAATAGAATTGACTCTCTACCTCAAAGAGGGAGGGCCTGTAGTCCTCCGGATGTAGTTGGACTATAGCTCCTACCAGCACCTGACCAATGGTCATATAGGCTGGGTTGATGGGAGTTGTAGTCTAGCAAGATCTGAAGGGCTATAGCTGCCATCCCTGCTATACAAACTCTTCTTGGGACTTCTGAATATCAGACATTGTTAATTTGAACTAGCTAATTTAAAAAGTGGTCTTCATATATAACGCAGGCAACCAGAGCGAGGAACCTGTGGCCCTCCAGATGATGTCAGACAACAACTCCCATCATCATCCCTGACCAATGGTTATACAGTTTGGGGCTAATGGCGGCTATAGTCCAGCAGAACATGTGGAGAGACACAGGTTCTCCATCCCTGACCCACCTCAAAACATGGAATTTCTGTGACCATAATGGACATTTGGAAGGAGTAGGAAGTTCCTACTCTTCCTGCGTCCATATTCTTTTGTGACATTTCTAAAGCAGGTAGATCTGGGGTATGTGTGTGGACATTCTGTTTCAGATGGGACAGAGATGTAAGGGAGACTGGAAGTGTGAGGTTCATGTACTTCCTGCTTTCCCAGAATATGCCATGTTAGTATCCATTGTCTTTCAAGTAAGCCCAAACCCAAAGCTCAAACTGGGCTGATGTAGAGTTGACTGTGGAATTAATTTGTCTGATTCTATGGTCCTTCACTAGAAACTGGAAGAGGGGCAAAATAAAAGCTTCTGAATTTTGATGTTCAGCATGAGCAGGGCACATCACTTGCACAACTACTGATACCAGTAGTCATAGCAGCAACACAGAGAGACAGAAGGGAGTGCTCACCAGCTGTAGGCTCTGATGACTGCCAGAAGATTCTGCATGTTCTAATCCCCAATGAAGGTAGTTGAAAACTGAAAACTCTGTAGCACTTGTGTGTGTGTGTGTGTGTGTGTGTGTGTCTACTCGCTGTAGAAATAATCCTCATAGACCAAGGAACTGCTACTGAGAGCTGTCACATTCTTCTGCTAGGTCAGCGTGAGTACAGTAAATATTTTATAACTGTACTAAGCTCATTTGGGATTGCTTTGACTATTGTTGCACTGAAGTTCATATCTCCCTTTTAATGAAGAACCATCAAACACAGGGGTGAGGAACGATTTTCAGCAGTTCAATCAAATCTAATGGGGCTTTATTCCAAGATTACACCCTGGTGCACTGTTCAGATAACTGGAATATGTGCACAATCAAGTGTGTTTGTGTGCTGGGATGAGAAGCAGAAATCATATCAACAGGCATCCTCTGGGTGTGTTTCACACACTGGTCATGCCTTGCATATATCAAGAGCCTGTCTATATAAAACTGTCCTGGACACCCGAAGTTCTGCATGCAACTATTGCATGGTGATCCTTGACTTCAAAGTGTAATGTGATTATCATAGTCCCCTAAGGAGCACTCTTTTCTTTTGTGTTCTGTGTGTTTGGGGTGCCACTTTAACCCCTTCCTCTCACTTGGTTCAACGTTCATGTCGCTTTATTGGCTGAGGGAGCCAGTGTACAGCTTCTGGGTCATGTGGCCAGCATGACTAAGCCGCTTCTGGCGAACCAGAGCAGCGCATGGAAATGCCATTTACCTTCCCGCCGGAGTGGTACCTATTTATCTACTTGCACTTTGATGTGCTTTCGAACCGCTAGGTTGGCAGGAGCAGGGACTGAGCAATGGGAGCTCACCCCGTCACAGGGATTTGAACCACCGACCTTCTGATCAGCAAGTCCTAGGCTCTGTGGTTTAACCCACAGCGCCACCCACGTCTCTATGGAGGTTAGTAGCCACGGTTAACCTTATTTTCCATGAATTTGTCTAATGCCCTTTTAAAGCCTTCCAAGTTGCTGGTCATTGCTACTTCATGTAGCACAGTGAGTTGCACAGTTTAACTAAGTGCTGTGTGAAGAGGTCCCTTTGTCTACCTTAAATCCCCCAACATTCAGCTTCATTTGATCTAGTTCTAGTATTATTAGAGAGGTAGGAAAACTTTAATCATGCCATTCTTGACCAACAAGGTTCTTTTCTCTGATCGCTCATGTCAGGGTAGTCACAGAAAATTGCTGAAATAATGTTTAGTGGGGCAATTTTTTTAAAAAAATAATAATGGTAGAAGGGCATAGTTCCTCTGCACTAAATGTGCTACCCTTGAAGCAAATATTGAAACACAGGAGTAACTCTCATTAACAGTACAATGGGACTTACTCCTAGGTGTGTACAGGATTGCAAGTTAAGTTGTTGCATTTTTTAAAAAAAAAGTTAAATCTGCTGGGTGGGGGGCATTCTGCTAACATGGCAGAGGGTGGGGTTGCACCAAATTTATTCCATGGACATCCATTTTACATCTTACATTATTTATCCACGAGAAAGAGAGAGAGAGAGAGAGAGAGAGGAATAAGGAAACAGAGACAGGGACAGAGTAGTGATGGACAAAAGATGAATGGACACAAGAAGAAACCAATATAATCAGAGGAATGTTTTCATTCCAAATAGTCACAAATATATGTATGTACTGCATATTTCCCAGTGTGTAAGTTTGACAGCTGCTGACATTGTGGAAAACGTCCACTCTTAATGATATTAAGTAATTTCCAGAGATTTTTTATGGCTGAGGATGCCCCCTAAAGGCAGATCTCTACACACACACACACACACACACACACACACACCCATTTAAATCAAACTTAGGTGGCTCAAGAAAACTTTGATGTGCATTACACTGAGAAAAATGTACCAGCTTCTTGAATTCAGCTGAGCTCTTCTGACATTCTTAAGATTCCTGCTGGATCAAAGCAAAGGCCTGTCTTGTTCAACTCCCTGCCATGGCCAACCAGATTCCCCACCTGCAATTCCCAAGAACTGGTATTCAGCAATAGGCCGTTACCACCAAATCTAGTAAGATGAGGCACATTTTCCAAAAGCTATTTTACTTTCCTGAATTTACTTGTTTAAGAACTTTGTCACCTACAAAGTCCCAGGGCGGGTTACAACCATTTAACCAGATAATGTTAAAATCTAATGAAACAATTTTAAAAATGAAACCCGAAAAGAAAGAGTGGCCATTTTACAAGAAACACAAAAGTAAAGAGGCTGGGCTTTCAACCAACTATGTAAACTTCATAATCAGCAGGGCTTTTTTCAACCGGAACTTGCTGGAACTCACACCTGGCACCTCTCAGGTGAGCACCATTGCCATTATAGGAGAACAAGGGAGGCGTTCATTATGAGTTCTAGCACCTCTTTTTCTAGATAAATAACACTGATAATCAGGTTCCACTTAAAATGAAGGTTGTAATGAAATGAACAACAACAAAAAAGTAATTTTAAGGAGCTTAGTTTTACAGTGGTGCCTCTGGTTACATACTTAATTCATTCAGGAGGTCCGTTCTTAACCTGAAACCGTTCTTAACCTGAAGCACCACTTTAGCTAATGGGGCCTGCCGTGCCGCCACTGCGCGATTTCTGTTCTCATCCTGAAGCAAAGTTTTTAACCCGAGGTACTATTTCTGGGTTAGCGGAGTGTGTAACCTGAAGCGTATGTAACCTGAAGCGCATGTAACCCGATGTACCTCTGTAATCTCCAAATCTTACTGCAGCTGCTAGAAGCTACCCAATGGCCAGTTGAGAAACACAACAGCAGTATAGTGGTAAAATTTGAAGTGTATAAGCCCATCATAACAGCCCCTGTAGCTGCCCTGTCCAAAACTACAGCCCCTGTGGATTTTCTCATTTCCTCTGTGTTGTTCTCTCATGTAGAATCTAAAAGCCTCATTATCACCTCAATCACATGCCTATGCTAATGTTTCACAAACTGTTAGTGAAAAACTTGAAAGCCTCGTTATCACCTCAGACACTTGCTAGATCATGACTAGTCTGTCGCTGGCAGATGATGCGATAGATCTTGCTATGGAAAACAACATCATCAGAGCTAAGAGCTAAGTGCCCCCTCTTCTCCACCACAGCCTCCACCACACCGCTGGTGTACAGTCTTCCTCCAGCTTATCCTGTCCCTTCTCTGGGTACATTTTCTTATATACTATGTTTGTTTTATGGCTAAGCAGAAATAATTAAATAAGAGATCCCTCTATGATATTTTAAATACTAGATGTTTCAAAGCTATTTGCTGGTTTATCAGATAAGCAAAGGCAGCTGTGTTGGTGGATAAGAGGGAGAACCTACCCACCTCCCAGCTCACAGTTGGCAATACTTGTACAGTGCTACCTTGGTTCTCAAACACCTTGGTACTCAAACAACTTGGAACCCAAACACTGCAAACTCGGACGTAAGTGTTCCAGTTTTCAATTTTTTTTTCAGAAGCCGAACATGCTCCGTTTTGAGTGTTACGCTTCCGATTTGCGTGCAACACTTCCGTTTTGAGTGTTATGCTGAGGTCTGTCTGTTTTTGCTGTTTATTTTGCGTTTTTGTGGCTCTTTTTTGTTTGTTTTTGTGACTGTGTCGAACCCAGTTCAGTTACTGATTGATTGATTGATTGATTGATTGTGTGACTGCAGTGCATTGTTTATTGCTTTCATTCTATGGATCAACGCTCTTGTTAGATAGTAAAATTCATGTTAAATTGCTGTTTTAAAAATCTGGAATAGATTAATCCGTTTTGCATTACATTCTATGGGAAAGCGCACCTTTGTTTTGTTTTGTTTTTTAAAATAATATTTATTAAATTTTCCACAGGTACAAAAACAAAACTGCAAAAACAAAAAAGTCAAATACAACAGAGTAGAGAGAGGAAGAAGAAAAAAAAGGGGGGGAAAGCAAATACCCAAAAATACATAAAAGAAACACCCTCCCCCACCCCATCAACACAAAAATAAGGCAAAAGACAAAAACATTCAGAACAAAACAAAGAAAAATTCCATTTTTCAAATTCCATCTTTCAATAACTTACTTCGTTGGCCTCCTCCCACCTCCCTTTTTGTATTCCAGTTATTAATCAGATCAGCAAATTCTTTCCCTCTTTCACTGCTTACTCACTAGCGCACCTTCGTTTTGGAACGCACTTCTGGAAAGGATTAAGTTTGAGAACCAAGGTACCACTGTATTACAAGGGTGCTGGGGACCTAATGTGCCTCTCTGGGCCTCTCTATCTGGCTCTCAGAACTCTCCTAAGGCTATACCTTACACTGGCCTTGCTCCATGCCCCCAGTATTTTTGCCTCGCTGGAGTATGTCCTTAAACTCTGATCATGCATATCCGAATGAAATATAGTGAAGAATGTGTGTAGATATTTGCCTGCTGTGCAAAGGTAAAATTTACATTGTTTTGCTCTGTCCCCTTGTGCTTCTGCCTCTATCCACCACTGGCATGTAGACATCCACATGTGGCCTTCGAGCTTTTAAAAGAGTCCCCACCCAGCTTTATTTATGTTACAAAATGTTACAAAAATAGCAAGCCAGCTGTTGTGTCCTGATTTTCTTTTCTTTTTAGATATAACTTGCTTTTGCAGGCCCTTTGAAGGTCTGTCATTGAAAAAATGGGGCTAGAAGAAAGCTAACATTCCCAAGGCATGTAATCTGTTTTTTAAATAAAAATAAAAATAAAAAGTTGTTTTATGGTATTTTTAGGGTGTCTAGCAGACCCTGTTTTGGAAGGAATGTCTGATTTTATCTCTCCCCACCTCCAGCCCTGGTGTAAACCACATTGAAACCATGTGTACAGAGGATAGGTACAAATAAATCATTATTCCCCCCCCCCCCCCATTCTCATAATAGATAATAGGCAGCAACAGGGCTCCACCAGGGAAGAAAGATGATACTTTTTTTTTCAATATATGTACTAATCAGAAAATCAGACCTTCCCAACCGTGATTCACAATGCTCACCATAGACATCATTTCCCAAAAAGGCATTACAGTGGTACCTCGGGTTACATACGCTTCAGGTTACATACACTTTAGGTTACAGACTCCACTAACCCAGAAATAGTACCTCAGGATGAGAACAGAAATCACGAGGCGGCAGCAGGAGTCCCCATTAGCTAAAGTGGTGCTTCAGGTTAAGAACAGTTTCAGGTTAAGAATGGACCTCCGAAACGAATTACCGTATTTTTCGCTCTATAAGACGCACCAGACCACAAGACGCACCTAGTTTTTGGAGGAGGAAAACAAGAAAAAAAATATTCTGAATCTCAGAAGCCAGAACAGCAAGAGGGATCGCTGCGCAGTGAAAGCAGCAATCCCTCTTGCTGTTCGGGCTTCTGTGATAGCTGCGCAGTCTGCATTCGCTCCATAAGACGCACACACATTTCCCCTTACATTTTAGGAGGGAAAAAGTGAGTCTTATAGAGCAAAAAATACGGTAAGCACTTCACCCGAGGTACCACTGTATTTAGTTTCAAGTGGAAGTTGTAGGGCAGGAGCAGGGATTCAGGGATGCTGCTGTTCAGGATTCGAGCCTCCCACAAGTTTTCAACTCCCTCCCTCCAAACTATCAGCATTCCATGCCATCTAAGCCTGCTCAGTTTTCACTAAACTGGTTTTTGGGTTTCCCCAGGAGTTTTGGCCCCCTCTTTTTCTGTAGCTTCCTTCAAAGAATCCTGGGAATTGTAGTTGGTTTGAGGCTGCTGGAAATTATTATGAGACCCTTGGTCCCCTCTCACAGCTACAATTCCCAGAGTTCTTGGAGGGGGGGAGATTGGTTGTTAAACCACTCTGGGAATTGTAGCTCTCCTAGAATAAAGTCTCTTAGATGCTTTCGGGACCCTTAAGCTACAGTTCCCAGGATTCTCTGGGGGGAAACTACTGTTTACAGTAACATGATAGTGCTTTTGGTGTATAGTGCAGATGGTGCCTAAATTCAGTTTCCCACATTTCCACATCTATTTGATTTTTTTTTTATATAAAGTCCTTCTGAAAATTCACCACGATTTTAGCATGAATTTCTCCTAATGAGTACCGTCATGCCTCGGGATAAATACGCTTCAGGATATGTATTTTCGGGTTGCACTCCGCGGCAACCCAGAAGTAACAGAGCGCATTACTTCCGGATTTTGCCACTTGCGTATGTGCAGACGGTGAAAATGACGTCACACACATGCGTGGAAGTGGCAAAATGCGACACGTGCAGACGCGCAGTCGCGTCTTATTTTCTGTTCAGGATGCAAACAGGGCCGAATGTTTATTTGGGGGGCCTAGCCCCCTCTTTGAAAATTGGGGGGCTGAAGACACCCTCAGCCCCCACTACTCAGCATTCCTGCCTTCTCCATCCCTAGTTTGTGGGCACACCTGCTTTTGCCTCCCCCACCCCTGTTGTATGCCCCCCATAAGTTTGCCCACAAAGGAATATGGTCCTCAGGCTGATAATTATGTTTATCCCAGTCTGAACTGCTGCCTTCAATTAAAACCACTTCCGGTCTGCTGTGGGAGCTATTATCAAAACTCAGAAAGGCTGAGTAGTAGCTATTTAATCCTTATGGGTTCTGACACCCAGAAGGCCTGTTTGAACAAACATTGCCACTGGTTGTTTTGTTTTCATTCTTTGGGCTTTTATGGCTCCAGAAGCCAGTGATTATTTCCACAAGTGAATGTTGGTATTTCCATGGGCTCCTGTGCGTTCTCATTCAGCATATTGCTCCAGGGACATGCTGTTTGTTGGTAAACAGGTGGCCCTAAGCCAATTTGGAAAGAGAGAGAGAGGAGTGTCTCAGGGGCAACTGAACAGCAAATATGAAGCCTTGATGAAAAGAGACACTGGGGAGTTTTCAGGAATCAGGGACACAGTAAGAGAAAGAGAATGATGCACTAAGGAAACAGGTAAGTGAACTTTTAATTAGCTGTGCACACAAGCTTGTTTTGTAAATCAGATTGGTTTCTGTATTTTTTCCTGACATATTTTGTGTGTGTCTTTCGTGTGCTTGGTTTTTGTTAGCAACAAAATAATACCCCTCCTGTGGTTTCCAGCAACTGCAGACACTCCAAGTGTCCCTGATTTAGAGAAACTGTCCCAGTTTCTGATTAGAGCCCGGAATATCCCACTTTCCCTTGGTATGTTCCTATTTTTATTGGAGAAATGTTGGAGGATATGGCGTTACCCAAGCTGTCTGAAGGCAATCCTGTATAGGGAAGTTTTTTTTAAAAAAATGTTTAATGTTTTATTATGTTTTTATACATTGGAAGCTGCCCAGAGTGGCTGGGACAACCCAGTAAGATGTGTGGGATTTGAATATGGATATAGAACATAGTGTTGCATGCCAGCCCAATCCCTGAGAGGTTCCGGGCTTCCAGGTGCCCACCCAGGCTTTGTGTTACCTTTTGGTAATGAGAAACAGTGGAGACTGTGGTGTCTTTTGGTTTATGGTTAATTTACATGCATATACAGTCATACCTACAGAGGCTTCAGGTTGCGTTTTTTCGGGTTGTGCACCGTGCCGAACCCGGAAGTACCGGAACAGGTTACTTCCAAGTTTCGGCACTCACACATGTGCAGAAGCTGTAAATCGCACTTTGCGCATGTGCAGAAGCGCTGAATCATGACCCGCACATGTGCAGATGCGGCGTTGCAGGTTGTGAACACTGTGGGTTGCGAACGTGCCTGCCGCTTGGATCACGTTCGCAACCCGAGTGTCCACTATATATCCTGAGCTTATGATGGAGGGGTTCACAGCATCAACACCCCAAAAGGGTCTAGCTTCTCCCATAGCTGCTACCTGATTTCAAGCAGAAATCAGCCATGGCTCTCTGTGCCTTTCTAGCCTGCAGGTTTTTCCTTAAGGCCACATTACAGCAAACTCTGCCCTCAGATTACGGCTTTTTCTTTCTAACCCTTTAAGAGCTAGAGGAGGGGTCCTACTCATTTGCCATCTGGCCCAGAGGCTGCCCCCCCCCTTTGCTTTCTTAATGATCCATCAACTTTCTCTTAACACTTGCTGGGTCTAGGGGTTGTTTTAAGGTAAAGGGTAAAGGGACCCCTGACCATTAGGTCCAGTCGTGACCGACTCTGGGGTTGCAGTGCTCATCTCGCTTTACTGGCTTTATTTGTCCGCAGACAGTTTTTCCAGGTCATGTGGCCAGCATGACTAAGCCGCTTCTGGCAAACCAGAGCAGCGCACGGAAACGCCGTTTACCTTCCCGCAGGAGCGGTACCTATTATCTACTTGCACTTTGATGTGCTTTCGAACTGCTAGGTTGGCAGGAGCTGGGACCGAGCAATGGGAGCTCATCCCGTCGCGGGGATTCAAACCGCCGACCTTCTGATTGGCAAGTCCTAGGCTCTGTGGTTTAACCCACAGCGCCACCCGCATCCCAAGGGGTTGTTTAATACCCCAAGCCTTAATGAAATTCCGACATCTTCTGGATCCAGGGGAACCACCTGCAACTGGATTAGCCTTGGGCCTTACCATCTTGCACTTTTGACTAGTCTTGGCGTCATAGCTCTTCTGACTATCAAGAGGTTTCACACCTGGCTTTGTTGGGACTCGATCCTAACAAGTTTCCCCCACTCCTCAAATTATATCACAGTGTAAAACAAGCATACAACAAGTACATGCTGCAATATGAGCAATGGTAATGTCCAGTCAGTAAAGCATGAGACTTTTAGTTATGGATTGGGCTGAAGATTCCTGCATTGCAGGGGGTTGGACTAGATGATCCTAGTGGTCCCTTCCAACTCTATAATTCTGTGATGGTATGATTACCAGGCCTATGTCTGCTCGCATCACTTTTAATCTTCTTGCCAATTAACCTAGTAAAGCATGGATCCCCACAGGTGTACCGCCTTAGTCACCTACCAGCCAGTATGCACACAAAAATAGTTGGGCCATGTGGCACCTAGAGCACAGTGTTCCAAACTACAAGACTTTGCCTTGTTAGTGAAATTGCACAGGTGGCCAAGAGATCTATCCGAGATCCAAGAATGTTAGATTGCTCCTAACTGGCTCTGTACACTCAGAACCCCCTGCCCTGGCTTCTTTTGAGTTATTAAAACTTAATTCAGTCACTGACTAGCCATTGTGAAAGGGGAGGGAAAAATCCCCTGGAGATGAATGAAAATTAAAGAGCACCTGACAGATTCAGGGCCATTATGCAAGCCTCCGTAAAACACAGTGTGTCAAATCACCCAGGGAGGTGATGACCAAACTACAAAGTGCCCCTGCGACAGCCAAGTGAAGGAAATGGGAGCAGTGAGATAGAAATTACCAATTACATCTCCCTAATCTTGTTTTGCAGCTAAAGTGGCATTTCGGAGACTGGCGACCTGCCCACTTCCCTCAGCCCTGCAGGATGCCAAGCAGGAAGCAAAGTGCTTCTCAGGCTGCAGGACATCTTGTTGACAAAACGGGGCTGGAGAGAAGCAGAGCGATACATGCCAGCCATTCGGACCACCAAATTGCAGTCAAAGCATTACACCTGTGGCGTGAATATGGAGGTTTCTGTAAGCCTACCTCTGATCATTGGCAATGCTGAATGCTCTCCTGGGAGATGGCCTAATTGTTCCCGTTCCTCCACCCCTCCCAATTTTCCTCCTTCAAGGAAAATTAGCTTCTGCAGGAAAGGTGAGATAAGCACAGATAAAACAACACAGAGAGAGGCAACCATGAGTACTGCAAGGTCTTCCCTGGACAGGTAGAGGAAGCTGAAGAGTGTCACAGCTTCCATTCAGTGAAGAACTTGAACCCATGGTGCAGCTTCTACCAAAATGTTTATGCAACACATAGGCAAAACACTGTTCAAAGGCACAGCTGGTGCTACACATAACAACACAAGCAAAGAAGCTGACCCAACTATGACACACACCTTGCAACTCGGTTATAAGCGAAAGGGGTGGGCTCAACTTAACATAGTAAGCGGTTCTGATCCTTACACTGGAAAAGCAACCTACAGCTTTGCCGACAAGGCTGAACATGCCCCCGTCTGTTCACACCTGCATTGGTGCCTCCATGACCTGGGTGATGGAGGAGGCACAACTGCCTCCTCAGAGGTAGATGGGACAGGTGGGGTAACCTCCTCCCCCTAGAGAGGAGAGGCCGGCCATAGTTTCTGACAACTCTGAAGGTGGAGTTGGTGGTGTGATAGGCAAAGTGGAAGAGCCAGAACTTGCCTCCAACAGCTCCAAAGGCTCCTAGATCCCGACCTGGAGTTTTCTGTTGGTCACTCCTCCTGACCCAGCCAGCCCCCCTGCTCAGGTCTCATGTCAAAGGGGATCCTAAAGACCCTGGCCTCCTTCTTTGTTGTGTACATCTGCAGAGATATTGGCTTACCTTGTATTGCTGTTGTAAGGATTACTGAGAAATGCAGTAATGATGCATTATCATCAACTACTACTATTACTATTATTAGTGGTTAGAGCAGGTGTGGAGAACCTCAGGTCCAACGGCCAAACGCAGGCCTCTCTCTGGTTCTTGCAACATTTACCAGATAATACACTGGCATTGCTTCATAACATCATTGGGTGTTTTTGCCTGGCTGGAATATGTCCTTGAACTCTGGGAATGATTCTACCTTGCCTTGATGGAGGATAGTGAGGAGCATGTGAATGTGTGTAGAAACTACTGCGCAAAGGTGAAATTCACATTCATTGCTCCACCCTGCAACTGGCATGTGGCCCCTGGAAGGTGGCCCAGAAGGGAATGTGGACCTTCAGTTGAAAAAGCTTCCCTAAGCGTGGGTTAGATCAATAGAACAACCATGTGGCCACTTTCCTGGAAATGCAAAGTGAGTGAGAGAAAAAGAAAATAGATGTTCCTGGACATTATGTATGATGATAAATTGTTATGTGGTTGGATTGTTTCCCTCCCCCCCCCCCAAAGCATTCAATCAATACCAGCCCTTAAGGGCACCAGTTTGAGGAAAACCTATTCTGAAGGCAGAAGGGGTGGATAGCTGAGGGGACTTTTGCCCGGGAGGCTGTTATGAATGGAGGAGACCAGCTGTATCTCGAAGCTAAGAGCTACAGGCAAAAAGCTTTGTCTGGAAAGAGTTCCTGGAGCAGCGATATGAAGGAACCCAAACTCCTAAGAGCCCTTTACGGTTTACATTTAAAAATAAAGCCTGCTTTGAATAAAGCAAGCAATGGATTTCCAATTGCAAAACCGTAATGGAAAGGAATAAATAAATATTTCATTAATTAGGAAACGAGTCTACCACCAATGCTGCCTTGTTCTCCTTTATACCATGGCTTGTGACACAGAGGATACCCTTCCCCCCAAACTGCCTCTACCATCCCTGCAACTTTTCAAAACCCCAGAAGTTTACAACACCAAGGAAACATAACTAAAGCGGTACCTCGGGTTACATACGCTTCAGGTTACATACGCTTCAGGTTAAAGACTCCACTAACCCAGAAATAGTGCTTCAGGTTAAGAACTTTGCTTCAGGATGAGGACAGAAATCGGGCTCCGGCTGCACGGCAGCAGAAGGAGGCCCCATTAGCTAAAGTGGTGCTTCAGGTTAAGAACAGCTTCAGGTTAAGTACGGACCTCTGGAACGAATTAAGTACTTAACCTGAGATACCACTGTAGTTCCATTGCCTACATATCCTTACATCCCATACCAACACCTGGATTGAGGAGGAGGCTGCTCCCACCTCTATGTTGGATGATGATATGCTTCTGCTTATGAGAAAAGTTCCTTTGGATATGACTAGGGTAGGGTAGGGAACCTCAGGCCTGTGGGCCATATGTGTCCGCCTTTGCCTCTCTCTGTTAACAGTCTTTCTCAACCTGTGGGTCCCCAGATTTTGTTGAACTACAACTCCCATCTCCCCTAACTAGCAAGGCCAGAGCTCAGGGATGTTGGGAGTTGTAGTCCAACAACATCTGGGGACCCACAGGTTGAGAACTGCTGCGCAGTAAGATATACTGAGCTGAGCTTGTACTGCAGGCCCTGGACATTCCCTTCTGGTATGACTGACCCAATCACAATGTACTCAATTCTGCTAATGTCACAGGGTGCTTGACCAGATGGGCCCTTGGTCTGATCAAGCACGACTCTTATTACTTTCTTATGGGAGCAGCTGCTGAAATGATGGTCTGATTTATTGTCCTTGGGGTTTCCTTTGTGTGTTTCTTTTTTAGTGGGTTGTTGTGGTAACCTGCTTTTTCATTTCTGTTCTGCTCTTCAGCACAGTAATTGAATCTGCACCTGTAATGTTCCTAAGCTCCATCTATATAACAAAATAATCCAGCCAGCCAGCAGCAACATAAATTCAAGGAAAAGCCAGCAAGAATAAATAGTTTTTTTTAAAAGCCTTTAAATAATTCGATTGATTGACATCTCAGTTGGAAGGGAGTTTTGTAGACATAGTTCCATCACTTGACAAGTCTTCTCTTTCATTTCTGCCAACTTGTTTGATTTCCTAGGGTCCCTAATCATATCAGGAGCCTATAGGAGTGGAAGAGACTCCCTGCTGCAGCACAAAATTAGCCCATAACACATGGAGATTAGTGCAGGGGTCAGCAAACTTTTTCATCAGGGGCCGGACCACTGTCCCTCAGACCTTGTGGGTTGCCGGACCAAATTTTGAAAAATATAAATACCCCACAAGCTGGTTCCACAGCTGCCTCCTGACCTGGAGGAGGAACACACTCTGCATGCGCTCAGGAGCACATCCTGGCACCGCCCGTTCACTGCCGTTGTTAGCAAGCAGCAGCCACTCTATTGGCTCGTCTCCACAGAGCTCCCAGGTGGTGTGCACCATGCACTGTGGCCTGTCATTCAAGGCCAGGTCAGCAGGCAGGCCACACATGCAGAGCACCGGGCAGATGGCACGCAGCTCACCCTCCAGCTGCTCCAGTGCGGCCACTGAGCGCGCCACCAGCAGCAGCGCTGAGCCAGGTGCCAGGCGTGGAGCCAGCAGGTGTGCCAAGCTCCAGCTGAAGCCCCACGATGCACCTGTCACGATGCCCATGGCATGGCCCAGACCCTCTGCCTGCCCCCAGCCTCTCTGTCCATGGCCACGCCAGGTTTACCTCAGCCGCAGGCGGCGAGGCTTTGGATTGGCTGCAGGTACTTCCTCCAGCCAATCCGAATCCACATGAGGATCGCTGTCTGCCCAGAGCTGTCTGCGGCTTTGGATTGGCTTCAGGAGCTGAATATCCTTCCACTGATATCCTTCCTCCAACTAGACACTTATGGGAAGCTTTCAAGCAGGACCTGAATGGAACAATACTCTTCCCACTTGCGATTCCCAACAACCTATTGGCAATGTGATGTCCAGCAACCTATATTCAGCAGCCTATTGACAATGTAGAGTGCTAAGACGTAGCCATCATAACTAGTAGTCGCTCACAGCTTTATCCTCCATGAATTTGTCTAATCCATCATGGAGACAAGGCCAGGGTTCCATAGACTTTGATCAATGGGTTCCATTGCAGCAGCATCTCTGGCCCAAATTAAAAGCCTTTATTTTACAGCACTTCAAATGCAAAATAAATAAATAAATAATGAAAACACAGCAATAATAAAAATGCATGCATTTGCCATTATTGCAAGTTCTTGCTGTGATGAAAGCAATTTCCTAGCAGCGAAAAGCATTAGCTTTGGAATCTTGCAGGTCAGCAGTTCAGATCAGCAATGCTCAGTTCTCCAGGGGAATTTACATCTGAGAGACTAACTTCGTACTTGGCAGGAATGGAGATTCTTGAGAGAGCTAAAAGGCACTAAGAAAAAATCCCCCTAGAACAGAGAAACAGCAGCAAGCCAACTGCATTCCTTCTCTAAGATACATGGAAAGAACCAACACTCAGGTTAGATTCACACATGCATACTTTCCACTTCAGGACTTCTGCATCAAATGGTTGCTTGCATCAAATGCTTGAGACATCTTCCTAGACCTAGACTAATCTACCAGTGACATCAATACAGTCCCATGGAAAAGAATCAATGGACACAAATTGGACCTTAGAAATTGCAATATTCAGAAACCAATAAGAGAATATTTAAACCCCCCAGGACTAGGGAAGCAAGAAAAGGCATCATTTCCCACTCCACCTTGCATTCTTTGCATGCAACACAGCTTCCATTCTACTGCAGTTCGTCTTCTGCCTAAAACCACATCATTCATCTCATTGTCCACTGAGGCAAAATCATATGATGTGTAAGTTATATTACTGTTATATTTTTCCACCCCATTCATCTCAGTGCTAAAGAAAATGCAAAAGAAAGTGCAATCAATTACTTATTGGCTAATTAAACAATCAATGGCCTTTTAAATGGGGTGGGGGTGTTATTGTTTTGTTTGTTACTATGTTACGTATTTTTGTGTTTTTATATAGTAAACCACCCTGTGATCCTAGGATGAAGGGTGGTATAGAAATTTTAATAATAATAATAATAATAATAATAATAATAATAATAATAATAATAATAAATAATATAATATCACTTGTTGGCTAAAAGCAAGAACAGCAATGCAGCATTTGCTGGATTGATTTCCATTCCTGACATGGGATGTATAAGCGAATGCCAGCAATTTCCACTCCCATTTCTACTTTCTTTGGAATTCTCTGACATCCCTAACCAAAGCACACTGCTACTGATCTTAATGTGGCTCATGATTGGCTGGGAACGCTGAGGAGTGAGAAAAGAATGGGTAGCCAGACTGAACTAATAAGTGTTATAAGAACTTATTCTTAAACTTGTGTTTCTCTCCTCATTCCTATTTCCTCAAGTGTTATGTCTTTTTAATGAGTCTGAGGACAAGTACTGATTTTTCTGAGCTTTAACGACAGCCTTTTTGACTAAAGGTGTGGGGAATAAATTAGGGCTGTGTGCTGGCTCCAGGTGAATTGAGCTGATTTGAGCTGATTCAGGTTGACTTGGGATTCAAATGGAGAGAGTTGAGGTAGTCCCAGATGAGAGCAGATCAAAAGGATGAGACAGACAGGCAGGCAGAAAGGATAAGAGAAGGGGATGCACACCCAGGCTGCCTGGGTAAAGGTAAAGGGACCCCTGACCATTAGGTCCAGTCGTGACCGACTCTGGGGTTGCGGCGCTCATCTCGCTTTATTGGCCGAGGGAGCTGGCGTACAGCTTCCGGGTCATGTGGCCAGCATGACTAAGCCGCTTCTGGCGAACCAGAGCAGCGCACGGAAACACCGCTTACCTTCCCGCCGGAGTGGTTCCTATTTATCTACTTGCACTTTAATGTGCTTTCAAACTGCAAGGTTGGCAAGAGCAGGGACCGAGCAACAGGAGCTCCCCCCCCGTCACGAGGATTCAACCTTCTGATCGGTAGGTCCTAGGCTCTGTGGTTTAACCCACAGCGCCACCTGCATCCCTTAGACTGCCTGGGTAGCTCACCTGAAATATGAGAGGGAGAGGCATGCTTTGGGCCTAAACAAGATTAGTTTTTACGGGTGCATGTATCTGCCATGCAGACTGTGAAGCCAGAACACACTGTCATTTCTTTTCCGTTCATCTTTGCTCTGAAATTGGATAATCAAAATGTCTGCAACACTATGGTGCTCTTGATGTAAACGAACAAACAAATAAAACACCTTAGAAACTCACAGCCTTGGATCGTGCATTGATTATTCATGACCCTGCTGGGGATTCTTTCCATTTAAGAGGAATTATACAGCTCCATGGAACTCAACAAGCCATGTTTATGATGTGAGTGGTGCTTATGGCATCTCAGGCAAAAGCACTGACTAAGGCAATGGCATAACTTCTGGCTGACCTGCTAATCAAGCACCACCTACAAAACCGTCAGAGTCAAAAGGAGAAGCAGTGAGGCAGGGGTGTCACAATTTTACAGGAGGAGAAAGCAGAGGATGT
This sequence comes from Podarcis tiliguerta, assembly GCF_965153285.1. NCBI lineage: Eukaryota > Metazoa > Chordata > Lepidosauria > Squamata > Lacertidae > Podarcis > Podarcis tiliguerta. The sequence goes on from NC_139553.1 coordinate 9,704,507, forward strand.
GGTAAATAGGTGCAGAATTCAACAAAATCTGAGAATTCCTCAACATTCTTTTTTTTTTTTTTAAGCAAAGAGCAAGTTACATATCCTCCAACATTTCTCCTGTTGAAAATAGGAACATACTATTCTATTATTGGGACATGGGTGGCACTGTGGGTTAAACCACTGAGCCTAGGACTTGCTGATCAGAAGGTCGCCGGTTCAAATCCCTGCGACGGGGTGAGCTCCTGTTGCTCGGTCCCTGCTCCTGCCAACCTAGCAGTTTGAAAGTACATCAAAGTGCAAGTAGATAAATAGGTACCACTCCAGCGAGAAGGTAAACGGCATTCCGTGCTCTGCTCTGGTTTCACCAGAAGCGGCTTAGTCATGCTGGCCACATGACCCGGAAAAACTGTCTGCGGACAAACGCCGGCTCCCTCAACCTGTAAAGCGAGATGAGTGCCGCAACCCCAGAGTCATTCGCGACTGGACTTAACTGTCAGGGGTCCTTTACCTTTACCTTTATTCTATTATTATTATTATTATTATTATTATTATTATTATTATTAGTCCATCTGACTGGGTTGCCCAGCCACTCTGGGCGGCTTCCAACATATATAAAAACATAATAAAATATTAAACATTAAAAGACCTCCTTATACAGGGTTTCTCTCAGGTGTTTTGTAAAGGTTGTATGGGATCAAATCACAAACCAGGACGACTTCTGTAAATCCGGGTACTGCCCCTAGAAAATAGGGACACTTGGAGGGTCTGAAGTTACCCTATGATCAACCAAGAGTTAGAGGGCACCCAAACAAACTACTAGGAGGCTGGTGGGGGGTGGGTTACAGCTCTCAGAGCCCCTACACAGCTCCTCATTTGCACCCAGGACTTAATGGAAGACGGATAAATGATGCAGAATTTGTATTAAACACACATTCATGTATTCATTCGCTTAATGTATGCTGTCTGCGGGATTTCACGTTCCTGGAAAAGAAATTTGGTTTTGGGTTGTTTTGGCTTTACAACATAGGGATGAACCGAAGGGGGTGGGAGGTGGATGGGCAGAGGTGGCATCAAGAGACTGCCAACTGTGTGTCCCAAACTATTGGATCTTTGGGTCCTGATTCAGCAGTCCTATAGGTAAAGGTAAAGGTACCCCTTCTCCTACGGGCCAGTCTTGACAGACTCTAGGGTTGTGCGCCCATCTCACTCAAAGAGGCCGGGGGCCAGCGCTGTCCAAAGACACTTCCGGGTCACGTGGCCAGCGTGACATCGCTGCTCTGGCGAGCCAGAGCCTCACACGGAAACGCCGCTTACCTTCCCTCTAGTAAGCGGTCCCTATTTATCTACTTGCCCCCGGGGGTGCTTTCGAACTGCTAGGTTGGCAGGCGCTGGGATCGAACAGTGGGAGCGCACCCCGCCGCGGGGATTCGAACCGCCGACCTTTCGATCGGCAAGCCCTAGGCGCTGAGGCTTTAACCCACAGCGCCACCCGCGTCCCTCAGCAGTCCTATACCAGGCTGCAAAAACAGGGCCAACGAGAAGCCGCAGCAGGAGTGAGATGCTGCTAGCCTGTAAGACTTTTGCTCAGAGACCTGCTACTGGGACAGGTTCAAGGTGTTACTATTAGCATATAGAGCCTGGGACATGTTTACCTGTAAAATCGCTTGTCCCATATACCTTCACTCATTTTTTTCAGTCTGTGGAACTGGCATTGTTACAGGTGCCAGAGAATACCATACCCTCCATACCCAATGTACATACCACAGCCCAAAAAATCCGGGAGGGACACAAACTTCCAGGACTGCCTCCTCCTTTTTTCTTGCTAGAGTCCATTGTGTATGCCATAATTTCGTGTGATTTCATGCCATGTCCCCCCCCACCCCGCAAAAAAGTGCATTTTCCGGCATGGCACCCAAAACCACACATTTTGGGACACCACCCAAGATTGCGGTCCCAAAGAAAGGGCTTTGGGGCATGAGGAATCGTATGAGATCACAGTGTACAAAATGGTCACCATTCTTTCATGAGAAAAAGAACAGCATGACCCGTTTTCCCCCCAGGACACTTGCCTTGGAACTCCCTGCCTATTAAGGCAGGCTCCTTAGCTGTACGTTTTTTACACCTGTTAAAAACATTTTTATTTAAGCAATCCTATCTAGATAGGTAGGATGCTGACAGGTGTTTTCATCTGGTTTTTTTTTAGTTTATTATGGACTTTAATCTTTATTATTACAGCATTTGACTGTTTTACACCTTTTAAATCATTGTTTTATCTTTTTGTAAACCACTTTGTTTATTTACAATCAAGCGGTATACAGTGGTACCTCAGGTTACAGACGCTTTTAATCAGGTTATTTAATTCCCAATTAAATGTACTATCAGGCAAGACGATCATGCTGTCAGCCCCAACCCGCCATCCGCTGGCACCCAGCCACACTCCTTTTGCTAGATCCACATTGCTCCAGTTGGACCTGTTCTGACCCAGGACAATCTAGGCCTGCCTTAGTGGATGGATCCTGGGTCGACGCAAATAGGCCCACTTCGGCTCATTACCTGGCATTTGTCCAGATCTGCATTCCTAATATGCTACCATCCTCTGCTGTTGTCACTGTAAGTAATGGCCTGTTTATGCATGCAACAAGTTTCAGATTAATTCTTATGCAGAATATAACTACTACTGTGCTTGCGATAAAATGAACAAATCGTTCAGGGGAGAATTAATTAACAATGGTACTAATGCATGAATCAAGGTGGGGATGGGTTCAGTCTATGGATAACTGCAGTCCAAAGGCGGGGAAATCATTTTTCTTCTGGGGGCCATGCAGTGGCGTAGCGTGGGTTGTCAGCACCCGGGGCAAGGCAAGTAATTTGCGCCCCCTAACCCGTGGATTTGCGCCCCCTAACCCGTGGATTTGCTCCCCTTAACCCTAACCCCCAGATGTTGCGCCCGGTGCGGCCGGCCGCCCCTGCACCCCCCACGCTACGCCACTGGGGCCATGTTCCCTTCAGAGTCGTAGCTACAGGCCAGGGAGGCTTGCCAGGTTTCTTGCCCCGGGTGAAGCCATTGAGGCTCCCAGGCTGTGTGTATGTTTGTGTGTGTGTGCGCAAAAGTGCATTGAGTGTGTCTGTGCCCAACCAGGTCTTTGACCCAGATGAAATATTGCCTACTTTTGCCCCTGCCTTCTTTGTAACCCTCTGGGGGCTGCATGCAAGCTTTGATGAGTATCATCAGACCTTGCCATGTGACCTGACCTAGCAGGTCTTCTCCGATGCTTCCTTTTCTATGGTCAGTATCTGCCAAGTGACTGTGTAATGCAGCCTCCCTTGGACCACATCTCCCATCATCCCTGACCACTGACCATACTGGCCCATGCTGATGGGAGTTGTAGTCCAAAAAGTATAAGCACTGCAGGTCGTTTGAAAAAGGTTCCCAACCCCAGCAGTAGAACTTTCTAATATGCCCTTAGTGAAAAATGTAAACAACTCTGCAGAATTCCTCCTGCTGGGTTAGACAATATCACTCATTAACATGCCGGCACTTTATGGCCTTGAAAAAGATAAGCACCAAGCAAGCAAGCAATAAAAAAACACCATCTCAAACAGCCTTGGAAAGATTTGAGGTTAGCTTCCAGAATAAACATTCTGGGGTGCAAATCACAAATAGATGCCCACAGTGCTTTTTTTATTAACAAAATTTTTTTAGGGGTACTCTCATTTCCCTAAAGGTAAAGGGACCCCTGACTATTAGGTCCAGTTGTGGATGACTCTGGGGTTGTGGCGCTCATCTCGCTTTACTGGCCCAGGCAGCCAGCGTACAGCTTCCGGGTCATGTGGCCAGCATGACTAAGCCGCTTCTGGCGAATCAGAGCAGCGCATGGAAACGCCATTTACCTTCCCACTGGAGCGGTACCTATTTATCTACTTGCACTTTGACATGCTTTTGAACTGCTAGGTGGGCAGGAGCATGGACCCAGCAACGGGAGCTCACCCGGTCATGGGGATTCGAACCCCACAAAATGTTTAGGGGTATGTGTCCCCCCCGTGTCCCCCCAGAAAAAAAGCACTGGATGCCCAACACAAGACTACAAAACCAGCATTGAAAGCAAATATGAAATTAGTAAAACATTTAAAACATATATAGGTAAGGAAATAATTTGTCTGGAAACAGAAGAGTTTCCAGCAAATAATTAAAGGGCACACCTGTTTAGCATCAATAGGCAGGGAGTTCCAGTGAGCCTTCCCACACAAAAATATACTTTGGGGGGGGGGCTGCAGGTGTTTTCCTCTCTGACCCTCCCTGAGCACATGTTACATAGGGTTATAAACCCTGGTTAAACATGTGGTCAGAGGAAGAGAAGGAGACTTATGTACAGTAGTCAGTTTCAGTTCTTCTCACTTTCCCAAACTTACTTTTAGTTCTTCAAATTTCCACATTAGTTTGCTTTCTTTTTCCTTTCATGAAAATTCACTACCTTTTCAGTACAATTTTCTCCTAATATACACATTTCTTATGTAATTATTCCAAATGCACATATTTTTGCATAACAATTTCTCCTAATGCAATGCATTTCTGTATGTGATGTTCCACTACAATATGCATTTTTAGGCATACTTTACACTAGCACACGGAAGGAAAGGCACTGCAGATCTGCAGAAGTGTGGTTTTCAAAGGATGGCTATGTTTCAATCCGCATATTTTTTTCCGGTAGGTGTAAATTGGATAGACTTGCTTTTAAATGTGGGTGTAGCAGAATTCCACACCCCCACAATCCCTACACTTCTTCCTACTCATTGGGAGAGGGTTCCAGATTTCCATGACAGGGGGAATATGATGGCAAAGGGTGGCTTGGGCATATAGAACAGGGTTGTCATATTTCAAAAAGCAAAAGTACACCTCAAAAGTAGGAAGACTCCGAAAATTGCTGAGCTTTTTTTTTCCTAAAGAAAAACCCGAAAGTTGGGTTGTGCTAAAGGGCTACATCTGGCTCTAAGGTTGAGTACATTTGAGCAGTAAGGGCCATTTTGATGTCCTATTTTGCACAGAGAGAAAGACACACACAAACAAATAAACAAGCCAAACACAACTGCAAGGAATCCCAGAATGAGAGAAAGCTGGGCATCAGTTTCCCAGATCAAATTTTGGAAGCCCACCGAAATTGCATCAAGGCGCATAGCCATTCCCTTGCCATGCCTCGTGTGCTTTCAAACAGTCCATCATCAGGAGCAGCCCAAGATTAATCAGGCAGACACTGGGAAAATGAATCGGCAGACATCTGTAGGACTCGCATCCCACACAAAGAGCTCAATTTAGATTTGTGGCAGCGTTACAAGGGGAAGGAAACTAAAGCAATATTGAGACAGATGCAGAATGGTACTGCACACAGAAGGGGGAGAAAACTGCAGGGGGCACACACAGACTCTCTAGCCCCTGAAGAATCTTGGTTTGGAGAAAATACCCTAATATGGCTTAGCAGCTACAGTATGCAAATTATGTGAAATAGTGGGTGTCTTAAGTAAGACCAGAAGAAGATCCCTGCTGATTGGGGGAAAGGGCTGTAGCCCCATGGTAGGGCATCTGCCTTGCATGCAGAAGATCCTAGGTTCAATCCCTGGCCGCTGTGTTAGCTGGAAATGTCCCGTCTGAAATCCTGTAGACCCACTTCCAGTCGGCATATACAATACTGAGCTAAATGAGCTAATGACTCAGAGATAGGCAGCTTCCTTTGTTCGAGGTTCGAGGTTATTTTCTCTACTATGTTATTTAATAGTACAAGGGTGTTGCTTATTGCTTCCAACACCATTGGTTGGCATGTGTCTTTCTTCTCGGGAGACAATGGAGGAAAGCTCCCTTGGGGGTGAGGTCAAGCTGTTGGAAGGTCGCAGCGCCTGCTGTGGCTGTAGAGACCAATGCAGGAGGGACATGGTCCAACACCACTCATATTGTAAATTGCTTTGGCAACTGATTCTGAAACCAATAGATAAATAGTACAAGGAGGAGCAAAGAAAAGGAAGATGATGGAGGAGGAGGAGGAGGGAGAAGAGCCTTCCTGGATCAGACCAAAAGTCCACATAGTTCAGCATCTCTGCTTCCAAAAGTGGCCAATCAGATACCTTCAAGAAGCTCCCAAGCCCTTCCACACTCCATCTCCTCCTCCTCAGCAACTTGTAGAAATTGCATGAGAACATAGGAAGCTGTCTCATACCATTTCATACCTTTTCTGGACTTTGCTATCTAGCAGGAAGGACTGAAGTTCAGTGGCAGCACTGGCGGAGGAAGAGGAGCGCGTGGGAAGCACACTGCCCCCGGCAGTTTGATCCCAGTGGGGTGCCATCGCAGCTGCCTCCCTGCCCACGCTGGGCCCCATGCTCCCGCAGGCAGTGTGCCATGCCCCCAGGACGTGCACCACACCCCTGCGGGCAGTGCGCCACACCCCTGGGACACGCGCCAGCCCCCCCACCTGCTCTCTGCCCCCCATGCCAGAGCATGAAGCTCCACCACTGAGTGGTAGAGCACCTGTTTGCATACAGAAGGCCACATGTTCAACATCTGCTGCCCCCAGCACCTTCAGGTGCAGCTAGGGCGGAATTAATGTGTGAAATCCTTGAAAGCCTCTGCCAGCCAGTGTAGATAATATTGATCTGGATGGACTGCTTGTCCAGCTCAGTATAAGGCAATTTCCTATGTTCCCATCTATTCCGACTAGCAGCAGCTCTCCGTGGTCTCAAGTAGATGCCTTCCCCATAACTACTAACTGGTTATTTTAACATGGTCCTTAAAAAAATAATCTGACAGGAATCCATTGCAAAGCATTCTGCATACAAAGCACATCCTCTACCACTGAGTAGTGGCCCCGCTAAATGAAATTGAGTGCATGGGTTGTAGCCAGTGTTAGCCCTACTCAGAGTAGACTAAGGCCCCATCTGCACCGTACATTTAAAGCAGTATTACAGACCCTCCAAGTGTCCCTATAATCCAGGGATGTCCCAGATTTACAGAAGCCGTCCTGGTTTCTGATTTGACCCCAGAATGTCCTTCTTTTCCTTAGGACACCCCAATTTTCATCAGATAAATGTTGAAGGGTATGGAGTTATCCCACCCCTGAGCCATCTGAAAGGGGCCCTGCATAGGGAAGTTTTTTTTTTAATCTTTAATGTTTTATTATGTTTTTATATATGTTGAAAGGCGCCCAGTGGCAAACCAATCAGATGGGTGGGGTATAACAATAACAATAATGGAACAATAATTTCTCCTTATTTTCATCAGAGAAATGTTGGAGGGTATGATATTGTACCACTTTGAATAACCACAGCCTCCCCTCAGAGAATCCTGAGAACTGTAGTTTGTTACAGGTACTGAGACCCCCTAGTCCCCTCTGAGAGCTACAGTTCTCTGGGAAGACAGATTGACTGTTAAAACATTCTGAGAATTGTGAAAAGTTTGCATAAGAATGCACTGTGAATACAATGAACAATATTGCACTGAGTTGCATACAACATTAGTCATATCAAAAGGCCCAATGCCACTGAAATTAATCAACATTACTAATTTAGGGTTATAGCCAATGCTAGTGCTACTAAGAGCAGATCCACTAAAATTACTGCACATGAGTAACTTAAGATCATTAACTTCAATGCATCTGATCTGAGCATAACTGAGTTGCATGCAACCCTCGGTATACCAAGCCTATTAATTTCAAATTAATTGGGCCTATTCATTCCGTGGCGAAGCTGCATGCTCCGGCACCGGGGGTGGAGAGCAGGCGGGGGCATGGCTGGCACACATCCCGGGGGTGTGACACGCTGCCCTGGGGGCAGGACGTGTGTCCCAAGGGCATGGCACATTTGCCTCGGGGGCATGGTGTGCTTCCTGGGGGTGTGGTATGCTGCCCGTGGGGGCGTGGCATGCATCCCAGGGGCGTGGTGCACCACCCGTGGGGGGTGTGTGGTGTCCGGTGCATGTCCAGGGAGCGGCCGCAATGGTACCCCCTCCCCAATGGTGCCAGGGGCGATGCGCCCCCTGTCCCCCCATCAGTGTATTCATTTCAACTGAGCAAAGATTAGTTGAATGTGACTCATTAGATGAGGGGAAAATATTTGGGGGGAGGGGGGAATATGCACATTACTACCGTATTTTCTGCTCTATAAGACGCACCAGACCACAAGACGCACCTAGTTTTTGGAGGAGGAAAACAAGAAAATAAATATTCTGAATCCAGGAAGCACGAGGGAGCACAGTGCAGCGATCCCTCTCGCTTCAGCGATAGCTGTGCAGCCTGCATTCGCTCCATAAGACGCACACACATTTCCCCTTACTTTTTAGGAGGGGAAAAGTGAGTCTTATAGAGCAAAAAATACGGTATATCAGGAGGCATATGCATGAAAATAAGTATGGGTTTTCATGTGCACTTAAAAGAAATGGTGTTGTGGTGTGTGCTGAACTGAAGACTGGTAACTACAGGAACTGTGAGAAGCAAAACTCGACACTTTTGTCCTGTGCTGATATACACACGCAAATGTTGCAGATGGCACACTCTCTCGTTGAAGACTTTAGCCCTCTGGTGTAGGATAATCTAGTCTATACTTTGCCCTGCCATTTAGGATCATAGGAATGTGCCTTATACTGAGTCAGACTATAGTCAAACCAGCTCAGGATTGCCTACACTGACTGGCAGTGGCTCTCCAGAATTTCAGGCAGAGATTTCTCCCAGCCTTTACCAGAAACGCCAGAGATTGAACCTTGGACCTTCTGCAAGCGAAACAGAGCTACACTGAGCTACAGCCCTTACTTAGCCATTGGACCATTTAGCTCAGTATTGTCTACACTGACTGGCAGCAGTTCTCCAGGATTTCAGGCAGGAATCTCTGCCAGTCTTACCTGGAGAGTGCCAGTGGGGATTAAATCTGGGACCTTTGCATGCAAAGAAGATGCTCTACCAATGACCTACAGCATTACCCTGAGTCTCCTCTATTTACAACACTTTTGTGCAACTTACTCCCTTTCTTTCTCCATTATGTGCCTTTAGGTGAGACATTAAAAATGTGTGATCTGTGGAGTGATAAAAACAGCATATGCTTTCAAACAATCAGTTCTTCTGAGTTCTTTATAGAAGAAAACTAATTTGTATTCCTGGGAGCAGTTCGCAAGATGGATTTTCTTTTCACTTCTTACTTCTATTCATCACATTAAGATTCGTCTCAGTAAAAAAAACAAAAAACCCAAAAACCATCTCTTACAGTAGAAGAAGCACTGGTACCCAGACTGAGCTGATCAAGACTAGAGACCGGGAGAAGCTTGATCTGGTTCACATTCAAAGGCAAACCTCCTAACTTGCACTTTCTGGAACAATATGAGAACCTAAACAAGTCATCTTTTAAATTTGCACTTATCCAAATTTTTACAATTGCACTTCTAATATGTGCACAAATGCATATAACAGGGCATAGTCACTAAAGGCCCAAGTGTCCTCTGTGGTTAGGAGTGCCTTTCATCAGCTTCATCTGGTTCACCAACTATGGTTGTTCCTGGATGGAGATAGCCTGCCCACTGCAGTCCACGCACTGATAACCTTGAAGCTAGATTACTGTATGTGGGGCTGCCCTTGGATCTGGCTCAGAAGCTCCAGCTGGTGCAGAATGCTGCAGTCAGATTGCTGGTCAAGAACATGGGACACCACTGTTAGAGCAGCTGCATCTTCTACCGATCCAAGTTTCAGGTTCTTGTTTTGATTTACAACCCCCTGAACATCTTGGGTCTGGGAGACTTCAGAGATCGCCTGAAGCCTTCTATCATCTGCAGGAGCATCTCTAGCTGCTCCCAGAGATGGCGAGGCTCATTTGACAACAACGAGAGAGAGAGAGCCTTTGACTGGCAGAATCCGAGACCAGGGAGAAGAGTCAGTGGAAGAAGATTGGAAGAAATTTAAAGACTACTTACAGAAACATTGTAAAATTAATGAATGTTAGAATGATGCTGGATTGAAGTTAAGCGGGATTTTTTAGCAACAGTGTTAAGGAATATGTAAAAATTGATTTTTAACGGTGATAATTTAAAGCTATAATATATTAAGATAAAAGATTAAGATAAAATTAAAGAGGGAAAGGATTTGCTGAATTAACCAACTGAATTGGAATGCAAGAAGGGGAGGTGTGGAGAGGTCGGGGAAACAAGTAAATGAAAAATATGAAATGGAAAGACTGATTTGTTTTCAAAGGTTTTTATTTTGTATTTTTTCTTCTTTTTTTTACTCTTTTTTATTTTTATTTTTCTTCTCTAATTTTTGTAATATATTGAAAACTTTAATAAATATCTTATTAAAAAAAACAAAAAAACAACGAGAGAGCCTTTAGTGTCCTTGGCCCAGTCCTGTGGAACCTCCTGCCAATAGAGATTCAGCAGGAGCCTTTTAACACCTGCTGAAAACTTTTCCATTCCACCAGGCCTCTGCAGAGAATTAAGAGTACATTCCCCCCATGGTCTACTGATGTTCATTTTTAATTATTTTGCCTTTAACTTTTTATGATTTTACTGTTTGTTTTTATGGTTTTATATTGGTGTAAATCACTGTGATACAGTGGCATATAAATATTTTAATAAATAGAAGTGTCCTTTAAAATCCCTTAATAAGGGAGGTGGGTTAAAAAACCCCCCACATAATCCTGTAATCTGAAGCAGTCCAGTCCAGAATTCAGCCACTTTATTCTGCATGTTGTTTAGATGGCTGTCTCTAAAGCAAAGAAAGTAAATGGAAAGGTTAAAGGTGAAGGTGAATATGCCCCAGTGTACAGCTCATTAAGGCTGTGATAAGGGGCTGTGGCAGACCACCTGCTCTGAATGCAGAAGGTCCCTGATTCAATCTTCAGCATCTCCAGGTAGAACTGGAAATGTCGGTCCGTCCGTCCCCCCCGCTGCCGCCCTGAAACCCTGGAGAGCAGCTGCCAGTCAGTGTACGCAGTAGTGGGCTGGATGCCCTGAACTAGATGCACTGACGGACTTGGTGCAAGGCAGCTATGTATATTACAGCATTGGAAGCAATTGGGCTGGATACAGAATAGCAAGGTGGGGGGAAGAGTGATTATATTGCCCAAAGATATGCCTAGGATAAAAATCAAAATTCTATGGGGGCAGCTTCCTAAGTGCAAAACAGAGAAGCCAAAGACAAGTCTGGTTAATATGTGGTAGGAGGGAGGGAGCCTAAAGCAATAGCTGGTACACCCACCCCCACCCCCTCCAACACTGAGTGAGTGCATATTTGTGAATACCGTGGGGTGTGTTGTTGTTTTTTGTATTTATGTATTTTTATGTTTTTATATTGTAAACCACCCTGTGATTCTTGGATGAAGGGTGGTATAGAAATAAAATAAATAAACACAAACACAAAGAGACCAACCTCCATGCAGGCACCTTGATTTTCCATCAGCCAATTATTAGGGCTGAGATTAACATGGGACACTTTTCGCAAACTTTTTAGCAACTACAGTGGTACCTCGGATTTCAGATGCTTCAGGTTACAGACGCTTCAGGTTACAGACTCCACTAACCCAGAAATAGTACCTTGGGTTAAGAACTTTGCTTCAGGGTCAGAACAGAAATTGTGCTCTGGTGGCGTGGCAGCAACAGGAGGCCCCATTAGCTAAAGTGGTGCTTCAGGTTAAGAACAGTTTCAGGTTAAGAATGGACCTCCGAAACAAATTAAGTACAGTGGTGCCTCGCAAGACGAAAAGAATCCGTTTCGCGAGTCTCTTCGTCTTGCGGTTTTTTTCGTCTTGCGAAGCAAGCCCATTAGCGGATTAGCGCTGTTAGCGGTTTAGCGGCTATTAGCGGCTATTAGCAGCTATTAAAGGCTTAAGGGATTAGCGGATTAGCTGCTAAAAGGCTATTAGCAGCTTAGATCAGCTGATAAGTGGCTTAGATCAGCTGTTAAGCGGCTTAGCGATCAGCTGTTAAGCGGCTTAGTGAACAGCTGTTAAGCGGCTTAGGGGCTTGGGAAAAAGGGGGGAGGGGGGAAAAAAACCAGGAATCGCAAGACATTTTCGTCTTGCGAAGCAAGCCCATAGCAAATTCGTTTTGCGAAGCACCTCCAAAACGGAAAACCCTTTTGTCTAGCGGGTTTTCCGTCTTGCGAGGCATTCGTCTTGCGGGGGACCACTGTACTTAACGCGAAGTACCACTGTAGTGGATTAGGTGGAAGTGTCCTTCTGCCCAACTCCCCCAGCTAAGCTGGCCTTCTGCTGGCCATCACTGCAAGAGCATCAGCCCTGTTGGTGCACCACCTCCGCTCCTGCCTGTTAAATGCGTAGATGGGAATATCATCACAAGAATGGCCATTGGCAGCACAAGAAGAGGAAAGGCTGGGCCTGTTCTGCTGCCCTTGCTATCTTTCTGTGCCTCCCACTTTCTGCTGTGAGCAATGGGGTTACAGATGTGCAAAGCCCCACCACTGTGGTGGTGCGGAGAGGTAAGTTAGGACTGTGCCCTGTGAAAAGCAACTCCACTATTCTCATTTTTCAGACTGTGTTTGCCTGTTCAGAGTGACAGCAGTGCTGTGGGGCCTCATTCTCATTGCCTTTGTTCTACCTCAGTAATTGCCCTGTGAAACTAAACTTTGTTGGCACTACCACTCTTTTTGCGTGATCTCTAATAGGTCGGTGCCATCCAGGAAGGAGAAGCAGAACTGGGGGGGGGGGGGGGATGTGAGACAGAAACAGTGGCTGTTATTGGCCAGAAGCAGCAATGAATTTTTTTTTTGGCGTTTTTATGGAAGAGAAAATTTTGGGGCACTACTTTCAGTCCAAAAATTGAGTGAGGAACTTTTGGTACAGTTCAACCAATCATTGAGCATTTGATAACTTGCAGCTGAATGCATGAATGGACACCGTTAAGTCTGCATTGATGACAAAGGCTTGTAAGAACACTGTCTCAATGATGTTAAATATGGGATCACCCATCATACATGCAAGTCTCAATTGACTAATGCAGTAATGAGTGGTGCTGTGACAAAACTTCATTTTACTTTTTTAAACATTCTCTATCAATTTATCTAGTAGGGTGGCCACTGACACATCTCCCCACATCCCCCCCCCCCAAAAAAAAGAAAGAGGCAGAAAAGGGACAAAGATCACCATACAATTTGCTAATTTATATGAATAGATACAAATTTAAATATAATGGGTTGTATCCAATTAAGTTCTACTCAGAGTACACTAATTGAAGCCAATTGGTCTAAGTCTGTTAATTATTCTGAGTAGGACTGGATATAGCTCAATTACTATAATTTAAAGTACTATAATTTAAAATACTGCTGGTGTGATTTAATCTCACTAGCCTAGTGGGGAAGACTGACCAGGTGAGATCCTAACCAGGTGATGAGGCAGTTTCAAGGCTCCTAGACTCCCTTTCTGATGGGTCTTTATCTTTATAAAACTGGAGTTGGATTGGAGTATCCATCAAAACAAAGGACTTCTTCAGAGGACCATACTCTGCCAGATCTTCAAATAGAGGTTCATTTCCTGTAAAACAGGGATCACAACCACCCTAATTCCTGGTCCTTCTCTGGTCACCCCCTTATTAGAACTGGTGTTTTGTAAGGACAGTCAGTGACATCAGCCCGCCTGAGAGTCCGTACCTTTGGGATGCAATCACAGACAGAAGAACAGGCTGGTTTTGGGAGCTCTGCCAACAGCATATCCCTATGCCTGCCTATACCTGGGATGCACTTCCTAGAGGGCATAATGCATTAGTCATGCCTTTCCAACCCGTGTGAAAATCTTTCAGAAGCAGAGAGCTTGGATGTGACATGAATGCTGGGGAAGAGTACAAGCAATTCTAGATGCCATTGCCCTGCTCCTAAGCCCATTCACAGATTACCCCACTCTTAAGCTTATTCATGCATCACTACACTCCTAAACCCATTCATGGCAAGGCATGCCACACCAATTGATCTCAATTAAAATATCTGCCATGCCCAAGAGGGAATTCCATCCTGTCCTGCTGCCTTGCTGAGGCTACTCAGGAGGTGAATGGGGGGGGGGATGTGTGGATCACTGCAGGCCCCTAACCCACAGTAGGTCTCTGTTCCATGCATTCAATTCAGCTGCTGGCTTTATTATCACCCCAAAGGTCATATTCCACATTTGGGGGAGGCCCACATGCCCGCAGTGGGTGGGGCCAAAAGCAAACATTGGCAGAGCAATAAATGTGCATGTACAGAATGTATGGCTACCTCCTCCATACATTCACATGCTTCTCTCTGTCCTCCATCCAGGTGATCAAGAGGCCTGATCAGAGTTCAAGGGCATATTCCATCAAGGCAAAAACACTCAAAGAGGGTTTGAAGTAGGATCAATGAAGTGGGTTGCCTGGGGAGGGTTCTGGAGGCCAGATGGAGAGGCCTGGAGGCCTACATTCAGCCCCTGAGCCTGAGGTTCTCCACCCAATGTAGGACCTGGAAGGGCAGCCCCTAATGGTCGGCTCCTTACCTAAAGATCACTTAGGAAACCAGGAAGCTGCATTCTAATAAGTCCCACCATTGGTCCATCTAGCCCAGTACTGTCTACACTGACTGGCAGTGGCTCTCCAGGATTTCAGACAGGTGTCTCTCCCAGCCCTACCTGGATATGCCATTGGGGATTGAAACAGGGGCCTTCTGCTGTCTCTCACACTTCTTGATACTGCTAACAACAGGTGATGCAGCAGGCTTTAGCATCACCAGCCCTGGACACCCAGGCTCTCTATCTCTGCCCATTCTTGCCCCCTTGAATATGTGGCACTCAAAACTGCATGCCAGTGTCACACCTTCCAAAAAGGAGAACCCAAAGAGTTAAAAAAACAAGAGGAAATCTACTGGGTCAAAAGTGGGAACAGTGGTCGCTATGAAGCAGTGGTAGGGGACATTTTTCAGTCAGGCAAAATGGCTCAAGGCAGAGAGGTGGTGAAGAAGGACTAGTGAAGGTTCTGGCCATAAGGAGTCCCATGATGGAGACCCCTGGAAGGCTGAGGTCCCCCACCCCTACTGTAAAGCCCATAGCCCTCCAAAGTACTGTTGACATGGATTTTATCTACCCATGTTTAGGGTTGCCATATTCTGAAGAGCAAAAAAGAGGATGTTATTGCAACTGTGATTTTAAATGCCCCTAACTATATGTGGGCTACAGAAGCACCAATATATTGCAGAGGGGGGCGGGCAGGAGAAGAGAAGAGTCATCAACCACCAGTTATGTCTATGTCTCATCCAGAATTCTGGCAAATTTAAAAAATCCACCCAGACAGAAATGTTACCCCTTAAAAAAGAGGACATGTTCTGGGGGAAAAGGACACATGGCAGCCCTACCTGTTTAGCCCAGGAACAGCATGTCTTCCAAGTAGAATCACAAGGAACCAGGCTCTGTGGGGTTATTAATTATACAGTATACTTCTTGTGCCCCATAACTTCCACCCAAAAGTACATATGTGAGGTTACCCCCACTGACTTTTATGAACTTCACAGGATGGGAGGAAATGACAACATCAATACCACCTGGTGCATGTCAAAGCAGAATCAGGCTCAGGGTCTCCCTAATCCAAGGCCTGCCCTAGCTAGTATTTGAATCCACAGTAGGTCTTAACAAAAGAAAGCATCGTATTTTTTGCTCTATAGGACGCACTGGACCATAGGACGCACCGGACCATAGGAGGGGGAGAACAGGGGAAAAAAATTTCTTGTTCTCCCCCTCTAAAACAAGGTGCATTCAAGATGCGTTCAAGAGCAGGTCGGGGAACAGGCTGCAGGCTGCTATCCGCAAGCCTTCGGAGCATGGCGGGAACTCCCACCTCGCTCCGAAGGCTTGCAGATAACTTCCTGAAGCCTGGAGAGCGAGAGGAGTCT
Organism: Podarcis tiliguerta; assembly: GCF_965153285.1. Classification (NCBI taxonomy): domain Eukaryota; kingdom Metazoa; phylum Chordata; class Lepidosauria; order Squamata; family Lacertidae; genus Podarcis; species Podarcis tiliguerta. Next base: position 9,720,349 of record NC_139553.1, read on the forward strand.
GTGCGCACTGACCCCTCTTGCTCTCCAGGCTTCAGCTAAAGCCTGCATTCACTCCATAGGATGCACACACATTTCCCCTTCATTTTTGGAGGGGAAAAAGTGCGTCCTATAGAGCGAAAAATACGGTACTTCTTCACACAATGCAGAGTTAAATTATTAGAATTCACTCCCAGAAGAAGCAGTAATGGCCACCAATGGGATTCTAGTCCTTTTATTAGCTTTGGTCAATGTATCAACGATGAGCCTAAATGGCTGGGGAATAGATTGCCTAAAGGAGCATCTCTTCCCATACCGAAGTGTCCAGTCCTCAAGACTCTTCATGAGAGAGCCTTCCCCACGTCCACCACAGTCATCTAATGAAGTGAGGCAGTGTAGCCTCTAGTAAGGGAGCCTTTTCAGTAGTGGTTCCCTGGTAATGAGATGTTTCCCCTTAACCAGCCACAAATACAATTTCAGCAGGTAGAATTCCCTATTCAAAAAATTGGTGGTCACATAAAATACCCTCATTAAAGGACTGATTCATTGTGGGAGTGCAGTCTCATGGCACAATTAACACATTACATCAGAGCAGGGGTCAGCAATTAGGCATCTGTTGGGGTCCTTGGGCACACTTGGGGTCTTCCCTTAGTGTCTATAAAACTTGGAGCTTTCTGCATCTCACTGCCCCCTTGGTCATGAGGTGTTGAGGGAACTTACCTTGTTTTGCCTTGAAAGGTACCTAGAGCTAAAGGAGGAAGTTGGAAAAGTGGTGTTCTTTCCAACTCCCTCTTTTGGGTAGATTTCCTGTGCCTCACTCAGCAGAATGACCAGAAAGGTCCAAAACTGGTGCAAAACTGGCTTACCGCATTTGGAAGTCAGTGAAGTAATACACATTGCTACCTAATGCATGGCTGACTTTTGCTTCAAGGGGGGGTGGGGGGTGGAGAGAGGAGCTGCAAGTGGTACTCAGCCCTGCTGCTGGCACCTGTCCATCGCCACCCTTGCCAAGATCAGTCCACCAGCCTGAGCTCATCCATTCAGAGAAGCAAACAAGTACCTAGGTGCCTTTTTGCCCTGCAGAAGAAGACCTGCTATTTCCACAGCTGTTTTTTCTATGTGCCCCTGCTGTTCCCCCGCCCGCTGCCCGCCCGCCCGCAAACACACACCAGGTAGATCCCCTCCCCTAACAAGGAAATACCCGCCTAATTAGACAATCCTTTTCATGCACTGCCTTGTTTACATGGAGCCCCTTCGCAGTCGGGGAATGAATAAAAGGCGCCAGCTCGCCTTACAATCCAGCGATATATGCAGTACATACGGTGTTTCAAGATTTAGAGAAGACAGACAGACAGACAGAGCATGCCGGTGGGCGGGCTGTGGAAGGATTGATGGATATAAGAGAAAGGATGGAAAAGGGATGCCATGGAACAGAGGTAAAGCGGAGAACTCGGTCCTGCATCTATCTGCAATGCTGGGATCATTCATTCAGGCTGTGAGCCGCCCGCCCCACCGCCCAAGTGAAATGGACGGTTTCAAAGGAAATGCAAAAACACCTGCCGATTTCGGCGAAAAGGCTTGCCCATCCCTTGCCTGTTAACAGATGTGTACCCAGAAGATAGTGTTGCATTTTTGATTTGATTATTTCCTCTGGTTAATTTTCTTTTATCTGCATGCAAAACCTTGGTGTGAGCGCGAGAGGGGGAAGGCTCTTTACGCAAAGGGGTGTATTTTCCAAACCGTGTGCTCTTGCCTCTCCAGACAGATTCCAAAGATGGTGCATAATAGCACACACCACAAATTGGGAAGACTGGGGGAAAGGGCTTCGGCAACCCCCCACCCCTCGCACAGATTAATGCACACTGCAAGTTAACAGGGGCTGAAGTCACGCTTTCGGGATTTTCAATAACTGGCATGCAGCAGTTTTGTATGTTTATTTGAATCTCATACGGGTTTGGTTGTTTTGGAATCTTTGGTCTTAGTTAATAATGGCACCCCCTCCTCCCACAGGGAAAAACAAAACAGGTTTGGGATGTTAAGGAGCATGGGTGTGGGTTTACAATAAAGGTGGGGGGGAATCCAATTTTCCACATTTTTGCTCCAATAAACCCATTCGCTATGTCCGAGGTCCACTACGGGGGGTGGTCATCTCCACACTGAGGCATGCAATGCTGCAGTACCTGTGTCCAGTTTCGCTGCCCAAGGACCCCAGCCTCCGCGCGGGTAGCAAGGGGCTGACCCCCGGGACATCCTCGGTCGTTGCCAGAGGCGGGATGGTTTTCTGGTGGGCATTGCTCTCGGATGGCGACTTCTTCAGCTTTGCCCTGGCCATCGCGGAGGCTTCTTCGGAGATGGGGGCTGCCTTCACTTCCCCCTTCAGCAATAACTCTTCTCTCTTCTTCCTCCTCTTTCACTCATAGCAATCCTTTGCTCGAAATGCAGTTGGGTCGAGAGCGGGAAGTACGTACCATTTTCCCTCTCCCAGGCACACAACGCGCTCGCCCCCCCTAGACAAAGCTGCACAGTGGAACAATCCTGCCCTTGTGGATTTATTGTGGTACTGATGAAGGGAGGCTCTGGCTGGCATGGTGGTGCAATGAATCAGGTGGCATGCAGCGGAACCGTGGCAAGATGTGAAGAGAAAGTGCTTCCCCTGGCTAATAGGATTTATGCTGGTGGCACTTCCAATGCCTTGACCAGTTAATATGATGATAGGTGATATTTTTCAGTGGCTGTAGTGGTAAAATGCTGAAGTGCAGGAGCTCATCAGAGAGCACTGTATGAAGAGCCCTAGAGAACCCTATAGCCTTGCACCTGTGGATAGACCCCACACAGAGTAATATAATTGGAAGGCGGTCAAAGGGTCATCAGGTGCAACTCACAGCAAAATATAGGCAGGAATTTTGACTGTATGTGTGTGTAGTGTCATAGTTTGTACAGGCACAGGAAATCTCAGGCCCAGGTGGGTTGAATGTGGTCCTCTGATCTTCTCTGTCTGGCCCCTGAGACTCTTCCCCAGGCCACACATCTCAATAGGCTTGCTCCACCTCCTTAATGACACGAGTGCTTTTGCCTGGCTGGATTGTGTCCTTGACCTGTGATAATGCCTCTGGCTTGCTTGCTTGAATGAAGGATGGAGAGAGAGGTGTGCTTGAAAGCCTTGTTGTCACCTCATTCTGCCAGTTACCCTGGTGTACATATACATATGGGGATGCAGGTGGCGCTGTGGGTTAAACCACAGAGCCTAGGACTTGCCAATAAGAAGGTCGGCGGTTTGAATCCCCACGACGGGATGAGCTCCCGTTGCTCGGTCCCTGCTCCTGCCAACCTAGCAGTTCAAAGGCACATCAAAGTGCAAGTAGAGAAATAGGCACCGCTCTGGCAGGAAGGTAAACGGCGTTTCCTTGTGCTGCTTTGGTTCGCCAGAAGCGGCTTAGTCATGCTGGCCACATGACTTGAAAGCTGTACGCCAGCTCCCTTGGCCAGTAAAGCGAGATGAGCGCCGCAACCCCAGCATCAGTCACAACTGGACCTAATGGTCAGGGGCCCCTTTACTCTTTACTCTTTATCTTTACATATACATATGCAACGGGAGCGCGCACACACACACTTTTGGCAATAGAAGCAAGCGAGACAACATGGGAGTAGTTGCTAAAGCAGGAAAGGGGAAGCTGCAGCCATTCAGAAGTTGTTGGACTTCAGTTCCCATCAACCCCAGCCAGTATTGGTTGTTTTTATATTGTACATCATTTAAAAAATAATAATAGTGGTTTATAAATGATTTAAAATAAAATTAAAAAATATTAAATTTGCTTTCCTCTTCATTTCCAAACCAGCATGATGTGACGCCTATCTGCATTCATGCCTGCAGGAATCAGCCACCAATGCCATTAATGCAAGTGGAATCACCTAAAAAGAATTGCCTCCTATTGTCTATTCCGGCGGCAGCTGGTGCCTGCTGAGCCTAGTGAGATGGAAGGCAGGGAGCCCAACAGCAGGGGGCATCAGAGCCAATGACAGAAGGAACCAGCTTGTTTTAGGTTTGCCTTCCTCCTCCTCCTCCTCCCTGCTTGAGTTCTACAAGGGCAACACTGAAACTAAAGAAAAGGAGAAGGCTGACAGTCAGTGCTGACAACCCCTGGAATGGATGTAAGGTTCGAAAGCACATTAAAGCGCAAGTAGATAAATAGGCAGCACACGGAAACACCATTTACCTTCCCACCGGAGTGGTACCTATTTATCTACTTGCACTTTGATGTGCTTTTGAACCTCTAGGTTGGCAGGAGCTGGGGTAGTAAGTAGATAAATCTGGTGGGAAGATAAACGGCGTTTCCGTGCGCTTTTAGCTAGAAAGATAAATGTTTCTAGTTAGGGAGACCACTGAACCGACCCCTCCAAGATCTACATTTTGCATGCATGCACCAACTGTCTGAGGACTTGCTTTTTAAAGGTCACAGCAGTGGGGTACTTCACACATACCCTATAATTTTGATTTAAATGCACACTTCTGCCGGATTTGCATCCTTGGGAGCAATATAACAAACAAAAGCCACTGCCCATCACTAGAAGGAAAAGCTGTCTTTCCTATATACTTTCCCACCCCCCAAGAGGGTAGCACACCTGAATCACAGACATAAAATAAGCAAGTGTGACCTTGGCTCCTGGATCCACTGATTAATCAGCTTAAAAGCTTTTAGTTGATTAATCTACTCCAGTAACTCCCAAATGGCACAAGTGAGCTAAAATGATTCACAGCCACTAAATAATGCACAATAATTCACACTCCCTAAAACCTTTAAAAGTCAGAGGTTGGGGATCTTTTCCAGACTGGGGGCCACATTTACTTCTGAGTAGCCTCTGAAGGGCCACATGCTAGTGGTGGGCAGGACTAGAGGCAAAAGAAGGTGGAGGAATGAATGGGAGTTCATTCACCCACCCCTTTCTGTCCTTCATCCAGGCAAGCAAGGAGCATGATCAGAGCTGAGGGGCACATTCCAGATCGTCTGGGTCTGAAGCAAGGCCAATGAGGGGTGTGGGCTAAGAGCTAAAAAGGGATGCTGGGGAGGGGGCATTTGGCCCCTGGGCCTGAGGTCACCCACCCCTGCTTTAAACTGGTCAATCAGTGGTGGCTGAACTTATGGGCACATTTTTATCATTGTACATGTGTGTCTATTTTTGCTTCTGCATACTACCGTGAGATCTTTGCAGGGTTTTGGGTTTGGAGGGGTTTTTGGTGGCATGCTAACAAGAGAGCCACTAGTGTGCTGCAGCATCAAATCATTAAACAATTAATGTCTTCTGCAGGTCCAGAGCTCCCATCCGCAGAGTGGAGCCACTGCTGGCTGCATCTCTGTGTGATTCACTGATCTGGCCGTGTCATTTTCCAATCAGCTTCTGCTGGCTGCAGGGAAGAGGGGTCAAAATTCCACCATGGTTCCTGTACCACATACAATCAGATCATCCTGGTGCAAATGGCACAGCGGTGAAGGATGCAGATTGATATCCTGTGCTTTCTGGAACGTAATGACGTTCCTGAGGATGCTCGAAAGCATAATTTCTCATGATGGAGAGGCCAGCAAATGCCTTTCCTGGCTTCAGTAAGCAATCCTCATGGATAATTCACTGCCCCCTATTTTCAAAAATTTTTGCTTGCACTTGGGAAGAGGGAGAATTGGCAGGGAAGGCTGCCTAGCAGTAGGGATGGGAATTCCTATTTAGCCTCTCTTGAAATGTAGTGGAGTTTGGGGTAGGGCTGCTGGCAGAGGAAGAGGAGTACGGGGGGAGCAGTGCAATCCTGGTGGGGTGCCATCACGGCTGCCCCCCCCCCTGCTGGGTGCCACGCCCCCAGGACACGCGCCATGCCCCTGCGGGTGGCACACCACGCACCTGGGATGTGCACTAGCCCTGCCCCCGCCTGCTCTCCACCCCCCTCCTGGTGCTGGAGCATGAAGCTCCGCCACTGGGTAGGGCTTCCATTTTGAGACGCCCCTCCCCAAATTCACACTGAAGCATAAACATACCCATGCTTCCTTGCCCCCTTGCTCTCACACACCTTTGTTGTTGTTGTTGTTGTTGTTTAGTCGGTTAGTCGTGTCCGACTCTTCGTGACCCCATGGACCAGAGCACGCCAGGCACTCCTGTCTTCCACTGCCTCCCGCAGTTTGGTCAAACTCATGCTGGTAGCTTCGAGAACACTGTCCAGCCATCTCATCCTCTGCCGTCCCCTTTTCCTTGTGCCCTCCATCTTTCCCAACATCAGGGTCTTTTCCAGGGAGTCTTCTCTTCTCTTTTTTTAAAAAATATTTTTATTAATTTTACAATACCAAATTATAGAAACATAACACACATTTTCTCACAAATACATTCTTTTTGGACTTCCCTGAGCTCTTCTGACAAGCCTCCGTTTTGATTCTTTTTTTGCGCATTTCCTAATTTTATATTGCCTTATAATAATAACCTCCACCCTCCCTACTCCCTTTTTTACAATATTTCTAATATTAATTCTTCACAGAGCTTCCTGCAAACCAACAAATGTTGTTTGTTCATCGCATATACTTTTCAAATAATCTACAAATTTACTCCAGTCCTCGGTGAACTTATGGTCCCATCGGTTTCGGATCTTTCCTGTTAGTTTATCAAGTTCTGCATAGTCCATTAGTTTCATTCTCCATTCTTCCATCATTGGTAATTCTTCTTGTTTCCATTTTTGGGCCAATAATATCCTTGCAGCTGTTAATAATGCAAAGAAATTGAACACTGTCCAACCATCTCTGTCGTCACCTTCTCCTTGTGGCCTCCATCTTTCCCAGCACTAGGGTCTTTTCCAGGGAGTCTTCTCTTCTCATGAGGTGGCCAAAGTCTTGGAGCCTCAGCTTCAGGATCTGTCCTTCCCGTGAGCACTCAGGGCTGATTTCCTTCAGAATGGAGAGGTTTGTTCTTCTTGCAGTCCATGGGACTCTCAAGAGTCTCCTCCAGCACCAGAATTCAGAAGCATCAATTCTTTGGCAATCAGCCTTTTTTATGGTCCAGCTCTCACTTCCATACATCACTACTGGGAAAACCATAGTTTTAACTATACGGACCTTTGTTGGCAAGGTGATGTCTCTGCTTTTTAAGATGCTGTCTAGGTTTATCATTGCTTTCCTCCCAAGAAGCAGGCATCTTTTAATTCCGTGACTGCTGTCACCATCTGCAGTGATCATGGAGCCCAAGAAAGTAAAATCTCTCACTGCCTCACACACCTTTACACACACACAAACACACGAGTGCAAGGGCACTTATTTTGACTGTTTTTGGATCACTTGGGATGGGAGGAATAAAAGCCTCAGCTCCCCAGGAAACCTGATGCAGTCAAAATGCCAGCTCCACACTGCTTAGAAACTGAAGATGTTAAGGAGGATAAGCAGCAAAGGAGTGGAGATCCCAGGGAAGGATGGAATTTGGCCAAAAGTCCCATGCAACCCATGGGCAAAGGTTATCCATTCTAGGTCTTAGATCTTCTGGAAATCTTTGCCTGATTGAATTTCCATTAGATGGGGAACTTACAGCCCTGTAGATGTTGTTGAACCACAGCTCCCATCAGCTTCAGAAAACAGGGCTGATGCTGAGAAATTATGGGAGTTTTAGTCAAATGTCATCTAGAGGACCAAAGCTTCTCCACACCTGCATCAGAGGTTGTTTAGGGTAGCACAACCAGTGTGGTCGCATTGGGTGCCGCACTGCAGGGGGTGCCAAAACAATGCTATAGAATGGAGCATGAGAGGTGGGGAGGGGCAACACATTTTAGCATTGCCCAAGTAACCACTGAAATATGAGAGACCAGAGTCTGTCACTACCTGCACTAGAGGACTTTGTGGTTACTGTTCTTTCGACATTGTATAAAGTGGTACCTTGGGTTACAGATGCTTCAGGGTACAGACACTTCAGGTTACAGACGCTTCAGGTTACAGACTCCGCTAACCCAGAAATAGTACCTCAGGTTAAGAACTTTGCTTCAGGATGAGAACAGAAATCGCGCGGCGGCAGTGCAGCGGCAGCGGGAGGCCCCATTAGCTAACGTGGAATCTCAGTTTTAGGTTAAGAACGGACCTCCGGAACGAATTAAGTTCTTAACTGGAGATACCACTGTAATCTGAGTGGATATGGAAGGGGCTATAGAAGCAAGCTGTCAGTCTTAAAGGAACATCAGCACCTTCAAAGCCGAAACCACCTTGGGGATTCCCATTAACCAACTCAGAACTCTTTTAGGCCAGCCAGATCAGATTCCTATCCCCTCCTGGGCAGGTGAATGTGAGGACCTGTGAGCAGTTAACTAGGACCTGAGAGCCCAGGGTTCAAATCCCCACTCAGCCATGAAACTCAGTGGGTGCCCTTGGCCCAGTCACTCACTCTCAGCCTAACCTACCTCACAGGGTTGTTATGAGGATAAAATGAAGGGGGGGGGGAGAGAGAAGATTGTATGCTGCTTTGAGCTCCCTAGCGGAAGGATGGGATAAAAATAGATAGATGATAGATAGATATAGACGATAGATAGATAGATGATAGATAGATAGATAGATAGATAGATAGATGATAGATAGATAGATAGACAGATAGACAGAGAGAGAGATGATAGATATAGATAGATGATAGATGATAGATAGATAGATAGATTGATAGATGATAGATGATAGATGATAGATGATAGATGATAGATGATAGATAGATAGATAGATAGAGATAGATAGATAGATGATAGATAGATAGATAGATAGATAGACAGACAGATAGATAGATAGATGATAGATAGATAGATAGATAGATGATAGATAGATAGATAGATAGATAGATAGATGATAGATAGATAGACAGACAGATAGATAGATAGATGATAGATAGATAGATAGATAGATAGATAGATGATAGATAGATAGATAGATAGATAGATAGATAGATGATAGATAGATAGATGATAGATAGATAGATGATAGAAATAGATAGATGATAGATAGATAGATAGATGATAGATAGATAGATATAGATGATGATAGATAGATAGATATAGATAGATGATAGATAGATGATAGATAGATGATAGATGATAGATAGATAGATGATAGATAGATAGATAGATGATAGATAGATGATAGATAGATGATAGATAGATATACAGATGATAGATAGAGATAGATAGATAGATAGATAGATAGATGATAGATGATAGATAGATATAGATAGATGATAGATAGAATTTTCCCTCTGCCAGGAACCACATACAGCAGTTGGGAGGCAAGTGGGGAGATGGGCAGGACTTGGAGCAATCTCTCTCTCTCTCTCTCTCTCTCTCTCTCTCTCTCTCTCTCTCTCTCTCACACACACACACACACACTGTTCAGCTGGAGAAATGCAGTGTAAAATTAGGAAAAGTGCAAATTTAAAAGGATAGGCCATGTTTCCCATTTATGCATTGTTTTGGAAAACGTGAGTTGAGTTGTGTCTCATTCAAATGCTAACAAAATCATGGATTTCCTCACTATCCATATCTGTACTCAGTCACATTTGAGAGCAAAAATAGATTCCTGCCTGAGTGCTGAGAAAGAAACAGAATTAGAATTTCAATCATTTTGGCACTCCCAAAGATATCATAATTCCCCCTTATTTGTCTCCCCTTCTCCCCAAGTTTCTGATTTTGTGATGGAGCCATTCATCCTTTTAGCACACACAGGTGCCTCTGGCACAGAGGCAAAAACCAACACATTTTACATAGATTACACACAATGACGCTTTCTCCGTCTATTTTGGAAATGAAACTGACATTCTCTTTGAGTAACCATGGTTTTGGGGACTGCAGGCACATTATTTGGAAAGGCTGAAGCTTCACTTCGTTGCTGTTTTTGGCGTCTTACAACCAAGCTAAACATCCAGAATGATCTGTGTGGCACAGGCCCCCGGGGACTGTACCATTTATGAAGATAGGGGCAGGAATCATATGATGGCATGCTCTTCCATGCAGTGTTTTTTTTTTGTTTTGACTCCTTGCATAAGGAAACCTAGCATATCTGGGAGCCTATTCCCCATGAATAGCTAGGTTCCCACAGTCAGGGAGTTTTTAGGGTGCAGTCCTCCACCTATATTCAGGAGTGATACAATCCCAGGAAGCTGTGGAGTCTGGTTCATCAGTGTGAATGGGGCACTGCTGCACCAACCTCATCATGCCCTTGCCAGCCCCCACTGGCTTGCCTTTTTGCTTACAACCAGTCCAAAGGATGGCCCTGGCTATCAGCTTACTCTTCCTTTATCTCAGTGTTGTCCTTTGTAGAATTCAATAGGAAAGATGACGGGGGGGGGGGGGACTAGAATTAGTTGGCTCTGTCATCTCTGTAGCCAACTGCTGCTGGTCTCCTTGCCTTCTGCCCTACCAGTCCCAACAGACACAAGACACCACTGCCAGGAAGGCTGTAACTATAAACACATTATTCTTAACGTGTAGATGCAGAACCCCATTTTGGAGGGGCCCAGCATTGCACGCGTGCACATGATATCATGAAGTCATGCACATGCTATGCTGTGCTCTGCACTTGGCCTCCTCATGATGCACGCGTGGCACGGCATGCCCACCACTGCCACCTGCTGCCTGCAAACACAGGCTGGACTGCCACTGCTGCCTGTTGCCCACCACCTTTCCTCCGCTGCCGCAGTGGTGACTGGGGCAAGGCCTCCGCCTCCACATCAAGGCCTCCATTGAGGCTTGCTGCAGCTGCAGATGTACTTCTGGAAGCATGGCTTGGCTTCTGGAAGTATGTCTGCAGCAGCAATGGGCCTCAATGGAGGCTTTGTTGTGCTGGTGCACTTGGCCTAGTCACAGTAGTAGAGAGCCAGGGGAGAGCCAATAGAGGTAAGACAACAGGCGAGCAGTGGCGGGTGGTGGTTCAAGGTGGTTTGGGACATGTTTGTAGGCAGGAGGGTGGTGGTAGGGCACGTCACACAGTGCACCTATCATTGGGAGGAGGTCTCCTCTGCCCCCACAACATTGAGGCTCAGCTCCCTTCCTGCAAATATTGAAGGGGCCGAGGGGGCCTTGGCCCTATTGAGATTGCACCTTGGACAGGGAGGGCTTTTAGGCCATCTATGATCCCAGGACTTGAGTGTCTCAACTCTTGCAATAAAGGAATAGAACAGGGAAATTCATTCATCCTTTGGCATAAGCAAACACGCAGCATTCTGGTGCTGGGTCCCCACATACTCTGGCAGGAGACCCCACCCTGTGTACAGCTGTGTGGTAGAATTCCAACAGGCATAGCTAATTTTAATTGGTAGGATGCCATAATAGGAAAATCTCCACCGCTGGAATATCTGTTTCCCACAGAGCTGTTTTAAGGAGCCCTTGCCAGAGTTTTCCTACACTGGGCGGCCACAGCCCATCTTACCCATGTTTGGCTAATCACAACCTGTCACTCTTACATTGGGAGCTCAGCTCTGGAGGCTGATGTGCCTGCAGAGAGGTACAATTGCTGGCTTTCAGTTCCACTCTGCCTTAATGGAGGCAGCCTCCACGACACTGGGGGATCGTAGGCGAAGGGAAAACAAGGACGATCGGAGGTAAATTATCCTTGCAATTTCCCCCCCAGGGACTGGGGGAGTGGGCTTCACTCACAGTTCATCTCGGTACCTGGTTCTTGCTCTGGCATGAAATGTGGGGGAGGGGGGCAGGGAGGCGCTGAGTCCAAAAGCACTTCGCCTGCCGAAAACCCTCCAATGCCGCCATTAAGAAGCAGAGGTTCCCCTGTTAATTAGAGCTTAATACAGTTAATTAGAGCTAAAGTACAGGCGCATGCTAGAAGAGATGAGATCACAAACTGCAGAACAAACCAACTGCAAGGACTTTGAGGTTTGAATTTGAGATAAGACTTCATTTGGTGCAAAAGACGTGGGGGGGGAGGGGAGCCTACGGTTTCTTTATTTAAAGTTTTGTACTCTAAATTTATGATTCAGCAACCCTCCTCTGAATGTTAGTTCAAATTATATTTGTACAAGTGAGAATGGAATATAACTTCAAATGGAACTGTGTGTGTAAAAAAAAACACGGGAAAAAGGAAGGGAAGCTCTAATCTGCAAAAGGTTTAAGATGGAAACTTAGAGCTGACTCTTCCCTGTCCTTTATTATCTATGAACTGAACTGAACTAAGAGGACTTGGAATTTACCGTATTTTTCGCTCTATAACACGCACCCGACCATAACACGCACGTAGTTTTTAGAGGAGGAAAATCTGTAGGCATGCCACCCGTAGGCATTCCCTCCATAACACGCACAGACATTTTCCCTTACTTTTTAGGAGGAAAAAAGTGAGTGTTATGGTGCAAAAAATACGGCAATTTAATTAGAAGGATAATCAGCTGGAAGGAAGGATGAAAGGAGTCTGTGAGCTGCCATGGAACTGATAAGGTTCTTTACTGAGTTATGTGCAGTTCGACAGATCGCTCTTCTTCCCAGGCTGAGGGGCGGAAATGGTGACAACTTTTTTATTTATTGTGACAGGTTGTTAAAGTTCTTGGTGCAAAACAATGAAGCACAGGACAGAGCAACGGAGAAATTTCTGGAACAATGGGATATCAGCTCCACCCAAGGCATGACTGATAAGAGCAACAATTGGGGGGCGGGAGAAAGACATAACATCTTACAAGGACAGGAAGAAACACTATGGACAGAATAATTGCCGCACACAGGAAGAACAAGGATATACAGTGGTACCTCGGGTTACAAACACTTCAGGTTACAAACTCCACTAACCTGGAAGTAGTACCTTGGGTTGCGAACTTTGCTCCAGGATGAGAACAGAATTGCGTGCCAGCAGCACGGCAGCAGTGGGAGGCCCCATTAGCGAAAGTGCGCCTCAGATTAAGAACAGTTTTGGGTTAAGAACAGACCTCTAAAACAAATTAAGTTCATAACCCGAGGTACCACTCTAGTTTGAGTTCCTCACTTGAAGCTCTTTGAATCATTTAATGTGTCAACACGAATAGAAGTTATTAATATTGCAATTGTTGTATAAGGGATTATTTTTGTGACCAGAAATTAATGGAAACTAATAAGATTTTGGAATGCAGAAATTAAAAAAAATCATCAAATCATCAAATTTAGCATGCGGGGGGGCCACTTTAACTAAATTATATAATTTGGTACTTGAATGATTAGTATTAATCATTGTATTATAAATTGGTATTGTTATAATGAGGTTATTACTGGACTGTAATTGAAAACTAATAAAAAGCTATTTTTTTAAAAAAAGAGAGATACAATTGTTGGCTCTGCTGACAGCCTGTTAACCAGATGGTGTTGAGGCCTCCATCTCACTGCTGAAGATGGCTCTATTTATTATTAACACAAGTGCTTCATAAATGCCGCCCCAGCCATCGATCTTCCACCAACAGAATTAATATCACCGTCATTTCTATTACTGTCAAGATCTCGGAGAAGGATGAAGCAATAGGGTTTGGGGGGGGGGGGTTTCATTCATTGCGAGCTTACATCGCTAATACTACTACTTACCAGCACCCTAAATCCATCAGCTTAAAGCTGCTAGCCAGTCTGTAAACACAGTGGAGAAAACCCTGCAGCCAGCCTACCAGGGAGAATCATAGAATCATAGAGTTGGAAGAGACCACAAGGGCCATCGAGTCCAACCCCCTGCCAAGCAGGAAACACCATCAGAGCACTCCTGACATATGGCTGTCAAGCCTCCGCTTAAAGACCTCCAAAGAAGGAGACTCCACCACACTCCTTGGCAGCAAATCCCACTGTCAAACAGCTCTTACTGTCAGGAAGTTCTTCCTAATCATAGAATCATAGAATCATAGAATCATATGATTCTATGTGTTGAATTGTTTCTTTAAATCTAAAGGTTCATCATTGTTTCACCCGTTGTGTATACCTTTAAGGGGCCAGAGCAAGGGCCAGAGCAAACTAACGAGATCCAGCTTTACAGCTGTGAAGCATAGCAGGTGCTGCTGAGTTGCATTGATTAAGCTGTGCCGGGAATTGGCTGCAGTATATAAGGAGCAGCACCTAGCTCTGCCATTTACCCTGGGGGATGGGTTGGTGGTTGGGTCGTGTTTGTTTGTAGAAGTATTTAGGGTTTAAGGAGTTTTTGTTTTTCTTATTAAAACCTTGTTTGAGTTAATTTTGAGTCCCTTCTTTTTCTAATGCATGGTCTCCCCAGCAAGCTCTCTGCAGCGTTACTACACTGTGAAAAGCCAACACTATGCTCATATGGAGAAACCAGGGAGGAGAAACCAGACAGCTTGTGCTTCTCCAATGTCCAGAAAAAGTTCTAATTGACACAGAGGGGGCGTACTGTGGACCATCAAGATCTCAAGACTTTCTCAGCAATTTTAACAGGATACATCCTTCCATGAGGTTCTAGAGTGTCTGATGACTGATCAAAAGTAGCCAAAGTGATGTGGTTATATGGAGGCAACAATGCTTGCTCAGTATCAGCCAGCAATGGCTGGCAGAGGCTGTCTTTTAAAAATGGATGAGGACCAGCTGTTCACGAGTCAACAGTAGAAAGCACTTAGATTTAGGGAAACACATACATACAGCAGATGCCAGATACCCCTCCAGAACTCAACCCCTTCTGAGCCTTGGAATAAGATACATCGAAATGTGCTGTGTTTGAGGAGGGTGTTGTGTTTGGAGAGAAGGAACAGTGGGTGCTTAGTTGATGGAACATGAAATTAAATAGAAGTTGGAAGCAAGACTGGAAGCCAGTGTGGTGTAGTGGTTAAGAGCGGTAGTCTCCTAATCTGGGGAACCGGGTTCGCGTCTCCGCTCCTCCACATGCAGCTGCTGGGTGACCTTGGGCCAGTCACACTTCTTTGAAGTCTCTCAGCCCCACTTACCTCACAGAGTGTTTGTTGTGGGGGAGGAAGGGAAAGGAGAATGTTAGCCGCTTTGAGACTCCTTAAAGGGAGTGAAAGGTGGGATATCTAATCCAAACTCTTCTTCTTCTTCTAAAACATTATGCATCCTGAGATGAAGGACAAAATGGTATCCCCAGTCCATGTAATGAAGGTGACTGGACAAGTTGCTGAATCTTTCTTCAATGTAGGTGATAGGACAGTATCCTGCCCTGTAGGGAATGAATACACCGCCCTGTCTCCCAACAGCTCATTGCTGGTCCTCAGCATCTGCTGTCTGTGGCAACTACCTCAATCAGCCCAATGGTAGAGCTGGAAGGGAGCATGGTATGATAGTTGTGTTGGTGACAAGACTTTAGCTGACTGACAGCTGGAAAAGGGGAAAGGGAGATGAGTAGAGTGGAGGATGTTAGTGAGGTAGGAATGGGTTCAGAAGATGGTTGAAATTTAGAGAAAAGTTTAGTTTACAGAAAGAGAACCAGGTGACATCATTGAAATTTATAAAATTATGTGTGCCATGGAGAAAGTGGAGAATATTAAAAGCTTTTCTCCTCTTTTAACACTAGAACTCATGGACATCCAATGAAACTGAATGTTGGAAGTTTCAAGACAGAGAAAAAACTTCTTCACACAGCTCATTGGTAAACTATGGAAGTTGCCCCCAACATGAGGCAGTGATCATAGAATCATAGAGTTGGAAGAGACCACAAGGGCCATCGAGTCCAACCCCCTGCCAAGCAGGAAACACCCTCAGAGCACTCCTGACATATGGTTGTCAAGCCTTTGCTTAAAGACCTCCAAAGAAGGAGACTCCACCACACTCCTTGGCAGCAAATTCCACTGTCGAACAGCTCTTACTGTCAGGAAGTTCTTCCTAATGTTTAGGTGGAATCTTCTTTCTTGTAGTTTGGATCCATTGCTCCGTGTCCGCTTCTCTGGAGCAGCAGAAAACAACCTTTCTCCCTCCTCTATGTGACATCCTTTTATATATTTGAACATGGCTATCATGTTGGCCACCAACCTGGGTGGCTTTGAAAGAGGATTGGACAAATCCATGGAGGACAATGGCTACAAGTCATAATGGCTGTGCTCTACATCCAGTGTCAGAGGCATTGTGTCTCTGAATACCAGTTCATGGGAAATACAGATGGGCAAAGTGCTATTGCATTCATGCCCAGTTTGCAGGTTTTCCACAGGCATCTGGTCAGCCACTTGTAAGCAAAGCTGATTTGCTGTCAGGGGAATCAACAACAGTGGCACATCTCCAGTGGAATTCTCCAAGAAATGTAGTTAAAATCTCTTCCAATAATTAGACACACAGTGCAACATCAGCATAACCATCATTTCAGCAATTAGCCTAATGATTGTCTCTAGCACAATGCTGTCTCTGACCTGTCTTCTGATTCTGCAGTCATGGGCCAGAACACACACTGGTCACCACAACCAGACTCAATGGCAAATGAGAGCAAGCAAACTTCATTGAGCAAACAGGGTGGTGAAAAAGGCATCAAGCAGCACTGAAATAACACGAATATGTTTCTAACGTGTGTCTTCAAAAGTGATGAAAAGGGGATATGTTTTCCAATGCTGGTGAAAATGAACTGGGTAAGTAGTGTTCAACTCAGTGCTACATGAATCACTTAGGAGCTGAGCATTCATGGCTGGAATATAGGAACATATGGAACTGCCTTATATTGAGGCAGACTCTGTGGTCCATGTAGTTGTCTTGTCCGTACCAAATGGAAGTCGCTCTCCTGGGTTTGAGGCAACAAATCTCTCCCAGCTCTACATGGAGATACTGAGAATTGAACCCAAGACTCTCTGCATGCAAAACCGATGCTCTACCACTGAGCTACAGCCCTTCCCCAAGGCTGCATAGACCAGATGAGGCCCAAAAGACCAATGGTTCACTAGGGTGAGCTACATAAAAGCTTAGAGAAAAAAAGATAATTTCTCCATTTTTGCACAGTCATTAAAAATTATTTTCATATCCTGTGTTAGGCAAAGGAGAAGCTAAGCTGGTTTGCTCTGCCAAGGACCCATTACAGAACTGACACACTGAAAAGCTCAAATGCAAGGAGATGAGTCAGCAACTCTTTCATGTATTTCTAAAATAGCCAACAGCAAATGGGGTGAGCAACCTAAATAATCATCTGAAAGAGCAGCACAATGCATCTTCTTGCACATGGGTAGGCAAACTAAGGCCCGGGGGCCGGATGCGGCCCAATCGCCTTCTCAATCCAGCCCGTGGATGGTCAAGGAATCAGCATGTTTTTACATGAGTAGAATGTGTCCTTTTATTTAAAATGCATCTCTGAGTTATTTGAGGGGCCTGCCTGGTGTTTTTACATGAGTAGAATGTGTGCTTTTATTTAAAATGCATCTCTGGTTTATTTGTGAAGCATAGGAATTAATTCACCCCCCCCAAAAAAAATATAGTCTGGCCCCCCACAAGGTCTGAGGGACAGTGGACTGGCTCCCTGCTGGAAAAGTTTGCTGACCCCTGTTCTTCCAGATAAGCAGGGCTGTAACTCCAAAAACCTTTTTAAGAAAGGGGGGGAGAGTCAAAGTTACTCCATCAGGCACCTCCTACCTCCAATGAAAATCGATAAATGAATAGAAAGGGAATCTACACAAGTGATGCAGACACAAAAACCTCACACATACACTAAGTTTAAAAAGTTTACCACCCACCCTCTTCTCCCCCAACCCTATGCTGTGTAGAACATTAATGTTTCACATTGAACGCAACTAATCTGTAGAAAAGACTCTACAACCCAAAAATAGAGACAATGCATGTATTTTGTAATCCAATAAAATCTCTAATAAAACTACTAAAACAACCACAACAACTGTTAAAGAATTGGTGGTTATGGCAGATTCTTCCCCTCTCCCTCGCCATCCCTTTTCCCTCGTGCACCATGTTTTTACATTATAGGCCTGCAGTCAGGGACTACCTTTTTATTTTAAAAAATTGATTGCATGGTACGAGAGCCATTCTGAGAGCCTTTTTGACTGAGGAGCCACTTACAAATGCTCTAAATAAATCCATGCACAGTTCCGACTGAAATCAGACAGGCCTCTCTTGTTTTGTCACTTGCTGAAAACATTTCTGTTCCATCGTTTTTAAAGAATTGGTTCAGAATTGGTTTTATAATGCCACAATATTTTAATGGTTTTATTGTAGACCACAATTACATTATTTAAGAGCTGGAAGTTTGGAAATATGCTTTTATAAATAAAAGCCTAATTGCAGCAAGAGGCTGTTCAGATCCAATAGGTTTCTTCCCTGAAAAGAGGTCATCTGCTTATTTTTCTTGTAGAAGCCAAATGGGAGATACCCCAGACAAAGGAAAAAATGGATCCTTCATTACACTGTTTCCTGCACTAGTGACTTAACAGCATGAGGGCTCCTGGGATCACAGAACTGAGCTCTTATCTCCCCTGGAGGGAGATTGTCTTAATTAATTAAGAGCTCTGCATTTGCTTAATTCATCTACTTCAGCCATTTATCTCTCCACTTGCTCTGCTAATTCTACTCAGACCAGTCAAGAAGGATCTAAAGGAGAATCCAAAAATTAATAGGTCTGTGCAAAGACACACACACACACAATCTGCCCTGTGGCCCCATATTGGACCAAGCAGTCTTGAGCCAATGAAGGGACCACTTACCCTGGATCTGCCCCTGGATCAATTCAGTGGTAGGGGGCTGATGTTTAAATTAGAGTTTTTTAAACCCATATTCAACATAAGATCACAAGGGGGAGGAACTGGTGTCTCTGCATCTTCTTCCCCCATCCTGGCCATGAACCGGAGGGTTTGATCCCATGGGGTACTGCTCCTTCACAATTGCCAGTGTGGTGTAGTGGTTAAGAGCAACAGACTCGTAATCTGGTGAACTGGGTTCGGGTCTCCGCTCCTCCACATGCAGCTGCTGGGTGACCTTGGGCTAGTCAACTTCTCTGAAGTCTCTCAGCCCCACTCACCTCACAGAGTGTTTGTTGTGGGGGAGGAAGGGAAAGGAGAATGTTAGCTGCTTTGAGACTCCTTTGGGTAGTGATAAAGCGGGATATCAAATCCAAACTCCTCCTCCTCCTCCTCCTCCTCCTCCTCCTCCTCTTCTTCTTCTTCTTCTTTTCCTGCATGGAAACTCTTCACAAAGGAGCAGCAACCTGCACCCAAAGGATTGAACACTCTCTGCCCTGTGTTGTGGTGTGTGCATTGTGTTGGTGCCATGTGCCAGGTGGGAGAAAGAAGAAGCCAGTTGGGACACCACGCTCAAAGGCATTCACCACCAACCCTTACAATCTTCCAGGAAAGCTGCAACCATCAATATGGTCTCAACTCTCTTTTTGGAGATTCACCTTCTTCCTACCCAAACACCTGCATCTCCTTTCTCCCTGACCCCAACCCCCTGACAATCCTGCTTCACTTTGATCCACCTGACCCAAGTTGTGGGGATCTAGGGTTGCCTCAGCCCAACTCAAGTAACACTCAGACCCCCCCCTCCAAATCAGTTCAGTTCATTCAGGCCTCCACCAAATCTGGTGCATAGCCCTAAAAATTATCATCTCCTTAAACCTAGAGCTGGCACAGATGTTACTGCAGGGCCTAACCCTCCTGATAGTCACTGTTCACACATGTGGTCTACTTGCATAACTACTACAGTGGAAGAGAAAGCTCATCCAAGAGGAGTGGGAGGAACATGTGGCCCTCCAGATGTTGTAGAACACCCCCCAACTCCCACCAGTCCTTCCAGCATAGCCAATACTCATCTGGAGGGCCACTGGTTCCCCATTCCCAGGCACAGAAGAGCATATATACCTGGGCTAGCTTTAGAAGCTGCCATCATTAGGCTCCTGTTGAGATCTATGTCCCGGTTGGGGGTTCTATGTACCTTCCAAGGGAGAAGAAGGTAACCCCCGCACACTACATTGTGAAGATGCAAGCAGTGAAGGGGGAAATCATCAGATGTTTTGTGTTCAACAAGAGAAGACTTCAAGAGCGCTATTGTGCCCATGGGTGCAGCGTTGGTGACCCCTTCACTAAATATATCTATGAGACAGAAAAGCAGGTGCTGATATCCTCAGGTTGTTGACTTCTCCTCACCTGCCACTCCTTTGGCTTCTAGCAGTTTTGAGGACCAGTAGCTCGCTTTCCAGATGAAGAGAGTGCTGATGTTATCAGGATGTCAAATGCTGACCACAACACACAATTCTGCCTAGAGTACAGCTTCAGATGAAGATGCCATTTCCATTGTCACATAAGGAGGCTTGAGGTATATATGAGTCACAAACAATCGCGGTTAATGCATTAGGAATGGCATCCCAGGGAAATGATGTTGTTATTTTTAGCTGGCAGCAGACACATCAGCCTCCACTGAGTCAAAAGACTGTGTGCACACTAAATTTTTGAAGCGCATACAAAGCACATTCTTAACCTCACAGAGTTATGGGCACTTTCCTTCATAAGTTTATTGTTCTAGCCGAAGGCTATGACAAACCAGTAGCAATAGCATCGATAAAACAATGCAGAATGTACATCCATAATATAAGCCATGATGTAAGAGAGAGAAGTTATAAGAGACGCCAACAAATTCAAATCTGAATCACCACAACCATTACAGTGATTTTATCTAACTCCTTTCTCTTGATATTTTTTTTTGGCAGCCTGTGCATAGATGGCTATTCTGTGAGTTAGGAAGCTATTACTGTCACTCAAAAGAACCCAAACTATTTCTGCTGGAGTATGCCTGATTGCTTGTGCAAGCAAATGTTTTAGAAAGGAATCTCTTGGGTCTCTAGATAGGGGGCAGGCTAACAGAAAATGAATGATGTCTTCCACTGAAGTTGGCCACAAATGCAAAGTCTGCCTGCGTATGGGACCTTGTTGTAGTGGCGATCCAAGACTGCAGTGTACATCACTTGGAAACAGAGCTCAATGAAGGCATTTCTTAGGGAAACTGGTGAGAGTTTGATCAGATTATCTGAGATGCTCTGTTCTCAAAAATGGAAACCAAAGATTGTTGAGGCTTGCTGGGAATTGTAACTGTGATGGGTAAACTGCAGTCCCAGAATCCCTGAGAGAAATAAGGTGCTTCCAATGTGTTTTAAAGTGTATGGCACAAGCCACGTCACAGTGCAGGGACTGGTGATTCACCTACCAAAGGCTCTTTCTCTCAGCAAAACAGGATGGGCAATTACATGAGCATAGCTGTGGGGGAGGCATGGAGGGGCAGCTGCCCCCCATAAAATAAATCAATACAAAATACTTAACTAACTGCCTGAGGTTCTGCCCCACCCCAACATAAAGGCTGCTGCCCCCTAACACAAATGCTGGTGACACCCATGGGCATTTAATATTCTGTTTACATGGTGATTTGGCAGAGTAGACTGTCTGCCCATCTGGTCTGAGGGCTTCATGCCTGTCTTCTGTACAACATTCTGATTAAATTACACCATGAAGAGTGGATCTGACATTGGCAGCTGGCACAATGCCACTACTGTTTTCTGTGGGAGCATCTGCCCACAAGAAGACAACTACAGAAAATTCCAATACCTCTGTGAGCAGCTGACTTGACCCACAGTGCTGGATCTAGTCTGCTTTTACGCATTCTTATACCTGGGGGCTTTTCAAAGTGTGAAAGAATAAGGAGAGCCTCCCGCCACCGTTAAGTTTTTGCACAAGTTGCTCCTCTTCTCAGCATCCCCAAGAAGATGAAGCAAAGCAAGTCACAAGTCGGTGACTCATGGAGAGACACAACAAACAACTTCTCAATGGGTGAGTGATTTGGTGATTTTGTCAGGAGGCAGCTGGATCCGCAGCCAGCTCCCCATGTGGTGACCTATTGAAGTGCAGACTTCTCAATACAGTGGTGCCTCGGGTTACATACGCTTCAGGTTACAGACGCTTCAGGTTACAGACTCCGCTAACCCAGAAATAGTGCTTCAGGTTAAGAACTTTGCTTCAGGATAAGAACAGAAATCAGGCTCCGGCGGTGCAGCAGCAGCAGCAGGAGGCCCCTTTAGCTAAAGTGGTGCTTCAGGTTAAGAACCCACCTCCAGAACGAATTAAGTTCTTAACCCAAGGTACCACTGTACCTTCAGGCCCTGGACTGGTCCAACCCACCAAAGTTGACTATTGGATTCTTCTCAACAGGAAGGCTATAAGAGGACTTCTGGTTCCTGCTGAGCTTTGCTTGAACAATTAAGGTGTTCTGAGCTGCACCATATTACTGCAGCCATGGTTCCAGTCTGAGGTCCAGTTCACTGCACTTCTACATGTTTTTGTTTTTTAAAGTCCTCACAAAAATGCATCAGCATTTGATCTTACTTTGCTTTTCACCTTATGTACCCAGTTTTTTCAAACAACGAAATGAATCTCCATCTGTTATTTTTCTTTAACACATGCATTATTGTGCCCACTTTTTGCTAAAATATGTGTTCTTGTCCACATTCTTGGCTGAAGAGCTGCTTACCAAGATTCAGAGAAATGCAAATTTCAAAAGACAGTTGGCAAATTAGATACATTTGCATTAAAATGTGAACTGAACAAAATTTCTTCCCCATCCCTTAATTTATTCAAAAACGTTTCATTTTCGTCTTATAGGCAGGAGTTCATATCTCTTACTTTCCCCAGCATTCTGCCCTTATGAGGTATGTTCTCACAGTAGCCAACAAGACATCCATAAGAAGCCCACAAGCAGGAACTGAGAAGCACTCTCTTCACTTGCGATTCCTGGCCACCAGCATAGCAACCCTCACTGGCGCCTGGGATGGAGAGATAGGACATAAGCCTATTCATGCAGGGCACATGCGAGGGACAGTGGCTCCAGCACCCTGAAGCCACCATGCCACCCACCAGCCAAGCGCTGGATGTCACACCATGTCATCCTCCAGCCCCTGTGATACCCTATGCCCCCACCAACCCCTGACCTCCTATGCTACTGCTGCTGGCAACTGGCATTCAGAGGCCCATCCAAGTCAGTGACCATCACTGCCTTGTGTAGGAGTGAATTCCACAGTTTAACTCTGCACTGTATTAATAAGTACTTCGTCTTTCCTGAATCTTCCAGCATCAGCCTCAAGTTCCATTACTATGGGAGAAGGAGAAAAACGTCTCCCTATTTCTTTCTTTGTGCTGGATATGAGGAACCTTTGGCCCTCCAGATGTTGGTCCCATCAGCCTAGAGCAAACATGGCCAACAGCCAGAGATACAGTGGTACCTCTGGTTATGTACTTAATTCGTTCCGGAGGTCCGTTCTTAACCTGAAACTGTTCTTAACCTGAAGCAGTGGCGTAGCGTGGGGGGTGCAGGGGGGGCCCGCCGCACCGGGCGCAACATCTGGGGGGTAGGGTTAGGGGTGCAAATCCACGGGTTAGGGGGCGCAAATTACTTGCCTTGCCCCGGGTGCTGACAACCCACGCTACGCCACTGACCTGAAGCACCACTTTAGCTAATGGGGCCTCCTGCTGCCGCCGGAGCACGATTTCTGTTCTCACCCTGAAGCAAAGTTCTTAACCTGAGGTACTATTTCTGGGTTAGCGGAGTGTGTAACCTGAAGTGTGTGTAACCTGAAGTGTATGTAACCCAAAGTACCACTGTAGTGGGAGTTGTAGTTAACCAGTCTGGAGGGCCAAAGGTTGCTCTGCCCCATGCGTAATTTCATACACCTTTAGCATGCCCCTCCTTACTTACCTTTTTTCTAGGTAAAAGTAAAAAGAAAGAGATTGTAGTGGGAACAGTGGAAATGGGGGCCAAATAGAAGTGAGTCAGCAGGAGGGTGTAATCAGAACTAAAGAGGGGCATAAGCTATTCAGTGGCACACAGCAAACCCATCTCCTTCTGAAAGCAAGGCTGCACCACCATGGAATAAAGACTTTTTAAGCAAACCTATTTCCCCAAACCAGCTGGGACTTCTGGCACTGAAAAAAATATACTTCATGTTCCCAGGAGTCTTCATTTCTTTCCTCCAGGAACAGACATAACCACTTTTGGCTCAGAAAAATAAAATTAAGACACTTGAACAAACCCCATTCAATGCCAGTTACTGACTGTTCGATGAAGCAAGCAGTGTTCCAAACATTACAGCCTGTTCCGGAGTGAAGGGCTCTGCTTAAGGATGAGCAACTGTCCATTTGCATACATAGCTGAATGGCTTTCCGGTCATCCAGCCAAAAGCTTCTTTCCTTCTTCACAATAATGAATTTGCACTCAGCTGCTCTTTGCAAGCAACCGTCAAAAGGCCAAGCAGAGAGAGTACCTTACTAAACAAAGCCCCTCCTGTGATATTATTTTCACAGATGGCATTTAATACCTAGGTTTAATACCTAGCAGTGGGAAGTTACTCAATCAGCAAGGAAGCCAAGACCCAAGTTTGGGGCAAGCACTCTTTGGTAAGAGAACTCCAGCAGACATTTATTTTAACATCAACAAAACATGCAGCAAAGAAAAACATGGAAATATAGCGAGGCCTTGGCCCAGCACTCATCTCCTGGCATTGAAGGAACCAACACTTGCAGAGAGGAGCACCGGACTGAGCCACACTGGGGGGGCCGGAGTGGGGACACCTACTTCACTCACCCCAATTGTGCCGTCTGTGGCCTGGGCTGCTCCCTGCACAGGTGGACAGGCTGTGCAGTGCATAGTTGCTACATCCCAAACCCTCCAGTGCCCCTATTTTCCAGAGATGTCACTGATTTAGATGAGAAGGGGACGACAGAGGACGAGATGGTTGGATGGTGTTCTTGAAGCTACAAACTTGAGTGGCTACAAACTTGAGTCTGACCAAACTGCGGGAGGCAGTGGAAGACAGGAGTGCCCCGCGTGCTCTGGTCCATGGGGCCACAAAGAGTCAGACACGACTAAACGACTAAACAACAACAATTGTCAATATACAAGCTATGTACAAGGAAATTAACTGAGCCTCCCTCCCACCCCCCACAAACACTCAATCTCATTATACTCTGTGTGCTTGGCGCACAACACACCAACCCCGAAAGTCAGTTGCACTGTATTATTTTCCATTCAGCAGCCTAACAGCCCACAGATAGAAACTCTTTTTTAGCCTGTTGGATGCAGGTGGCGCTGTGGGTTAAACCACAAAGCCTAGGACTTGCCGATCAAAAGGTTGGCGGTTCAAATCCCCTTGACGCGGCGGAAAGGTAAATGGCATTTCTGTGTGCTGCTCTGGTTTGCCAGAAGTGGCTTAGTCATTCTGGCCACATGACCCAGAAGCTGCATGCCAGCTCCCTCAGCCAATAAAGCGAGATGAGCACCGCAACCCCAGAGTCAGTCACGACTGGACCTAATGGTCTGGGGTCCCTTTACTTATGACTGATTATACTGCCTGATGGTAGAAGATTAAAGAGTTGCTGGCTGGGGTGTGAATCGTCCCTGAGAATTTTTCTCACTTTCCTAAGGAATCGATCCCTTGCGATGTCATCTAGCAGGCTCAGGGGACAGCCCATGGTATCATGTGCTGTGTTCACCACCCTCTGTAAAGACTTTCTGTCCATGGCTGTCAAGCCAACATTCCACACTATGATTCAGTATGAGAGGACACTTTCTATTGTGGGCCGGTAGAAGGAGGTCATCAGTTGTTGCTTAACATTGTTCTTTCACAAGACCCTGAGGAAATGGAGTCTCTGTTGGGCCTTCCTAACCACCTGAGTTATATTGTTTTTCCAAGTGAGGTCTTCACTAAGGTAAACTCCCAGGAATTTAAAGGAAGAGACTGTCTCCACACAATCCCCCGATATAAAACGGGGCTGGTGTGGTGTATAAATAGTAAAATTTTCATTATGGAATGGGACACCCCAGTTTTCATCAGAGAAATGTTGTAGCGTATGGCATCCTTCTTGCGCTGCCTTCACCAGATCCCAGCCTTGTAAGGCTGCAGGGAGGAGGGTCATGGGGTCGTGACAGTCATGCACCCTTCGACCCAAGCCTAGTGTGAGGCTGGGATCAAGGGGTGCATGGCTGCCGTGTCCCCACACTGCCCCCCCTAGCAGCCTTGCAAGGCTTAAATCTGGGGAAAGCAGCACAAGAAGGCTGCCACAGCCATGCCGCTCAGGGCTGGTGCTGCTCACTCCAGCGGTGGTAGGGACTGGGTGGACATGATGGGCTCTATTTGTCCTCCACCCCTTGCCCATTCCCCACCACACACACACCACCATCACCACTACCCCAGGTGGCATGGAGACACGCTCCACCACGGCATCCAAGTGCTCAGTAAAGCAACAGAGCAGACCATAAAGACATGAGATAAGGATCAAAGACACATCTATTGCTGCATCCTGCACTCACAGTGGCCAGCAGGATGCCTCTGGGTGAATTGCAAACAGGACCCTACGTGTATTTTAATCAATTGTTTTTATACCTGGGGTTAGCCGCCCTGAACCCAGTCTTGGCTAGGGAGGGCAGGGTATAAGTAAATTATTATTATTATTATTATTATTATTATTATTATTATTATTATTCCCAGCAACCGGCACTCGGAGGCAGACTGCCTCTGACTGTGGAGCTAGAACATAAGAAGAGCCAGCTGGATCAGGCCATAGACCCCTGTAGTTCAACATCCTGATCTCACAGCTGCCTCTAGGTAGAGTTTGGATTTGATATCCCACTTTATCACTACCCGAAGGAGTCTCAAAGCGGCTAACATTCTCCTTTCCCTTCCTCCCGCCCAACAAACACTCTGTGAGGTGAGTGGGGCTGAGAGACTTCAGAGAAGTGTGACTAGCCCAAGGTCACCCAGCAGCTGCATGTGGAAGAGCGGAGACGCGAACCCGGTTCACCAGATTACGAGACTACCGCTCTTAACCACTACACTATGATGTTAATGTTCTGTCTCTCTCTGGTAGCACAGGGACAACACTGTGTGCGACAGTAGCTCTCCCCAGGAATTGTGATTCCCAGCAATTGGTATTTCAAGGCTCACTGCCGCCTTCCTTCCTATTTTCAGAGCACCCCAATTTGCTGCCTGTGGCAGAAGAGGCACTTCATTGTTTATGCCAACAATGCTGCCACCAGTAAATTGGGGTCAGATACCGGTGGGCAAAAAAGAAAAGAAAAAAGGATAGTTTAGCAGGCCAGATTATGCCCGTGGACTTGCATATCATCGCCCCAGGACCAGAGGAAGGTCACAGCCTGTTAGGGGATATGGTCCTGGCTCTCGGGCACAAGCTTGTTATCTTCCAAAATTCAGTTATAGCCGTGACATATGCCCAAGAGGAAGACATCTGTGAAAATCAACGGCTTTCCCTTTCCCTTCAAGATGAGTTGCTAAGGGGCTCCTTAATCTCTAGAGGGCGCCATCGGAGTAGGAAACCACAGAAACCAGACAGGGATTGTATAGCAAAAGCTGCCACCTTATGGGGAAAGGTGATCGTTAATAGAAGGCTGAGGTGACTGGATGTCAGCTAGCATAGAAGGATAGGCACAGACATATAAGACAAGAGGCAGGGTTTGGGGGCTTTTTACAGCCAGGAAACAGGGGTGGGAGACAACATCATATTCATGTAACAGTGGGTGGGGTGAAGGGCTACAACGTTTGGTTGACTTCTCTTCAT
The DNA here is from genome assembly GCF_965153285.1 of Podarcis tiliguerta. Classification (NCBI taxonomy): domain Eukaryota; kingdom Metazoa; phylum Chordata; class Lepidosauria; order Squamata; family Lacertidae; genus Podarcis; species Podarcis tiliguerta. The sequence goes on from NC_139553.1 coordinate 9,747,793, forward strand.
ATTTATTGATTTAAAAGCATTTTGCTAGACTAAGGCTGCAATCCTTGCCCCACTTAACTGGGAGTAAGAACATAAGAAGAGCCAATGGCCCATCTAGCGCAGCCAGTGGCATAGCGTGGGTTGTCAGCACCCGGGGCAAGGCAAGTAATTTGCGCCCCCTAACCCGTTGATTTGCGCCCCCTAACCCTAACCCCCAGATGTTGCGCCCGGTGCGGCCCGCCCCCCCTGCACGCCCCACACTACGCCACTGAGCGCAGCATCCTGTTTTCACAGTTGCTGAGCTTTTTAAAAAACAAAAACACCAAAAATTGACTTGCCTAAGATCCAGGACAAAGTGCCACCTTTGGGAAATCCTTCCCTCCCCCCAGATGTCAATTCCACCTTTGAAACCCCAGTTATGTCCAGGGGAATTCAGACGAATGGCAGCCCTACCAACCAGATACCTGTCGTGAAACCAGGGAACAGCATATGATCACAAGATTCCTTTCCTGTGGTTTCCAGCAACTGGTATTCAGAAGCATTGAGATGGAGCATAGCTATCATGGATAGTAAAGGGACTGCTGACCATTAAGTCCAGTCACGGACAACTCTGGGGTTGCGGCGCTCATCTCGCTTTATTGGCCGAGGGAGCTGGCGTACAGCTTCCGGGTCATGTGGCCAGCATGACTAAGCCGCTTCTGGCGAACCAGAGCAGCGCATGGAAACACCGTTTACCTCCCCCCCCCCCCGGAGTGGTACCTATTTATCTACTTGCACTTTGACGTGCTTTTGAACTGCTAGGTTGGCAGGAGCAGGGACCGAGCAATGGGAGCTCACCCCGCCGTGGGGATTCGAACCGCTGACCTTCTGATTAGCAAGCCCTAAGCTCTGTGGTTTAGACCATGGCGCCACCCGTGTCCCGTCATGGATAGTATCCCCACTGAATTCAAGCGGAATTGTTTCACTTGAGCCATTTTTGAATCAAGCTGGTTAACTGAAATGTCACTTCTTCCCAATTTTTGGCCCTATGGGTTCAAACTCACAAATTACACTGTTGATTTAAAAATCACATTTCTTATATTCCCCAAGTAAAGGTCAGCATTGGGGGGAAAGGGGTGAGTGAGGATCAGCATCAGGATGGGGGGAAGGAGCCTATATATTAAAAAACACCCTGAACAAATTACAATGGGGGGAGGGACACCCCTCTTTCTAATTTGGCTCAGGCACCAAAATATCTAGGGCTGGCTCTGTGTACGCCAACCCTTATGTACCACCTCCTGTTTTTGTGGTGTTCCCTTCCCTTTAGAGCAGCCTTTCTCAACCTGTGGGTCCCCAGATGTTGTTGAACTACAACTCCCATCACCCCTAGCTAGCAAGGCCGGAGCTCAGGGACGATGGGAGTTGTAGTCCAACAACATCTGAGGACCCACTGGTTGAGAACTGCTGCTTTAGAGCTTCTTTCTACACCTCTGGTTTGTTTTTTTTTTACTTGTGCAAATCTTGGGGTTCCCCTACACCTCATGATGGCCTGCCGGCCTGCTTGCTCCTTAAGTGGCCCAGTACCATTCTTTGCCTCTCTGCAAAAAGGAAAAAGGAGAATCACCCAACTGCCAGTCTAATGTGGTGGTGGTGGGGGAATTGTAGGAAACCTTCAGCAACTTCCATCTGAAACTCACATCCGTTCCCTTGGCAAGAGAGCCCATTTGGCTCTGCAGCCGCCAGGAACACCCTCAGCCGAGCAGAACAAACCCAGCTAGGCTAATCAAGGACGAGTGGCATTTTTTGCAAAAAAAATATAATTATACTCCATTCAGCTGCAGGGAAGTGGGCATCTGTCTCAGAGATGGCGGCTGCTGTCAGTTTCAATTTGAGCATTTTACATGGGCACAGCAATGGCCGGAGGACACTGAACTCCCTCTGACTCCCCAGCTGTGATTGCACAACCACCACCCCTGCCAAGTCAAGCAACACCACCAGAGCCGGCCCACCCATGAGGCAAGGTGAGGCGACCACCTTGGGAGACAGAATCTACAAAAGCAGCAGATCTGGCCTCTAAGGCATGAATCATCTGCAACTCCTGCCGCTGCTGGCTGCACACTCCTTGGATGCCAGATCTGCTGCTTCCTTTGGAAGCGTGTCTGCTATGCTGTCTCTACGGTGGCCTCTTGGTAAATAGGAGGTGGACACTGGAACGTGCCCAGAGGAGGGCAACCAAAATGGTCAAAGGCCTGGAAACGATGCCTTATGAGGAACGGCTAAGGGAGCTGGAGAAGAGGAGGTTAAGGGGTGATATGATAAAAAGGTAAAGGTACCCCTGCCCGTACGGGCTAGTCTTGACAGACTCTAGGGTTGTGCGCCCATCTCACTCAAAGAGGCCAAGGGCCAGCGCTGTCCGAAGACACTTCCGGATTACGTGGCCAGCGTGACATCGCTGCTCTGGCAAGCCAGAGCCGCACACGGAAACGCTGTTTACCTTCCCGCTAGTAAGCGGTCCCTATTTATCTACTTGCACCCGGGGGTGCTTTCGAACTGCTAGGTTGGCAGGCGCTGGGACCGAACAGCGGGAGCGCACCCCGCCGCGGGGATTCGAACCACCGACCTTTTGATCGGCAAGCCCTAGGCGCTGAGGCTTTAACCCACAGCGCCACCCGTGTCCCATGTTCAAATATATAAAAGGATGTCACATAGAGGAGGGAGAAAGGTTGTTTTCTGCTGCTCCAGAGAAGCGGACACGGAGCAATGGATCCAAACTACAAGAAAGAAGATTCCACCTAAACATTAGGAAGAACTTCCTGACAGTAAGAGCTGTTCGACAGTGGAATTTGCTGCCAAGGAGTGTGGCGGAGTCTCCTTCTTTGGAGGTCTTTAAGCAGAGGCTTGACAACCATATGTCAGGAGTGCTCTGATGGTGTTTCCTGCTTGGCAGGGGGTTGCACTCGATGGCCCTTGTGGTCTCTTCCAACTCTATGATTCTATGATTCTAGGTACTGCTGGTCTTTTTCCATCTCTAGGGAGGAAATTGTGGGGGCTGCACTCTGGGATATCTTGGGCTCTCCCAACCTACTCTCCTGCAACAGCTTTTGATTCCCACTTTAATCAAGTATGGTTGCTTTTAGGCCCCCTCCGCTTGTTCCTGATGTAATAATAATAATAATAATTATAATTATTTATACCCCGCCCTCCCCAGCCAAGACTGGGCTCAGGGCAGCTAACACCAGGTATAAAAACAATTGATTGAAATACAACTTTAAAAAACAAGATTAAAATACAACATTAAAATGCAGCCTCATTTCAGTAGAAACTCAAATAAAAAAAATTGGGGGGGGGGTGAAAATGTCAAGTCTTGTGGCGTTTGCCTCCTAGGTGGGTCATAAGGAAAGGGTTAAATGAGTGTGATGTGATTGGCCAGTGGGAACCCGAGGGGAGGAGTAAAAGTTAGAGTTGGAGGTGTGTGGAAGTTTAGTTGAGAGTTGGGAGTTGGAGAAGGAAGAGGGAGGATAAGTCTGTGGGTTGGTCGAGTTGTGTGGTGAGAGAGTGAGAGGAACTGTTAGGTGGATTCAGATAGATAGTTGGGATAATCAGTTTGAAGTTGTTAGTTGTTCATGTCTATAAAATAAACTTTATTATTTGTTAATGTTAACAACTGTCTGGACTCCGTGTGTACCCGAGAGAAATGGGTTGGTGGCAGCGAAGAAAGCAAACACAGTGGTGGCACAGGGTCAATAGACCGACAAACGTCCGGGGGCCCTGTGTGATCGCCATAAGTCTTCACCAATGCTAACTATCCAGACTGGTCCTATGTGGGCCAGAAAAAAGCCAGGGAAGTCCCCAAATAGGAGCTCCATCACAGAAGGAGGGGGGGGGATAGATCTTCACTCACCCCTTCTTCCCTGGCCAGGGGGCATGCCATTTTGTGGTTCAACTCAGGTGCCAAAATTTATCTTGCTAACCTTGACCAATGCACTGCAGGGAGTTGGGAGCCTTCTTCAGACCAAGAGTCACATTCCGGGGCCACAGGCCTGTGTTGGGCAGGGCCAGTTGCAAAACTGGGCAAAGCCCTCTGGTGTCACATTTTAATAATGCATTATTGACTTTTTTTAAAAAAAGTCATATGGCTATATGATTTTCAGTACCCCCTTTAAACTCATTTTTAGCATTAAAAAACCACGAGTGTAGATGAGTCCTCTGTCACCCAACAGCATGTCTCCATCTTCTCCATGCAGAGGAGCTACTACTTGCATGTTCTTCTTCTTGCTTCGAACATGGACAAAACCCTTTTAAAAAATATTTTTAACCTCTTGCACAAGCCTGAGCTCATTTTGAGCTTTGGCTCCAGGTAACAATACGCACATTCCTCAAGATCTTTTGGGGATTAAGCATAATAGCTGGCAAATGTAGAAAATGCAGTTGAGATGTGCACATTTCACAAGGCCTGTTGGGAATTCATATCCCTTGATCAGGAAATGTGCACAATTCCCTCTTCATAGATTATGTGCACATTCTCCAGAGGTGTGGTGAATGTGCACAATGGCTGGTTTTTGTGTACATTAACCACCCCGCGTGCATTACCACTAACACACATAAAACTAATAAAGGAGCAGAATCATTTATGGAGGAGGGTGGAGACACACACTGATAAAACAGATTATCCACTGTATTATTAGTGTCTGTATACACACACACACACACACACACACACACGTGAGGGGGGAGGGCATATATAAATACTGTGCCAACTGAAAAATGAAATGCTACAATTCTGAGGACAATACAAACTTCGTAGGAAGGAGAACCAACTGAATTCACAGCATGATAAACAACTGGAAAGCATGAGAGAGGAAAAACCTATCCATGTTCTTGTTTCAGTGAGATTCCTGCTGCATTAGACAAAGGCCGTTTCCTAGACTCTGTAAAAAAAAACACCAAAAAACACCCACCACTCCATATTCTTGGAATAAATGGACCCTGCTGTTCACCAGAAAACAACATCAGTGCAAACCTTAAGTGATGAAAACAGCACCTCACTCCTCCAAAATTAATACAATTATATGAGCAATCACTAGTGCCATTCAGAAGCCGTCAATTTAATAAATTTTAAAAGTCTCTCTTCCCACCTAATCGCAGGCAGACTCCCATTCTTAGCCTTGACGGGGAGCTCATCAGCTCCTACACAAATATGAAGGGGGAGGGAGGGAGAGGAGGAGGAGGAAATCAACTCAAAATGGGCCAACTTGCTATTTTATTATTTTATTTTTTAAAAAAGAGGGAGAAGGAGAAGAGAAGCGAAGCATTTTCTCTGAAACCAACTAAGAACCTGGAGGTATGCCTATCTGTTGACCAAATAAGTAAGCAACGGTTAAATATATATAACCTTTACACCAGAAATAATAATGATGGTGATAAGATAGAGAGAAAACACACACACATAACATTTTTTCTGGCTATAAAGCTATAGGAAACTGCCTTAGGATGCATCTACATAATACATTTTAAAGCACATAACACTACTTTAAACAAGAATCCTCGGAGCTGTAGTTTGTTTAGGGTGCTGAGGGATGTTAGGAAACCCCAATTCCCCTCTCAGAGATGCAATTCCTAGAGTTTCCAGGGAAGAGGAATTGATTTCTAAGCCACCCTGAAAACTATTGATCTGTGAAAGGAGTCTTGCAACACAACTCAGCCCCATTAAAAAAACTACAGTTCCCACTATACTTGGGTGGAAGCCATGACTGTCTAAAGTGGTGTGATGCTACTTTAAATATATAGTGCAGATAGGGCCTTGGTTCAATACTGGCAACTGAGGTCCCAGGTTGAATGCCCATCATCTCCAGGTAGGTAATGTTCCCTTCCTGAAGCCCTATTATGCCAGTCAGAGCAGTCAATACTGAGCTGTTGTTGTTTAGTCGTTTAGTTGTGTCCGACTCTTCATGACCCCATGGACCAGAGCACGCCAGGCACTCCTGTCTTCTACTGCCTCCCGCAGTTTGGTCAAACTCATGCTGGTAGCTTCAAGAACACTGTCCAACCATCTCGTCCTCTGTTGTCCCCTTCTCCTTGTGCCCTCCATCTTTCCCAACATCAGGGTCTTTTCCAGGGAGTCTTCTCTTCTCATGAGGTGGCCAAAGTCTTGGAGCCTCAGCTTCAGGATCTGTCCTTCCAGTGAGCACTCAGGGCTGATTTCCTTAAGAATGGAGAGGTTTGTTCTTCTTGCAGTCCATGGGACTCTCAAGAGTCCTGAGCTAGATGGGACCAATTATGGACTCAGCGAAAGACAACTCCCTGTGTTGCAGCATCTACATGAACTGGCAGCAGCTGTCTGGGATTTCAGACAGGAAAATACCCAGCCTTTCATGGAGATAATGGGGATTGAACCTGAGACCTTCTGCATGTGAAGCAGCTGCTCTGCCATTGAACTACTGCCCATCCCTAAAGGTCCCCTTCCGAAACCTTTCTGTGGGTGAGAATTAGCACACAAAACCCAGCAATTAGATATGTGGGAAGAATAAACAAAGAGAGAGAGAGAGCTCTATATTTCTGCACCCAGCATGAAGACATGGAAATGACTCACGGTATTCTGTTTAAGAAAGGAAAGAAAGAAGGAACCCCTCGTCTGATTTATTTTTTGTTTTATTTTAGTTTTAAGCATCTTAATGGGTTCTATATTTACTTGGGGTGGAGCTGCAATTGCCACTTATCAGGGCTGTCTTCCAAGGCACTTTCAAATGGCAAAAGAACACAAGAACAGCTCTTTTCAGGCATCTGGTGAACAAACAGGGGGGTGGAATCAGGATTGCACTTGATGTCGTTGCTGCTGACCTATTCACCTTCACCCAAAGCTGCAATCCTAAATACACTGAAAATAGGGAGTAAGCAGCTTTGAACCACATGCAGTTTCCTCCAATGCAAGCCTGCATAGGATTGCACTTTGTAATTTCTGAATTAAACTGATGCACACTAAAGCCTATTCTCCAAGATGATAGGAACATAGGACCTGGGACCTTCTGCATGCAAAGTAGATGGTGTGTGTGTGTGTGTGTGTGTGTGTGTGTGTGTGCCTATCAGCATCTACAGCAGTGTACTGGTGGTCTTTGTTCATATCTTTTGGAAGAATGCTTGGAGGATGAAGCCAAGGACCACAAATGTGATCCCACTCCTGATCTCACACACTATTATGCTAAAAGGGGCTAATATGCTCCTTCAGCACAAAGGTATAGATTACAGGTAGGTCAAAATGGAAAACCGAGAGAAATAGAAAGTTTCTGGGAACTGTGGAGGGGAAGGAAGGAGAGTCCCCAACCTGCTGAGAGAGTCTCCTCTGCTATTGAACAGCTCTTACTGTCAAAAAGTTCTTCCTGATGTTTAGTAGGCATCTCCTTTCTTGTAACTTGAAGACACTGGTTTGAGTTTTAACCTCTGTGTCATGAGAGAGTGGCTCCCTCTTCTCAGAGCAGCTTCTTCCTCACCCACCATTGATATGCAGACCCAAATTAGTTTGCTTCAAGGGAATTCAGCCCTCTGTGGGATGATGACTTAGAAGGGGAGGCATTGGCTGCCCAAACCTACCTTACAGGTTTGTTGTGGAGATAAAATGAAGAGGAGGAGGAGAACCATATATGTCACTGTGAGCGCCTTGGAAGAAAGGGAGTATGTCAATGTAATAATAATAATAATAATAATAATAATAATAATAATAATAATTAACACAGGGAGTGGGAAAATCACATATGTCATCCTGAGCTCCTTAGAAGAAGAGGAGATTACAATGTCATTTTTAAATAATACAATTCCCCCCCCCCCGCTGAATCTGGAGCATGGATAATGTGAGAAAAGAAATAATATGTCACATTTTTCTTTCACCTAGAAATATAAATGGGGATGAAGTTTTTTTGGCTTTATTTAAAAGTTTGCTTTCATAATAAAATAAATCCTCAAGGCATTTGGTTATGCAATGTCAGCAGAATCCTTCCTTCAAAATAATGGCTGCTAAATCTGTTCGACAGAAGTTGCTTCCCTTTCGTCTATGAAAACTCCTCTCTCTCTCTCTCTCTCCAACCCTTGTGCTAAAGATAAATCCTTTGTTGATTATTAGATGTTAGGAGCAAACATTTAATCAGAAGGGCATCCATTATCTCTGCCGCTATAAGTTGACCCTTGTGGTTTCCAGCTCCAGCTTCCTGGAGAATGGGGCAGATATTTAACCCAAGGCAAAGGCAATGTTCCCTCTTAGACCACTTTTCCAAGAGCAGTGTATTCATAAGCCACATCACAGGTTCTTACGCACAAAGTGGAAGGATGTAATTTATTTGGTCAATAAAACGAGTCTGACCAGACCATTGAGGGCTTTAAAAAAACCAAAAAAAACTTCACATTTTGCACTGAAAACAAGCACATACCTACGTAGACTTAAATAAGTAAAACAAATCAGGCAGAATCTGGGGAAAACAGACCACAGATACCAAAGTACTATCATGGGGTTTGCTAAGAGGTTTTAGTGGACAGGAGTATCACAGTCGCCTGGTTTGCACATAGCACTAAACTATGGTTTATAAAACATGGTTTATGTTGCTCGCCCAAGGCAGGCCCAGACGTTTAACTATGGTTTACCAACCAACCACACTCATGGTTTGTGGTTAGTTAGCCTTGCTGTTAACCAGAACTTAGTGTTGCACGTGAATCCAAATGTTGAGCTGTATTCAGTGTTAGTTCTGCTCAGAGTAAGCCCACTGAAAAGAGTGGACATGACTAACATAGACACATTGATTTCAATGTTCTGCTTGGTAGAACTTATGTAGCCTAAACTTTGGAAAAAGAATCCCAAGAGTGTTCTGAATAACTCAAGGCTGTTCTTCCATACCATGTGGATTTACTCTTAGAAGCATCAGTTGCACTTTAGAATGAGAAACTTCAATCTTCTCTCATTGCACTGACATCAGTATAAAAACAGGTCTTCATTTCTTCTACACTCATCTGTCTTCTATACAAGAAATGAGTCAAACTTTCCTGACATTCAAATTACTCTGAATCAGCCAGACTTTAATGAAGCTGTTTCATGTCAATTTTTGATTTCCAGATAGGAAAAATTTAAGGGAAGCTCCAATGCAAGCAAATGTTTGACTTTGGGGTCTGTCCTGCTCTTACCTTGTTAAAGACAGGCTCTTGCCATATAATCCTGCCCACTACCCACTGCATTCAACACTGGAGGCTATGATAGGCAACCCATCACTATGCACAATGGGCTGGGGAATGAGATGGGGCTTTCTTCCAATGTCCTACTCAGGTTGTGCAATCCCCTCCTTCAGGGGAGCTTCAGTTCTGCAAGATGGTCACATTTAGCCACTGGGATGCTGGACCAGATAGGTCTTTGGTCTGATCAAGTGCAGCTCTTCTGGTGTTCTCAAGCAGGGTGCGGGGAATATTTTTCAGACTGAGAGCTGCCCATTCACAACTGGGCAACCTTCCAGAGGCAAGGAAACAGTGGTCAGTGCACCCAGGGGCAAGAAAGGTTGGGCAATGAATGTAAATAATTGCCTTTATATGGGAGGGTGGATGCTTTTGAATTATGGTGCTGGAGGAGACTCTTGAGAGTCCCATGGGCTACAAGAAGATCAAACCTATCCATTCTTAAAGAAATCAGCCCTGAGTGCTCACTGGAAGGACAGATCGTGAAGCTGAGGCTCCAATACTTTGGCCACCTCATGAGAAGAGAAGACTCTCTGGAAAAGACCCTGATGTTGGGAAAGATGGAGGGCAGAAGGAGAAGGGGACGACAGAGGACGAGATGGTTGGACAGTGTTCTCGAAGCTACCAGCATGAGTTTGACCAAACTGCGGGAGGCAGTGGAAGACAGGAGTGCCTGGCGTGCTCTGGTCCATGGGGTCACGAAGAGGCAGACACGACTAAATGACTATACAACAACAAATTCTAGATATGCTCACACACATCCCTCTCTATCCTCCATCCAGGAAAGCAAGAGGAATGATAAGAGTTCCAAGGATGCATCCCAGCCAAGCAAAAACACTTGAAGGTTCAAAGCAGGGCTGGTGAGGGTGTGGCCTGGGAGAGGGGTTGTGGCCTTGGTAAAGTCCCAAGGGCTGTGCTGTACCACTGAGCATGCTTTAGATTTTGCATTATCTCTTTGTCTCCAGTAGGCCAAATTATCACTTCTCCCAATTGTTTCCCCAGACTTTCCAGACAGTGTCAAGCAAACAAGGCTACTCTCCTTTCTCTCGTCCCTTCCACACACACATAGAGGTTTGACACAGGTCTCTACCTAACATTTTCTTCAAGAGCCATCAGGAAGCTCCCCCAGCTGTCACCCCTGCTCAGCAAGCCAATACAAATGGTTCTGATTATTCTAGGAGCTAATCACCACCATCTTGTCTTCTTCAAGTAAGCTTTTCTCTGTGGGCCTTTGGAGTTAACTGCACTTCCATTTCAAGTAATCAGGGCATGTTCTCATACCAGGAGAACATTCAGCCGAAATGGTGGGGGGGGGAGGGAATGTCGCTGATTTCCCCCTTCCTCTTGATTGGGTTTTTAAAAATCTGAGCGGATATTTAGAGTCATTGTATATAACTTGATCAGGCCACAGCTGGAAATTTAGAAGTGCACTCTCAGCCTTCTACATGCTCCCAGAAAAGGGGGGAAAATCAACCTCAGTTCTGCAAGATGGCCACAAATGGAGGTTTTCTTCATATTAAAAAGTGGTTAAAACCGTTTTTAAAATCAGGTTCTATCCAAAAGATTTAGGGGTGGGTGACCTTTCACAGGGTTATCTGATCTTGCAACTTTACTGCCCCTTTTATCATATCATTGAACCTCAATGGGATGTATCAATGGGATGTATCCCATTGAGGATTACACAAAAGAGGAATTAGAGAAATTCATGGAGAAGGCTATCAATGGCGTTACCAGCTTACCATGATGCCTACACTCTGGCTCCACAGCCAGAGGCAGTAATGTTTCTGAATACCAGTTGCTCGAAACCGCAGGAGGGGAGAGTGCTGTTGTGCTCAGGTCGTGCTTTTGGGCTTCCCACGGGCATCTGCTTGCCCACCGCGAGTACAGGATGCTGGACTAGAGGGACCATTGCCCTGATCCATCAGGCTCTTCTCCAATAATAGTCCAACTCAAAACGAAACCATTGACATCGATGATCTGAACCATCTCATATCTATTTACTGCAATAGGTTTACTTTGGGTATCGCCCACTGCTTCCTATTACTTGGTGCCATGCAAAATATCTCGGGTTCACAGAATTGTAGAGTTGGAAGGGACAACAAGGGTCATCAAGTCCAACCTCCTGGAATGCAGGAATCTTTTGCCCAACATGGGGCTAAAACCCAAGGCCCTGAGATACTCTAGCTCCAGTGTGTGTGTGTGTGTGTGTGTGTGTGTGTGTGTGTGTGTGTGTAGATGCAGATGGTGCTGTGGGTTAAACCACAAAGCCTAGGACTTGCCAATCAGAAGGTCGGCGGTTTGAATCCCCACAACAGGGTGAGCTCCCGTTGCTCGGTCCCTGCTCCTGCCAACCTAGCAGTTCAAAAGCACGTCAAAGTGCAAGTAGATAAATAGGTATTGCTCCAGCGGAAAGGTAAACAGCATTTCCGTGCGCTGCTCTGGTTCACCAGAAGTGGCTTAGTCATGCTGGCCACATGACCCGGAAGCTGAACGCCGGCTCCCTCGGCTAATAAAGCGAGATTAGCGCCATAACCCCAGAGTCGGCCACGACTGGCCCTAATGGTCAGGGGTCCCTTTACCATATATATATGATATATACACACACACACACACACAAATCATGATGAGAGGATGGGAAAGACCTCTTGGAGAGCTCTTGCCAATCAGTGCTCACAACACTAGGCTAGACTGGCAAGCAGCCTGACTTGAGAAAAGGCACATTCCTATGTTCCAGTGTCTTGCCAAGTAAATTATGAGTATAGCTATCTGGAGAGCTGTGGATAGATTTTGGCTGGTTAAGCTGATGGCTATTCATGGGCTTATAAAAAAGCGAGCTAGAATCAGGGGTAGGCAGCCAGTGACCTTCCAGATGTCGCTGGACTCCAGTTCCCATCAACCCAGCCAGCATGGCTAATGGCCAGGGGTGACAGGGGCTATAGTCCGTCAACATCTGGAAATGTCACAGGCTCACTAGCCTGGGCTAGATGGTCCTTAATGGCTTGGAATATCTCTCCAAAGTTTGTAATGGAATACTTATCAGTGTATTGGGGGTGGGCACAGACAGAAAGACAGTGAAGGAGGGGTGTTTGAAGTCTGAATGTGGGCAGAGACTATGGGAGAGAGCTGTGAAGCATCTTTAAGGTTGAGTGGCTCTCTTCTGGAATCTAAGCAGAGCCTTGCACATCAGGCTAATGTAACACCAGTGCACTGATTCCAGCAGTTATCATCCAGACACTTCCAGAAAGACAACATTTGAAGCTTGAAGACAGCAATCTTCCTCTTGTCATTTGTAACCAGCAACTTGTATTTGGAGGTACACTGCCCTTAATATCGATGTTCTACTAAGGGATTCAGGGTGTGGGGATCTAACCTGGTGCATGATTGGCTATTGTGCTCCTTGCTCTCAAACTCTCACTGTGCTCCAAAGTGTTCTTGGTATATATTTGCAAAATAAAGTAAATGTAACAAAGGCACCATAAGCTTGGAGGGCTTTCTGGTCCAAAGGAAACCAATGGCGCAATCCTATGTCTAACAAGGATTACTTAAATATGTTCAGGATCTCAGCCTTGATCCTTTACCATTGCCCTTATTTTCCCCAACATGCAAAGTATTGCAGGGCATTCATCATATAATTAAAATGACCTCAGAGCATGAAGAGATTCCCTCTTTTCCCTAATGAATGAGTAACTGCAGCCTGACCTCACGCTTAGAATAAAGAAGCTGAGTTTCCTATCAGGAAAATGGCAAGTCTCAAAAGCATTTAAGTGAAGGAAAATAAAGTACTACATTCCATAGCCACTGCACCCTTTAAAAAAAAAGTCCATAAAAATACACCACACTAGACACCTCCACAAAATTAAGAAGGGAGGAAGAGGGGTGGGAAGAGAAGGCAAATAAAAACCCAAAATCTTACAATTCAATTCAACTGGACTTACTCCCTGATCATTATATACTCAGAAATAGCAACCATGATGTTCTCCAGATGTTGCTAGACTAGGATTTGCCCATCAGCCCTGGCCAGCATGGCCAGTGGTCAGGGCTGATAGGAGATGTAAGCATCTGGAGGTACCACATTGACCACCCCAGTAGATAGGACTCTGGTCCTGTAGAATTGTAGAGTTGGAAGGGACCCCCAGAAGAAGAGTCCACCACCTTTGGAGGTGGTCCACTCCAGTGCTTTTCTTCTCGGGGTATGCAAGTGTACTCAGTACCAGTACTTTTTCCCCCGGTGTTAAAGGTGTGGCACTTACTGCAACAACTTCATGGTGAGAACCAGCACCTTTTCCTTTTCCCTTTTTTTTAAAAAAAAAGCACTGGTCCATTCCACTGCTAAACAGCAATTACTGCCAGAAAATATTTCCTAAGGTTTAGTCAGAAACTTTCTTATCTGAATCCATTGGTTCAGATCCTAGACTCTGGAGCAGCAGAAAATAAGCTTTGCTCCGTCTTCTGTGTGTGACAACCCTTCAGATAGTTGAATATGGGTATCATATCACCTATCCATCTTCTCCAGGCTAAACATAACCAATTCATTCAACCATTCCTCATACGTCTTGGTTTCCAGACCCTTGATTGTCTTGGTCAACTTCCTCCACACACATTCCAGCTTGTTGATATCCTTCTTAAACCATACTGCCCTGATTTGGGCACAGTTCTCCAGGTGTGATCTGACCAAGGCAGAATCCAGCAGTGCAATACATGTTTACATGGTTGTTGGTCCCCCTGAATTCAGTGGGGTTTACTGCTAGGTGAATAGATAAAGGGCTGCAAGCTTAGTATATCTAAATCTATCCCAAGTGAAGAGGAGGAGATGCATATCATACAAAATGTTTAATATATGTTCCACAAGTACATTTCCACAAACCCATACAAGTATCTCCCAGCTGGCACTAGAAAGAGTGGGCCTGCATTTTCTCCATCTCTTGGCATAGGTCCAGTGGCGACTTGGCTTTATTGCATTTTCCCTTTGCCTCTTCTCTCCACCTCAGAAGAGAAACTTGTAGGTGATCATCGGAGTCACATCCATGTAACTGCTAGATTTTATATTTTCAGCAGGGGGCTGGGGACCACCATTAGTGCTATTTCTTGTCCTGGAAGTCTTTAGTTCATCCTGACATCATTTTTACCGCCTAGCAGAAGCTCGTCTAATAAAACAACAGCAAAAAGCTTTGTGAGGCACCTCAAATATTAACAATAAATAGCACTCATATCATACTATTCAGAAGTTGTCAACAACTTTCCCACAATGTTCTCACTACTCACCTGATGACTGCAGCATACCTTATTATTGCAAGGTATTGGAAGACTCTAAATGTAGACCTGTTTGAGACCTGGATCTCACAGCTAAATACAAATGGACAAAGTGACAGCCCAGGTCCAAGAGAGTTGAACAGACAAGAAAAACACTACTCTTCAATGAACCTGGCATAGTTTTATGATATATGCAACATCAAAAGGCCTCCAGTGATACATGGCAACTTGTGGAGTTAGGTATTTGTTTAAAAACAGAAATAACCTAAATGAAATCAAACAGGAATTTAGTGCTTCTGCTGGGCATAGGTTTGTTGACTGTTGAATGCTCTTTGTATAAATAAGCAAAAACAATGGGAAAAATCTACTTTTAAGATTACAGTGGTACCTCAGGTTACATACGCTTTAGGCTACATGGACTTCAGGTTACAGACTCCGCTAACTCAGAAATAGTGCTTCAGGTTAAGAACTTTGCTTCAGGTTGAGAACAGAAATTGTGCTCCGGCGGCACGGCAGCAGCAGGAGGCCCCATTAGCTAAAGTGGTGCTTCAGGTTAAGAACAGTTTCAGGTTAAGTACGGACCTCCGGAATGAATTAAGTACTTAACCCGAGGTACCACTGTAACGTGTTTATTATGGGCAGAAGCTTTTCTTGGTCTTCTAAACAGGGATGAAGAACCTCCAGCCTGCTGGTCAATCTTGGCCCTCAAGGCTATCCGCCCTGCCCCCTGCAAAAAAAGAACCACATGTCCATCTGTCAATCAGTTGGCATTACTGGGTGACATCAGCTGATGAGCAAGGTGGTGCAGTTCAATTCTGCTGGATGATGCTATGCCAGCAAGTATACTGTGGGGAATGTGCTGGCAAAGCAGACCCCTCCCCCACCCCACCATTTTATTTATTAAAAATGCCCTGATGTCATCACGACATCAGGTGAGTGACAATGTACATTTGTCAAAGTCAGCCCATGGGTGGGGTCGGGGAGATAAAGATCTGAGCCACTAGGCCAAACATACTTCCCACCATTTGTCAAGAAAGCCTACCCCATAAGAGGCATGAAGGCATGCAGGCTATAAATCAGTCTTTTAATGTATGTAGGAGGTGCACACCCAATGTGTTTCTTGGGCTCATGATTCCAGTTCAAAAATGGACCAATGGTGCAGTTAGGCAATTTAGATGGCAGTATGCATTACTTCAAAATTTGTTACTCCTCATTCTATTAACCAGAGTCCTGGTCTTCTGTCCCCAGAGCCATATTCTGAAGGTATCAACTTGCCACTTCCCTATTGCAAGAATTGTGTGTGTGTGCGTGATTTGCATAGGAGAAACAGCAGACAGGTGTGTGAGCTTCACCCTTCATTGTCCCCCCCCCCCATCAACTCCTATTCAACCACATCTCCCTACCCACAGCTCAATGTGGCAAGAAGGAATCTGAGAATGTAGTAACTGAGATGCAGATAGATGGAGGGAAATGGCCAGCAGGGGGAGGGTTAAGCATGCCGTCTGGCTCTGCAAATTCTCCCCTTTGCTGCTTTGAAAGGGATAACAAGTTCATTTCATAAGTTTATTGTTCTAGCCAGAGGCCATGACAAACATGTATTAAGCAATAGTACCAATAACATAATACAAAACATGCATAATATAACAATCTGCAAATACTTTGCCAACTTCCTGGGCATTAAAACATTTTCCCTTTGTGCATCTCTTACAACTCAAATTCTAGTATTATTTCGCCTTTTTAAAATCCAATTTGCCAACATCCATTATGTAAGAAAGAGAAGTTGCCACAGACACCAACAAACTCAAATCCAGTTCGATTTCAGATTAAACCTCTGAATCATCAAAACAATTTATAGTTATTATAGCTGAATCCTTTTTCCAGATGTGTGTGTGTGTGTGTGTGTGTGTGTGTGTTCAGCCAGTGCATAGAGGGCCACCTATGTGTTATGAAGATACTATTTTCACTTAAAAGAAACCAAACCATTTGTGCCAGAGTGTGCCTGATTGCTTGTGCTTTGTTTCAGAAAGGAATCTCTTGGGTCTCTAGATAAGGGGCAGGCTAACAGATAGAGTGAGGTCTTCCACCTGAGGTTGACCACAAATACAAAGTCTGTCTGCATATGGGACCTTGCTGAAGCAGCTATCCAAGACTACAGTGGGCGTCACTTGGAAACAGAGCTCAATAAAGGCATTTCTTACGGAAACTGGTGAGATAACTAGCTCTACAATGCTCTGCTTTGAAAGGGAGAAGAAGCAGTCCAAATTTTCCCTGAACACTCAGTCTGAGCCCCCTGTAGCAAAAATTAGTTGCTTCTTGGAGATCCACAGAACACTTCTTTGCAAGATAAATATTATCTTTGTGGGGAAATAATGTGCCATATTGCAGAACAGACCCCCATTAGCAATAGATTGCATGTCTAATGGTTATGACAACCACACATTTCACCAGAGGGCAATCACTCTGTTATTGCTGTTTGTTTTAACTGACACTTTCTCTGAAACTCATTTGCAGCTAAGCAACTGTAAGCTCACAGCTTGGTTATAACTTTGTAGGAACCTTAATAAATCATGGCAAATTGGGCAGGTGGGAGGGGAGAGGAAGGAAGTTTAAAATCAACAGCGATCCATATCTAAAACTCCACAAACCATTTTCAAATAAAATAAGGAACGTTTATCACAAACACACCCTCTCCCTCTTCAAAGGTTTATTTACATTCACTCAGACTGAGTATCATCAACCATGCAAGTCTTTTCCTATTTACACATGGCCAAGCATGCATGTCTTAAATGAATATGAACCACATTTGTCTTAAGCACAAGGGAAATTTCAGACACATGCAGCTCTCCAGTTCGAAATCCAAGACCATAGACACAAGGGAAATTTCAGAAATTTGCAGTTCTCAAAATACAAATCCATTACCCTAGACACAAAGGTAATTTCAGGTAGGTGCAGTTCTCCAAAGCAATAATCATCCATGACTCCCAAAGTCACCATCTTACAAAAATGCCCATCACCACAAGAGCCAACCCCTCTCCCACCCCTGAGAGCTGTTGCTATACCATTGATTCATCCTTGCCTCTAGACTGCAATAGCAGCTACCAGACATTAAAAAATTGCCTTGGGACTTGTCCCTGCCACTACACCAGCTCTCTGAAGGAACTTACAACCCAATGGGATGTTTGACTGGGTGTAGAGAGAGCTTTGCAGTGTCCAGAGCAAGAAAACAGATGACAGGCAGCAAAAGGAGCATCAAAGGTTTGGGCAACAAAGCAGACAACTTGGACAAAGTCTCAGGGATGCACCAATCCAACTAACATAGAAAGACCACAGCTCAACAGTAGAGCAGCTCCTTTGCACACAAAAGGTCTCTGACTCAATCCCCTGCTTGAAACTCTGGGGAGCCACTGTGTACAGAAGACTGAGCAAGGAGGACCAATGGTCTGACACAGTATAATGCAGTTTCCCATGTCCCTTTCCTACAGGAAAATAAGGGTGGGTGGTTGTTTTTTGGAGAGCCCTTTCAGCAAGGTAGCAAAGGGAATAAGATACAGTGGAAGCAAAAGGAAGAGTGGTTTGGTGAGGAAAGCATTGGCATCCCATTTAGCAAGCATGGAAGGCTTTTGGAGAATGGGACACAGTGGGAAGAACCACCCATTCAAATGTAGCCAATGTCAGTTCTACTCAGAGAAGGCCCATTGAAATTAATAGATGTGCCTAGGTGATGCCCATTAACTTCATTGGGTCTACTCTGAGTAGAACTTAGCTAGATATGCTCCTTTGTAATCCACCTTTGAGTCTGCTTGCAGTTGATCCCAGGAAGGTGCCTTGTACCAATTCTGCCAAGTCTAGCAGAGTCTTTCCAGGGTTTCAGGGACACTCCCAGTCCTACCTGAAGGTGCTAAGGATTTGACCTGAACCTTATGCATACATGGTGGATGTTCTTCTAAGGAGCTACAGCGCTTCTCCAAAACGTAAGATGCTGTCTTATACTGAGTCAGACCATTGCTTCATGTAGTTCAGTACTGTCTTGTACTGACTTGACAGCTCCTCTCCAGAGTTTCAGCCAGGGAAAATTCTCAACGCTACCTGGAGCTTTCTAAACACAAAGCAGACTATTCACCACTGAGCTCTGGCCCTTCCCTCAATGTGGGATATATAATCCAAAAGAAGAACTGGCACCCCAAAACACAAAAGTGAGCATTTTTACATTTCAGTTTAACCGGGCACTCCTATGCATGTTTCGTCAGAAGTTCCACTAAGTTCAAGGGGGCTTACTTTACACGATCAGTAATGTCTATATTAGCAGGAATGTAATTCAGATTAGAAATTAATCTCTCTTGGGATCTTACCTTCAAAGCAAAAAAAAATACAAACTAGAAAAGGCAAACACGCTCCTGCGAACAAATGGCATGCAAGACTCCCAAACGTGTCTTAAGTATGTGCGAAAGCCCTCAAGGGAGAACGGAGGGGCTCTTAAATCTTTAAAGGGAGCAGTTCCGGCGGGCGCGTTTACAGCACACTGGATAGAGGAAGGAAGGAAGAAACGGGAGGGTCAGCCAGAAGGCATCCGATCCCCACCGCCACCATGCGAACAACGACGACTGAGGAAGGTTTGGGCAGAGCGGCTTCCACAGGATCAGCACCATGGAGAGAGCTCACTCAGGGCATGCAATAGTAACAGGAGTCCGGAGCCGCTCAGAGTTCAACCAGCGAAACGGCTGCGCGTAAAAGCGGAACGCAGCGATAAGCACCTTGGAGAGCACCCCAGGCGCCCTCTTACCAGCTGCCGCTATTTTGGCGCCTTTTGACCCAGCAACCTCCAACCAAAAGCATCGCCATTTCGACCCCAGCATTCTTGAATCGCTTCTGTGCCCATCGTGAGGTTTCCCTGTGCCCTTGGTCCGTCCTCCTCCTCCCGCTCTGCGCTCTTACCTGTCGTCGTTTTGAAAGCTCTGATCCCCCAAGAGCAGGTCCCGGAACCGGTAGCGAGGCGGCAAGGGAAGCACCTCAGAGTCCAGCTCGTTCATCGTCAGGGAGGAGATGTCCAGGATGACCCCGCTCTTCTGCTTGTTGGCGCCAGCCGTGCTGGTGCTGCCGCTTCGGTAGCCGCCCGTTGACGACTTCAGCCTGTGAGGAAGAGAGGGGCGAAGGAGATGAGAGGATGGAGCCAGGCTAGAGACTGTGCTCTCCTTTCCTACTCGCTGGACGGAAGCCTTGGCGGAGGAGGAAGGCGACTGCCCGCCGCTCAAAGACCTCCTCTGCAAAACTGGCTCCGGAGGCGCGTTCCCCGCGGATCTAACTTAGATTTCCTTTGGGGGTTGTGTGGAGTTGATTCCCTGGACTGCAAATGAGACACCGCTCTCTCTCTAACTGGGACACTCCAGCCCTCCAAATAAACATGATCCCATCCGGCTTCGCATCCTTCAACCTTTTGGTAGAAAGCTCTCGCTCTTTTAAAGGACCCTCACAAGCCTCCTTGAAGCCCAGAGGGGTATAGGCACAGTTTCTCCGGCAAAGAAAAGAATCCTTCCAGATTGACAGGCAATATCGAAGTGGAGAGGAATTTGGGGGGGAAGAGTATGAGGCACCCGGAGACAGAGCACAGCTCTGACTGACCGTCCTGCCAGCAACGAAGAGGGATGGGGAGGAAAGATCTTGAATCTGGACGTGTGGAGTGTCCACAGAGACACACTAAGAAGGCAAACATCTGGATCAGCAAAATGGGGGGAGGGAAGAGAAGAGATTTCAGCAAAAGTGAAGGAGAGGGGTTGGAGCCAACGAATTTCTATTCTGAGTAGACACAACTGAAATCAATGATCTGAAGTTTGGGAGGTAGTGTGGGGGTAGTGTTGAGTGTCAGAGTATGACCCAGGAGACCAGGGTTCAATTCCCCCACTCAGCTATGAAGCTCACTGGAGGACTCTGGGCCAGTCACCTCCTCACAGTCTAACCTACCTCACAGGGTTGTTGTGGGGATTAAATGAGATGGGGGAGAACCATGTATGCCATTTGTAGAAATAGGTGTGACATAAATGCAATAAATAAATTTCAGTGGATATGCTCAAAGTAGAACTAACACTGGATGCAACTGTCCTTCTCTAGTGTAAGAATGTCATATATGCACATACATCGTGTTCCACTGTCACCGTTGATGCAATCAATAAGGCTGCTGCTGCCTACCCAGGGATGCATTGCAGGGGTTGGACTAGATGATCCTCGAGATCCCTTCCAACTCTACAATTCTATGATTCTATCCTGCATTACATTCACTGACAAATCAAACTGGAATCCAGCTAGACTTTGGTAACAATTTACAGAAAGGTGGCTGTGTTGGTTGTTGTTTTTGTTTTGCTATAGCAGAATCCTTAAGATGCCACAAGATTAACACATTTATAATGGCACCTGCTTTTATGGACCACAGTCAGGGGAATTCTGTAGCTCAGTGGTAAGCGTCCCAAGATCAATCCCAGTCTGAAACTCTGGAGACCCACAGCCAACCTTGAGTAGGCAATACTGAGCCAGCAGGACCAATAGAGTTGGCATAAAGCAGTTACAACTTATTTGGGAGGTGGGACAGGTAACTCTGTGGTGGAGCATCTGCTTTGCATGCAGAAGGTCCCAGGTTCAATTCTTGGCATCTCCAAGTCAGACTGGAAAGGATAACCTGGAGGGCTGCTGTTAGGCCCTGTAGACCAGGGGTTGGCAACCTAAAGCCCATGGGCCACAAGTGGCCCACGGGGGTCACTTAACCAGCCCACATGCTGCCCCTGAACCAAGCTGCCCACTAGACAAGTCCCCATGCTCTGCGCTAAACTGGTGCAGTGTGGTGTGGGGACTCACTTCCATGGTGCCAGAAATTGTGTCTGCGCATGCTCAGACACCTAGAATTGCATCTGCGCACAGACGCCAGAAATCGTGTCTGTGCAGACCCCAGAAATCGTGGCCATGCACACTCACACGAGTGCGCGATCTGGCCCACAGAGGGATCTCCACTGGAATGAACCAGCCCAGGCAAGGTAAACCTTGCCAACCCTTGCTGCAGACAATACTAAGCTAGATAGACCAATGGCCTGACTCAATATAAGGCAGTGTCTAATGTTCCTATGTCCACTTCATCACTTGCATGATGTGTAACCCTTAATTGGCCAGCATGTATACATGCCAAAATTTTGTGTTTACACCAATGCTGTCTAGTCAAATTAATAACTGTAATGCCTTCTTAGTTGATTTTCTAATTATTTTACTTTCAGGTAATCATCACCATCTCTCATTTTGCTGTACACTTTCCACTGAACTCTCTCCATGTGCACATATGTTCGCAGATTCAAGGTTTACACATCATGTATCTGACAAACGTCTTATCCACACTTACTTTCCCCCCGCTTTTTCCAGGCACAGTCTGCACTTTAATGCTCTGTGTCAGGGTTTATTTTTTCCACAAGCTGCCTTCGCAAACACACACCACACTTTTTAAAGCTAAATCAGAGCAAACATCAATTCGGGTTTACCGTGGATTGACGTTTGCTCCGATTGAGCTTTGAAGAGCGGGATTTTGTGGGGGAAGTTCCAGAGCAAAAACAAAGGAGGGCACTCAGACACTGAGCTTTAAATTGTGGGCCATGCCTGGAAAAAGCAAAGGAAAAATAAGTGTGGGTAAGTGAGCTGTGCTGCATGAAAGCTTATGCCATTTTTTCATGTGTGTGTGTTTTTTTAATGCTTCAAGGTGCCACAAGAGTCTTTGTTGTTTTAGAAATCCATCGTTGGACTGCAGTCTTTATTGCTGATATGCCTTAAAGCAGTGGCCAATCTGATGGAGCAGGTTTTGGATTCACCTCAACCTAAGGTGTTGGTGCTAATCCTAAATACTTTACATGGATGTATGGAGAGCATCTCTGTAGATGTTGTCCCTTCCAACACCTGGGCTAGTGTTTGAACCTGGGTTTAAATGCCCACTTGACCATGGTGCTTCCGAAGTGTCCTTGGGTAACTATCTCTCAGCCTCACCTACCTCACAGGTAGCTGGGGGCAAAAATGGAGTGGGGAGAACCTTGAACTCTTCAAAGGAAAGATATAAATACAGTAAATAAAGCCATCTAATCCCCTTTTACAGCCATCTAAGCTAATAAGAACAAGATGGAAGGATAAGCTGCAACTGTTTGCAAAGTTCAATGTTTCAGAATTTACTACAATCTGAAACTCCCAAGATTGCAGGATAAGTCGCCTTATGTGTACACAATTGCAAAAGGCACGTTTGCCCCTTCCATGAGATATGGAAGCTCAAATCTCACCTTAGCACAAATTCCTCCAGCATTATTCCCATTGTCTGCAATTGTCTACAGTTC
Organism: Podarcis tiliguerta; assembly: GCF_965153285.1. NCBI lineage: Eukaryota > Metazoa > Chordata > Lepidosauria > Squamata > Lacertidae > Podarcis > Podarcis tiliguerta. The sequence goes on from NC_139553.1 coordinate 9,770,544, forward strand.
AGCCCTGAATCATTAACATGATGAGCAGCAACAGATTGCTCATTGCCAGTCGCTCAAGCTTTAACTGCATCACAGGCTTTGTAGTCTTAAACCAAAAGTGGGGAAGTTTTGGCCCTCCAGATGCTAATGGACTACTGTTCCCATCAGCCCCAGCCAGCGTGGGCAATATCCAGCAACATCTCAGGGGCACAGTTTTCCCCAGCCCTGTTTTAAAGGACATTTTCTTTCCAATTCCCAATGGGCCTTAGTCCAAAAAGGGGCTATTGTGGAATTGGCTAATATTATAGGACAGGTAGGATGTGGGTGGCGCTGTGGGTTAGACCACAGAGCCTAGGGCTTGCCGATCAGAAGGTCAGAGGTTCGAATCCTTGCAACAGGGTGAGCTCCCGTTGCTTGGTCCCTGCTCCTGCCAACCTAGCAGTTCGAAAGCACATCAAAGTGCAAGTAGATAAATAGGTACTGCTCCAGCGGGAAGGTAAACGGCGTTTCCGTGTGCTGCTCTGGTTTGCCAGAAGCAGCTTAGTCATGCTGGCCACATGACCCGGAAGCTGGGCGCCGGCTCCCTCGGCCAATAAAGCGAGATGAGCGCCGCAACCCCAGAGTTGGCCACGATTGGACCTAATGGTCAGGGGTCCCTTTACCTTTACCTTTAGGATGAAGCATTGGCTTTCCAGATGCTGCTGGACTACAGCTCTTATCATCTATCACTGTTGTCCATGACAGCTGGAGCTGATGGGAGCTGTAGCTCAGCAACATCTGGAGGGCCAAAGATTCATCACATCTATTACAGGAGGTGCTTTTCTGCTTAAGGCTTAGCATATGATTGCAAGATGCTCGATGCCATGATGCTGGAAGGCACTGAAAACATTCTAGATGGACTTACAGCAGCTTGATTCAGCAAAAGTAATACACATTTTGGGTAAGACTGCATCTGGGCAAGAGTCAGCAATTAGAGAGGAGACTGAGAGGAGATATGATAGCCATGGAGGATGGAGCAAGCTTGTTTTCTTCTGCTCCTGAGGTAGGACCAGAACCAATGGCTTCAAGTTACAACAAAGGAAACTCTGGATAAGCATTAGGAAAAACTTTCTGAGGACCTCTGGTCCATTGCAGAGGAGAATGGCGGTGTGCTAAGTGTCATCCACAACACAGAGCCAGCAGAAAGGCTTTGAGGGCAGCGCTAGAGCTCAGCGCACCCCCCAAAAAAACCCCACTCGGAAGGTGATGGACTCTCCTTCTTTGGAGGTTTCTAAGCAGGGGTTTGATGGCCATCTGTCATGGTTGCTTTAGCTGAGATTCCTGCATTGCACAGGGTCAGACTAGATGATCCTCACGGTCCCTTCCAACTCTACAATTTTATGATTCTGTGAATTGGCTGGTGTTGATGGCAGCCCCAGAGTTTATTCCATGGTTTTGAACCTGGTCTGAGGCCTTGGCACCTACATAGCATCAGCTCTCAACAATACTGGGTGAAAGAGAGCAAAACAGAACAGCCTTTATCAGCCACATTTTCACCAGGGGAGAGGAGATGAGGAGGAGGAGGAGGAGGCTGTCTGGCTCCAGTAAACTGCTGTAAAGATGCATTCTTGTTTTAGTAGCTGAGGCACCTCCTAATATAGCTTGCCAAAGTGCAAAAAGTCAATTAATTTGCCTAAAATTGCATTTCCTGGGTTGGTTGAGAAGCAAAGGGCATCTGAAATTTCTGCTGAAGGATGCACTGAGGAGCCTGAGGAAGCTGCTTTTCAGTGCTTTTGAGATCAAAGTTTCACCCAGCATGTGCTACTCATAAGTACCATTGCTTTATTCTATCCCCCTTGAGCAAGAGTGGGTAGAATCCTATTTCTTTCCGGGAGCCAGCCTGTGCTTAAATAATCAGAGCCAACTGAACTTTATCCACACAACCAAGAAGTGTTCAAAACCTAAGATCATAGAACTGTAGAGTTGGGAGGTACCCCAATGGTCATCTAGTCCAGCCCCCTGCAATGCAAGAATCTCAGCTAAAGCATCCATGGCAGGTGGCCATCCAACCTCTGCTTTAAAAACCCCCAAGGGAGGTGAGTCCACAACCTCCTGAGTGAGACTATTCCACTGTCGAACAGCTCTTACTGTCAGAAAGGTCTTTCTGATGTTTAGTCAGAATTTCCTTTCTTGCAGCTTGAAGCCATTGGTTTGAGTCCTATGCTCTGTTGAAAACAAGCTTGCTCTGTCTTCCATGTGACAGCCCTTGAGATATTTGAAGATGGCTTTCATATCTCCTCTCAGTCTCCTCTTTCCCAGGCTATGCATACCCAACTCCTTCAAGCGCTCCCCATAAGGCTGAGTTTCCAGACCCTTGATCATCTTGGTTGCCCTCCTCTGCACACATCCTAGCTTTTCAACATCCTCCATAAATTGTGGCACCCATAACTGGACAGAGTACTCCAGGTGTGGTCTGGCCAAGGCAGAGTAGAGTGGTACTATTACTCCCCCCCCCCCTTGTTAATTTTTTTTTACAAAAATCCAATATGTGCCATATTATATTAACACCAAATACCAATACCAATTCAAATACAAATCGATAACATAGCCACTTATAATTTTTGTGTGGCTTCCCACATGCTGTACTTCAGGGTTTTATTCTCTTAAGTTCTGCCTTCAGACTGTTGTACTATTACTTCCCTTGATCGGGACACTATCTGTTGATGCAGCCTAGAATAGCATTGGCTAATTCTGACCTTCTCACTAAGGTGCTCCAACAATTGAAAATTTATATAGATTTACTAATAACTGATTAGGGTCACCTGTTCCAAAAGATGCTGAAAGCTGCATATAATAAAAAAAAATTGTAAAAATAAAAAAATCAATCACTGTAAAGTGATTCTTACAAGTAGACAATATGTTATCAGTATCAAAACCCTCTCACTCATTCACACACCTGGCACCAGGTAAAACAGGTGTGGGGGACATTTGGCCCTCTAGGTGTTACTGAACTACAGTTTCCACCAGTTCTAGCAAGCATGGCCAATGGCCAGAGATGTTGGGAACTGCAGTTCAACAACATATGGAGGGCCAAAGGTCCCCCAGTTGAAACAACAAAAACATTAGAGCAACTCTGTTGGATGACACCAAAGGTCTGCCAAGTTCATTGTTCTGCTTGTAAAGGTGAGCAGCCAAATGTCTCTTGGGCATGTTCTAGGGAATGCAGGGAAGGGTGCTCCATTTGAGCAAGTGGGGCACTGCCCCACCCATCTCAGTCTTCCCTCAGCCATCCCCCACACACCTATTTACAACCAGCCTAAGGTGTGGTCCTGGCTGTCAGCTTTCCCCTCCTTATTGTCTCAGCGTTGCCCTTGCAGAACTATGCAAGGAGAAGGATGGTGGGGGAGAGAATAAAGTAGAATGAGTTGGCTCTGCCTGCCACTGACTCTGTGCTAAGTGCACTCTGCCCCACAAGTCCCAAAGGATACTAGCCAGTGTGAGTGTAGTGGTTAAGAGCAGTAGACTTGTAATCTGGGGAACCGGGTTCGCATCTCCACTCCTCCACATGCAGCTGCTGGGTGACCTTGGGCTAGTCACACTTCTCTGAAGCCTCTCAGCCCCACTCACCTCACAGAGTGTTTGTTGTGGGGGAGGAAGGGAAAGGAGGATGTTAGCCGCTTTGAGACTCCTTTGGGTAGTGATAAAGTGGGATATCAAATCCAAACTCTTCTTCTCTTCTTCTTCTAGCCACCACTAAGGACATTGTCCGAAGACACATGTCCCAGCAACCTTGCTGAAGCTAAGTATAGGAAACTGCTTTATACAAAGTGAGATCAGAGGTCCACTTTGCTAAGTACTGTCCACTGCATGGGTGAGGAACCTCAGGCCTGGGTGCTAAATGCAGGGCTCCAAGTCTCCCTGCCTGGCCCTCAAAGATTCTCCCCACCCCGCAGTGCAGCCAGAAGACCTTTTCCTTATTCTTGTTAGTGCTCACATGCTTGGAGAAGGCAGGTGAGCAGGCAGCAACAGCAAAGAGGACAACCAGAAAGAGGCTGCTCAGCAGTGCTGGCCCTGCTGGGCTGTGAGCCACGACAGGTGCCTGGTGATGCCGATTTATTGATGGGACCCCTGGATACATGCCCATGGGCATAGCCAGAAGGGGCAGGGGGGCAGCTGCCCCCCCCATCAAGTAAATAAATAAAAATACTTAACAAACTGTCCAATCATGCCACAGATAGCTTGGTTCTGCCCCCACCTCCCACCCAAAGTCCTGGCAACGTGTACATGCCCACCATACCAGAGATGGGGAGCATTTTTCATACCGAGGGCCACATTCCTTTCTGGGTAAGCCTCCAGGGGCCACATGCCAGTGGTGGGTGGAGCCAGAGTCAAAATGGGTGGGGCACTGAATTTTACTTTTGCACAGTGTTTCTTCACACTTGCACAACGCACTCTACCTTCCATCCAGGCAAGCAAGAAGCATTACCCAAGCTCCATGACACATTCCAGCCAGGCAAAAACACTCAAGGAGGGTGCAAAGCAGAACTGGTAAGGGGTGTAGCCTGGGGAGACTCCCCAGGACCAGATAGAGAAGCTTGGAGGCTGAGCCTGAGCTTGAGTGTCCAATGGTTTCCCAAAACTCAAACATCTTGGGGGATCTTTGTTTTTTTGGGGGGACACCTAGATTCCAGCTGCTTCCCAGCTATGGATGGGCTCAAGTTACTTCAAATGGAACCATCACTGCTGATATCTGATCCCTCTGCACCCCAGTCTGTATGATCAGCATTACAAAAAAAAAGTCAGCAGTCCCCCACAGCATGATGCAACATTCCTGAAACAACTAACAGCAGAGGCAAAGCATGTTGGCAGATGAAAACTAGAAGCATATTGTGGCCCTGAACAGTTGGAAAGCTGTACTATCAAAGCACCGAGGAGTCAGAGGTGGCCTCCCCCAGAGGAAGGGAACACCCCCTGCAATCCATAGTGCAATTAGGCAATTTCAAAATCTGGACTTAGCAGTCTTATGGTGGAGAGCATGGTTTCTTTATATACAGGTGAAACTCGAAAAATTAGAATATCGTGGAAAAGTTCGTTTATTTCAGTAATTCAACTTAAAAGGTGAAATATAATATATGAGATCGATTCATGACATGCAATGCAAGATACGTTTCCACTTCTCAGAGGTCCAATCTTGCTCTATTTTGCCATCCTTGTTTTGCTGCTTTCATTGAATATTCTAATTTTCTGAGATAATTTGGGGGTTTCATCAGCTGTTCGCCATGATCATCACAATGATAGCAAAGAAAGGCTTGACATATCTCGCTTTGCATGTCATGAGTCGATCTCATATATTAGTTTCACCTTACAAGTTGGATTACTGAAATCAACGAACTTTTCCACGATATTCTAATTTTTTGAGTTTCACCTGTATATTGTGCATATTATTTCACTTCCTTTAAGACGTGGTATGCCCTCCTGCTCATTATACAGAGTAGGGCTCTGGACATCTGACCCAAAGTCCTGCTGTTGACTTTAGCACTGCTAACTGGCCTTCCTTTCTGCATAAATCACTAATCTGAGGCAAACTCAAACAGCAGGTCACACAGACATAGAACCGGCAGGTGCTCTGAGGGCAGATCTTCTGCTGGGAACCTGAGCCCGGTGGGGAACTCATGCAGAGACACAGCAGTTAGTCCCCTTTGAGGATGGGCATTTCCGCTGCATCACTTACTGAAAGCTCCAATCACCACTGATGCCACAAGAAGGGCCAGAATAACCACTCCTTGGCAGAGGCTGATCAGGAGGAAGCACAAGGCCAGGCCAGTGATTCATTCAGAGGCCTTGGAGGTGAGACTCCTAGGTTTGGGGAAATACCATGTGATAAGGTGTCCTCCATGCTGACATCACTTGCGACAGAGGGAAAAACTGCACTGGGCTCCTTTTTAAATTGCTACATTCACCTTTTCCCAAAAAAGGATGAAAGAGTCACACTTTATCCACACCAGTACCTGGAGCCAGCCAGCGTGTCTCCTCTTCTGGCAGACACTGACCTCATCAGTTCCTGAGCGAGATCATCCCTCCTGGAACGATGACTCAACATCATATTGGGTGCAAGCATGCTGGGTGCTGAGCCTTGGGAATCAGCTGCTCAGCAAACACACTTTTTTCAAATCAAGCACAGCAGAGGAAGACCCCGCAGCCAGGAAGCCTCTCCCACGCCGACAGGTGGGGTGGCTACAGCCCGTTCCAAAAATCCACTTCCTTAAACGAAGGCTCATCTGCCCCCACTTTGTTCTGCACCCAGAAACTGATGGGAAATCATCACACTCTCTTATTTCATCTCGGCAGGTCCAGAGGCTGCTGCCACTTTGCCAGTTTCCCCCACCCACGGCTCTCGGCGATCTCAGCTTCTGTGCTGAAGGATGACAACAGGCCTCCAGGCACACGCACAATGAAGAAACAGCAGGGAAAGAGGCAAAGCAGCTCACATGCACAGAGGAGGAATGCATGCCATATCCATCTCCACAAGCCACTCCAATCCCTCATACAGTCATGTGAGCTGGCTGAGTGACAACGCAAAAAAGAGAGAGAGAAAGAAGGGGGGAGATTTTCCTTTCTGGAAGTGCTGGTAGCTCATCCTCCTTCCTTCCCCACATGATTCATGTTATAATCACCTCTGCATGCTCAGGACTTATCCATCACTGCATTTCACATGTACTGTGATAGCTCTAATCACAGCAGATCTTCTTAGGACAACCTCCTGCTTGGAAATGCAGGAATTCCAGAATGAAGAGCTTTCAGGGGTGCAAAGCCCTGCCGTTATCTAAGTGCACAAACTACTTGAAACTGGGGCAGGTGGTATTTTTGCACCCAAAGGGCTGCATTCCCTAAAGAGCAGCCTTGCGGGCCCAGAGGACAGGTGTGGGTGTGGCCAGGGGCAAAAGTGGGTGGGGCAATGGGTGCGAATCTTACCTGTGTATGCTAGTAGGCTAGTTTCTACTCACACTCACACACGCTCCTCTCTCGGTTTTCTATCCAGGGAAGCAGGAGGCACCACCAGAGCTCAAGGGCACATTCCAGACAGGCAAAAACACCTGAGGAGGGTGCAAAGCAGGGCTTGCGAGGGGTGTGTGTCCAGAGGGTCAGAGTGAAAGGCCTAGAAGGCTGTCCTTGGCCCTTGGACCTGACATTCCCAACCCCTGCCTTGCAACTACTCTGCAAGGTAAGTCAATATGATCACCCACCTCCCTTTGTCCCAAGTTGCCTTTAGACTGCAGAACTGACCTCCTCCACCAGCCAGCAGAACTGAGGGCTACTGAGAGGCTGTTCCACCAGACTCCAATGAAGGCTCTTATGGAGCAAGAGGGAAATCAGCTTGGGCTCCTCCACTGGTCAGAGAAGGAGCAGGTGAAAGGAGTTTGCTTTCATTCCCTCTCTGTGAGAAAGAACTCTAAAATGCAGATTGTTTTGAATTCCTCCCCATCCTGATTGCCTCCCAGCTTGATCTCATGTCTGGATAAGTCACTCTGCTTAGTTGCTAAATAATACCTCCAGACCACCCATCTTAACTGACTTTCTGATAACTCTTAAGGCACCTCATCAAATGATCTCCATTGTTACACTTCCAACAGGAGTAATATACCGTATTTTTCGCCCTATAGGACGCACTTTTTCACCTCCAAAAATGAAGGGGAAATGTGTGTGCGTCCTATGGGGTGAATGCAGGCTTTCGCTGAAGCCTGGAGAGCGAGAGGAGTCGGTGCACACCGACCCCTCTCGCTCTCCAGGCTTCAGGAGAGCCCCACCGCCAGCCCCACAAACTGGGGGGGAGAAGCCTGACTTGGTTAGAAGGCTGGCGGGGGGAGAAGCCTGCTCCTCCCCGTCGCCAGCCCCGCAAACTCGGGGGACAGCAGGAGAGGCACGGCGCGCCTTTCCCTCTGTCCCCCGACTTGGTTAGAAGGCTGGCGGGGGGAGAAGCCTGCTCCTCCCCGTCGCCAGCCCCGCAAACTCGGGGGACAGCGGGAGAGGCGCAGCATGCCTTTCCCGCTGTCCCCCAACTTGGTTAGAAGGCTGGCGGAGGGCTTCCCCCTCCTCCAGCCCCGCAAACTCCCAGAGCGAGGCCAAAGCTGCACGCAGCTTCGGCATCACTCTGGGTCCCGTTCTGGGGGCTGGGGGAGGGGGAAGCTTGGGCTTCCCCCGCCCCAGCCCCGCGCGTGGGGGAAAATTTTTTTTTCCTTTATTCCCCCCCCCCCAAATCTAGGTGCGTCCTATGGGCCGGTGCGTCCTATAGGGCGAAAAATACGGTAAGCAGTATTCAGGAAAAGGTACCAGGAGCTGAACAGAAGGCTCTGGGGTGAGATCCAGGCTCACATTAAGCCTCTGTGCAATATTATGCCATATCATAGAATTGTAGAGTTGGAAGGACCACCAGGGCCACCTAGTCCAATAAAGGAAACTTTTGCCCAGTCTGGGGTTTGAACCCATGGCAATTAGATTAAGAGACTCGTTCTCTACTGACTGAGCTATGCATTTTCTCTGCTTAATATTTCTCAGCCACCTTTTGCTCTCAGAAGCGTTCCTGTAATGATGGGCTGCTTGATGGAAATCTTACTTAACGGCTGCCGTGAGTGATTTGGCTTTTCATCCCAAGCCACAATTACCACCATCCTTTAAATATTTCAGTCTCCTTTGGAGGAGCACTTGCCTGCAGGGAGCCCACAAATGCCCATTCCTGGTAATCTTTCTAACGAGACAGGGATGAAGAACCTTCTGCAGTCAGGGGGCCACATTCCCTTGCATGAAATCTTCCAGGGGCCACATGCCGAGGGCAGGGTGGGGCCTGGGGCAAAAGCAATCAGAGCAATAGATTGCAGCTCCAGTACAGTAGGCTATAATCCAGCCACACAATTTCAGGGACTGGCTGGGTGCAGAGGAATGGTTGGAGCCTCCGGCCGAAGAGCCCCCCACGGAAGCAGCTGGGGAGGAAAGCCCATAGCCAGGAATGTGGTGTTGTGAGTCTGAAGACAGGTCAGAGTAGGAGGGATGCTGGGAGGTGGGAGAAACAACAGGCTCGAGGGAAAGAGAAGGCCAGAGGCAGAAAACCCTTCGTAGGCTTGCCAGAAGGAACAACCCCCTGTGATGTTAACATATGAGAGTGCTGGAGGTGAAATAGTTAAACAAGTTACCCAATCAGAACCCAGGGGGTGGAGTCAGAGGGACTATAAAACCAGCTCTGGGAGGGGTGAAGGAGGAGTTTGTTGGGAGTTGGGTGGTTGGTTGGAGTGGGAGTGAATTGGGATAGAGTCTGTGGGTCGGCTGAGTTAGTGTAGTGAAATAAGCTGAGTCAGGAACAGTTAAGTGTAGAACAGAGAGGTGGTGTAGTGAGTGAGAGCAGATAGAGGAAGTTATAGGTCTAGATAGGCATCCCATGATTGTAATGGGCCGATACCATTTATGAAACCACACACTTGTTAAACTGCAATAAATAAACAGAAGTTTATTTTCCAATTTAACCCTGACTGGACTCAGTATTGTACCAGGTAGGGCCTGGGTGGTGGCAGCGAGAAATAAAGTGGTGGCACAGGGATCAATAGACCGTGAAACATCCGGGGACCCTGTGTGATCACCCCCCCCTTCCCTTACACATTGCTGGGGGGAATCTCTCAATATGGGGGGGGGGGGAGGAAAGCCCCATTTTGCCACTTCCACTGATGGGCTTCATTCACGAGATGAATCCCACCCAGAAAACATGGAAAGGATATTCAATATGAGGATTCCAAAGCAGAAAAGCTGGCAACTTGGAAAAGGTCAGGTTTTGGCTCACAGCTCTGTTTAGAAGTTGAGCCCTATCAAGCTTGCCAACCTCCTGAGTTATAGGAGACGGGAGCACAATTTTCTGACTGTGCAGTTTGGATATAGGGAAGCTGAACTCTAATGAACTTTGGCTGCCAGATCCATTACTCCAGATGGGTTTCATTCCCTCTTTCCCACCCAACCCAGTATTTTTGATTCCACAACTAGGTCATTTTGCACATAGCTCAGAGTCAATCTTCAAGTCAGCCAATCTCATGAGAAATGGCACGCTCTTGGAATTCCGTAGAGTACGGAAATTCAGGACTTGCTCAGAAGCAAAACTCAACCCCTGGCATATATATATATATTTTTTAATGGAGTCAGCTTTATTAATATCAGCAGGAGATGCCTGGCCTGAGCAGTTATAAGCCCTAATAGAATTTAAAAGAATTAGCTTCAGTCATCAGTTAGACAGGCTGCACAGATGGATGCTTAATAGCTTTCATGCTGAGCCCAGGCCTGGTACCAGAAACGGTTCTCATAGGAACCCCGGACAACCCACAAGTGGAAGACTTGGAGGAGCAAGTAGGGCCCCTGTAACCATTGTTGGTGACCCCCTGAAGGGGCTCCCAGTCCTTGAGAAAGGTCCGGGTCAAAGAAAGGCAATATAGCACACATCTATGAAGTCTCTGCACAGCTCATGAGCAAGGGGTCTCCTCATGAGCAAGCAGTTCATAAAACGGCTTCACTACCAATAGTGGTGGTTTGGGTGTTGTCTTGGGGTCTAAAGTATGTAAGGCATCCCTTGGGAGTCTTTGGAAATAACCAAAGTCCCTGGCTTCTTGGTCAGACGATCATGCCTAGCATTGGTGCATGTTGCTTGAGCACCTGATGGTGGTGCCTCACCTTGCCTCTAGATCATGTTTTCATGCTGGACACTGGCTCCTTTGGACAGCGCTGCACATGCAACCTTATTCTGGTTGGTGAGGGTTTTGTGAAGAGGCTTATAATAAATCATAATAATACTGTTGTCTTTGTTATTGTGCTATATATTTTTTGTGTTTTACTTTGTAAACTGCCCTGTGATCTCTGGATGAAGGGCAGAATAGAAATTTAATTAATTAATTAATTAATTAATTAATTAATTAATAATTTAAAAAAACCTCCTTGAAGTGGGACCTTTCTCCCTGAGGGCACCCACAGGAGTGCTATGAAGATGGTGGCATTGCGTACACTTTGCCCAATGGCAGCACATTAGTTTGTTCCCTCTAGAGCAGTGGTTCCCAATTAGGGGTCCCCTGAGGGCCGTGGATCACACCCAGGGGGTCCGCAGCACCACCCCCTGCCAGGGATTTGTTTATCTTGCTAACTGGACAGTGAGAGCCTTCCACGGGTCATCCAGCCTCTGCTCACAACCAGCGCCTGCTTGCTGGTAGGGGGGAAACTTGTGAAGGATTTGCTGAATGTCAAGTGAGCTGGGATTGGGCACAAACCTCTGGCACAGTTTCTTAGGGCTCTTGCAATTGGGGTGGAGAGGGGGAGAGAGAGTTCAAACAGCTCACATGCTTATCGTTTAAAAAAATGTAAAGGATTCCTTCTCCTCGCTCTCTACTTTTTAACTGAAAAGAACTTCTATTCGCTTTCAACAACAAGTTTAGAGGACTCTCCCACTGCTTGTAGGTAGGGTTTTCAGTGAATCTTGCCTGATGAGTTTGGGATTCATGTCTCATCTTGGAAGTCCAACAGGGGAAGCAGTTAAGCACATTGCCACTATGATTAGCACAACAGCTCAACCTCTGATGATTTAGTTTAGTTGCCAGGGCTGGGCGATACTTTCTTTTCAACTTTGTGATATATCAGCAGCTAAAGACCGGTATATGCAGATATATCACGATGACTGGACTTTATCTCGATTGCTACGTTCCACCTTAGGGAAGGAAGAAGCAGCCGAGATACATGGCCCAGTCCTACACCGTGAGCAAGTCCTGTCCGGGCTCCATGCAATCAGAGAGGGCGCTTCGGAGCCAGACAGTCAATAGCCCTGGTTAACTCCGCATTCCAGCGGGCCACCAGGGAATCAGCTGAAAGGCCATCAACATGGGCTAAAGCATCCCCTACCACTCTCTGGAAACCGTTTGGATCCATTAAGTGCTGGGGGTGGACCATCCGAATCAGTCCCACCTCCCTGCAGAGGGGAAGGGTCGCGGAGAAGTCCAGTTGTACCAGGAAGTGGTCTGACCATGGCACTTCTTTTGTTTCGCTTTTACTTAGTGTCAGATCAGCAACATCCATTGCTAATATGTACCATCTCAGATTAGAAGTAAGGAATAGCATGTTTGAATATTCTCTCATATAAAATGCCTTCTGCATATAGAGCAATTGCAAGTTAGCTACACAATTACTTTTCTTTCTTTCTTTAGTTGTAGTGGAGCAATGAAGACAAGTTTTTCCTACTGTCTGGGGATAGGCAATTTGTGATAATATCACAAATTTTATGGTCTGGTGTGTGTGTTTTTTAGTATACCTAAAATCCTTTGCTTATTAGGGGCTACCTGACATTTTCTTCAAAAAATTGCTTTGCACAGGTAACAACCATAGAGTTATCAAAATTTTCAAAAGTAGGGGGTTCCTGGCTTGGCTTTTGAAAAATAGAGGGTCCTCAGTAATTAGCTAATTGGAAACCACTGGTATAGAGCACTACTATTATTAACACACAAATATCTGCAATGAGTTGCCTTGGAAGATGCCCCAGGGACATCAGTTAGCCTAAAATCAGTAGAAGCTGGTCTACGAGGGTGAAAGGGTTACTGCCCCACCAACTTCAGTCTGCCTTCAGCTGGCCCTGATCTGCCTGCTTGCCTTTTTCCAATTAATATTTATTGGGGGTTTTCTTTTTCTTTTTTCAAATTCCCACCTGCCTGCTTTCCTACTTACATCTAATGGGGGGGGGAGAGAGAGCACTATCAGATGCCTCCTTCTTAGTCACAATGCTGCCCTTATACAACTCAGCAGCAAGGAGGAGTCTGGGAATGCAGCGGGAATTAATTGGCTCCACCTGCTCTGGCGCCACCTACAGTTGGGCTCCTTGCTTTCTATCCTACCAGTCCCAAAGGGAGCCAGACACCACAGTTCAAAATAGGGCTATGAGGTTGTTCACTGGGACTGGGTGCTTTGATCATATTTATGTCAGGGCTTTCTCATCTGCACTGTCTTCCAGTCCATCCAGTCCTTTTTAAGGCCCTGGTAGCAAGGTTCTGGAAAAGGCTGCTTCTTCCCACACACCCCTTAGAATCATAGAATCATAGAGTTGGAAGAGACCACAAGGGTCATCGAGTCCAACCCCCTGCCAAGCAGGAAACACCATCAGAGCACTCCTGACATATGGTTGTCAAGCCTCTGCTTAAAGACCTCCAAAGAAGGAGACTCCACCGCAGACCCTTCCCAGACCTTGCAATCCTCTTTGGTGACCTTTATCCAGGCACCCCCTGCCAAGGGAGGTATGGCTAGCAGCTACTAGAGAGGGGGTCTTTTTGGTGTTGGCATCCCAATTAAGGAATGCTCTCCCTATAGGGATTCACTTGGGCCCTACTCTGCAGTCTTTCTGGTGACAGGTAAAGACCCTTTTTATGTTCTCAGGCAGTATTACTATCGTCACCATTGATACAGTTGTCTCAAAGCAACAATAAAAGCAGCGTAAACAAAAAAAAACAAAACCCTGATAAAGCCAAAAAAACCAACAGATATTTTTAAAACAAAATTTACATCATACAAAATAGACACTCATGGCAAAGACTCATTTATCCAGCTGAGAAAGTGTATTGGAACAAAAATGTCTTCCATTGTTGTTGGGCAATGCTGAGAGTGGGTGCCTGTCATATCTCAACAGGAATGCTGTTCCACATAGCATATGGTTACCAGACATCCCCGTTTCCTGGAGACAGTCCCTGGATTTACAAATCTGTCCCCAGAAAAAATCCATCCCCGGAACGTCTCCAGATTTCATTTAATGTCCCTGGATTTATATTTTTTAAGTGTGGTAGATTTATTAGTAGGGAATGAATGTTGCGTGATTGGTTCAATGGCACAAGACACATCATATGGGGATTTCTGGCACGGCAAAATGGCAGGCACCATGGCAGCAAGCAGCTCCTGAAGCCAGCCAGAGCCAACTGCACTACCAGGCTTGATCCGGGCTACTGAGACTGCCGCTGCCATTGCCAAGGGGGAACCAGGGATGCCCGGCACGTCAACTCCGGAAAACCCCGGAGCCAACACAGGGAGAATGAGGATAGGAGAAGGAGAAGGAAGCGAGAGAAAGAGGAGGAGAAAAAAAGAGGGGAGCCCTGACCTTGCCCTGCTGCCACCGCCACTGCCGCTAAGGAGTAGAGTTAGGGTAAGAACTTGTGGCTGAGCCTACTCCACGGCTGCTAGTGCTCCAAGAGAGCAGACCAGGGCGCAGAGGAAGGCCATGCGTCAGAGGAGACCACAGAAGAGAATATATTACTTCTTTTTTTAAAAAAAACAAAACTTTTTTAATAACTTTTTTTTATCTTTTCCAAAAAAAAGAAAGTGTCCCAAGATTCTTTAAAAAAAAATCTGGTAACCTTAACATAGCAGGCTTCTCAGCAGCATAGCTAGCCGCTTGGGTGCCTGGTGTGGGGGCGTGTCCTGCAGCCGGGGGCGGGGCGATCTGTCCATGGGGGCGGGGCAAGCCTCTCCACTGCCTCCCTCTCAGCTGTAGGGCAGCTGAGGGAGAGGCAGTAGGCAGACACAAGTCCCACGCTGCCGTTTCAGGCAGCGCGGAACCTGCAGGCATCTATGCCACCACGTCACTCCTAAAAAGTTTCATGAGCCCAATTTTTAATTTTTTATTTTAAACTCATTTTGTCACACACTCCCTCTCAGTGATAACACCTGGGGGGGCTGCAGCCCCCCGCACCCCCGCTTCCTCCGCCACTGTTTCTCAGATCTTTGAAACTAGCAGGAGAAAATCTCCTACAGGCCACAGTGAACTACGGGGTACAGTGGTGCCTCGCAAGACGAAATTAATTCGCTCTGCGAGTTTTTTCGTCTTGTGAATTTTTCGTCTTGCGAAGCACGGTTTCCCATAGGAAATGCATTGACGGTTTCCCATAGGAATGCATTGACGGTTTTAAGAAAAAGGCGCAAGACGTTTTAGTCTTGCTAAGCAAGCCCATAGGGAAATTCGTCTTGCGAAGCAGCTCAAAAAACAAAAAACACTTTCGTCTTGCGAGTTTTTCGTCTTGCGAGGCATTCATCTTGCGAGGTACCACTGTATAAAAGGGATAATGCAGTCTCTCAAGAAACATATAGGACCCTATATATTAGTGTCAACACATTGAGCTTTGTCCAGCAACAGGTTGGCATTTTAAAGCTAATCTTACTGTCCTTACTAAACTTTAAAGTTGTTGAAATTAAAATATTGCCCTGGGAATTTTTATACTATCCATTCTCACAGCTTATCATCAGGTTGTACCAAGTTCTATTCAAAGCAGGTCCACTGAAATTAATGGATCTAATGGATCACATTGCTAGGGCTAAAAGGTTGCTGAAAATCCCTGGAAATCTCTCCCAATATGTGGGCTTTGGGGCTTCAGCAAATAATAATAATAATAATAATAATAATAATAATAATAATAATAATAATTTTTATTTATACCCCACCCTCCCCAGCCAAGGCCGGGCTCAGAGCGGCTTACAAGCAATAATAAAAACAAGTTGAATGATTACAACTTAAAAACAAAATTAAAATACAGCATTAAAATATTGAAACATTAAAATATTAAAATGTAGCCTCATCGCAGGAGGAGAAGGGAAAGAAAAAAGAAAGAGAGGGAGGGAATCAAATTGGCTCCAAGCCAAAAGCCAATGTCTCAACCAGATCAACACTGACGCACACCAATAAGGATATTTTATTCCGCAGCAGAAAATAAACAAAGCAATCACACCCTTTCACAGCAAAACATGCAGACTTACAAACTCAGAAGCCAAGTAGAAAAGCAGTGATCTCTATCAATGAAGGACGTGTCCGAATAACAGCAACCATCAAGGATTTGCCTCAGTTGCTCAAGGAGTGGGAGCAAGAAAGGTTGAGTTCTCTTCTTACCTCCTATTAATGCCTTATTTTATAATTATTGATTTCTGTGCTAGAGCTGGCAAGTCCATTGGTTAAAATTATGTCTCCCTATGGAAAATGACAATAACTGTTGTCATTTTTTCCTCCTTTTTCATCCTACTTTACTTAACCACAGGATGATCTGGGGTTCTAAATCTCAGAGAATCCTCTTCAGTTCCTGTTCGCATCTGTTTTCCTATTGCAAGAAACTGGCATTGACCTGAAAGTTCATTAAACCTGAGCAAAACTTTAATACAGCGGCTATCAATTCCTTATTTGTGCTCTTTAACACTCAACTTTGATTTAACTAAAAAAAAATTAAGTAATAAGCAATTTCTTAATTATATCAAGTATTCTGAATCAGTATATCTATAATACAAAGGTTTAATATTTAAATCAGCACCAGAGAAGGCTGTTTCCCTAACACAAGCCAACTTCTAATCAATGTGAATACACAATGTGTGGTGTGTTTTCACAAAACTGGTAAACTGAAAACTTTAATAATAATGTTCATTATTTTCAATAGGTCTAGTTTGAGTATGACTAGCAGTGGATAAAACTAATTGTGTTTTAATGTTCTCATTCATACAGAGTTACTTTGCCTCCATGCTGCCAATATTTTGTGGGAAGGCACGAGGCAGAAATTTCGCTTTCCGCCATTGAAGTGGGTTAAAAGGTTCTCAGTTGTCCTAGAGCAACAAATTCAGTTTAAAAATAACAGACTATTTGCAATTAAGGAGAGGTCAAACTGGAAGAATTATCATATTGTGCTGATTAGAGCTGATGGGAGTTATAGTTCAAGGCACCAGGAGGTCACAAGGTTGGCAGAAGCTGATTTTAATCAAATCACACCTGCTGCACTTCCCCCAAACAAACAGAACGATTCAGAACATAATATGCTGAATGTGGCATTGCAGTCAATTTCAGAGTGCAGAAATGTTCAATTTGAACTCCGAGACTTGCCCTAGCCACTAACTAATACAGGCAGAAAGCTTTTCTTACATGCTGCTGGTGATCCCAAGCTGAGTCTGGACTCAGAGGTCTCTCCTGGCAAACGGGCTCTGCAGATTTGCTTTCCGCTGTGGACTTTCTGGAGTCTGCTAACTCCACCTGAAGACACTCCAGCTGGGGATTTGGGTTAAGCATTTGTAGATCTTAGCTTGTGAAATCATGGCAGTTACCTGGTCAGCTTTCAAGGTGTTGACACAGAGCAGACAAAGGTCAATCCCAACAGCCCACTCAGGAAGGAAGGAAGGAAGGAAGGAAGGAAGATTGGGGTCTTTGGTGGGGAGTGTAACAAAATGTCAAACTTACCCAATTCCAGCCTTTTCTATCATCTGTTAACAGGCACAGCCTGGCTGTGGTGATTCATGCACTGGTAACCTCAAGACTTGATTACTGCAATACACACTGTATGGGGCTACACTTGCACCTGGTTCGGAAGCTCCAGGTGGTTTAAAATGCTACAGATTGTTGATCAGGAAATATTATTCCTGCCCAGCACATAAATCCAGTGCTCAAAAGCTTGTGATGGCTACCCACATGTAACTGGGCCAGGTTCAAAGTTCTTGTATTAATTTACAAAGCCCTTAGCAACTTGACTCCAGGAGAGTTAAGGACCACCAAGTCCTTTATATTCCTGCCCCACACTGCCAATTTAAATGTATCCCTATTGTGTTTCATGACTTCCCTGATTTTGTATGTGAGCTGGAGCTGGTCTGTGACCAAAATAATAAATTCATTCATTCCTACCCCATAACTGAAATATCTGAGGGAGTTTTTGTTATTTGTCCCCCCCCCCCCAATGGCGTAGATACATGGATCGCAACTATTTGAAGTCATGCATTCAGCTTTGTGGCTCAAGCTTGTCAAACTCCCTCCTGACTTAGCAGAGGCATACCTCGGATACCTTGAGCCCTTGGCAAGGAGCTGTATTCAGTGGCATAGCGTGGGTTGTCAGCACCCGGGGCAAGGCAAGTAATTTGCGCCCCCTAACCCGTGGATTTGCACCCCCTAACCCTAACCCCCAGATGTTGCGCCTGGTGCGGCCGGGCCCCCCCCCTGCACCCCCCACGCTACGCCACTGGCTGCATTGGCACAGTTGTGTTGGCACCTCGCAGTAAAGTAAAATAAAATCACTTTATCGCAGTAGCCACCTTAAAAATGACCACATTTACATGGCCCAAGTACTCAAAATGTCTGGAGTGAGGCTGAGGCAAAAGAGGAAAGGTGAAAAAAAATTGCACACTTTTGTGGCACAGTGCAAGAAGGATGGGAAGCTTCTCTCACATTTGATCTTTCTGGGAGAGTGGTCGTGCATCACCACAAGAAGAAGAAGAGTTTGGATTTGATATCCCGCTTTATCACTACCCTAAGGAGTCTCAAAGTGGCTAACAATCTCCTTTCCCTTCCTCCCCCACAACAAACACTCTGTGAGGTGAGTGGGGCTGAGAGACTTCAGAGAAGTGTGACTAGCCCAAGGTCACCCAGCAGCTGGATGTGGAGGAGCGGAGACACGAACCCGGTTCACCAGATTACAAGTCCACCGCTCTGAACCACTACACCACACTGGCTCTCCAAACATATCCACCATATGCTACATAGTCTGGTGGGTGGTTTTTTTTTGGGGGGGGGGGGAGCTGGGCCTGCACTCCTGTCCAGTTTCGCCAATCCCTAGATATGCCTCTGTGACTAAGTTTAGATGGGAACCGTCGCTGAACTTCAGGCACATGACTAAGAGCAGCGATCGGTAACCTAAGGCCCATGGGCCACAAGTGGCCCATGGAGGTCATTTAACTGGCCCGTGGACCCCCGCTGCCCGCTTGGGGACCCCCGCCACCTGCTCAGTTGGCTCCCGTGCGCCTGCAGCCAATGGGAAGCTGTGCACGCCTCTTCAGCACCAGAAAGAGCTCCGGAAAGAGAGTGTGCGCCAACTCCGGCTCACCACAGCGTCTGCACCGGCCCAAGTCACAGAAACTTTGCTGACCCCTGACTAAGAGTTTCTTATACCTGCAGGCATTTCAAGGAAGGTTTTTTGTTGTTTCTCTGATGATTTTTTTAAAAATAATATTTATTAGAAGTTTAATAGTTACAGGGGGAAAAGGGGGGGGAAAACAATAAAAAATTTAACGAACAATACATCAAAACCAAAAAGAAAAACAAAAAAACAATACATCAAAACAACAAAAAACCAAAAACATTTAAAAACACATCCAATATTTCCATGTTTTTACCTTTCATTTACTTGTTCCATCGACCTCCTCACACCTCCCTTTTTTGTATTCTAGTTCAATTAGCTATTTCAGCAAATCTTTTCCATCTTTCTCAATTTTTTGTTCTATAATTTATCTTAACACAATCTAACTTTAAATTTTCCACTTTGGCCCATTAACAATCAGTTTTTGCTTAATTCTTTATAACATTTCTGCTAAAACCATATAACTTCATTCCAGCATTCTTCTAACATTCATTTCTCTGATGATTTTTTAAAATGGTTATTATTCTTTGTATTATTATTTTTAAATTATGTGCACCACTCTTCCCTCACTGATGCCTTTTTCCCCAGTAACTACCTGTAGACTGTTTGATTTTCAGGCTTGGTTTCCTTCCTGCTTCTTCTTCAGTATTAGTGTCAGACCTTTCTTTTGCTCGTCTCATGACTCCATGATGGCCACATGTAAGTTTGCGCTCAGAATGGTTTGTTTGCCAAGAGTAATAACCCTTAAGTTTATTTACTCATTCATTCATTCATTCAGCCAGGTTGGCATGCATCTGTCTCAAGAAACCATGGAATGCGCCTCCAGGAATGAAGTCAAACTGCTATATTAGCAGCACTGAAATTACTTCCTCGGGGTGCAAGCCCGGGGTGCAGTGTGTATGGAGGTCCTGGGCTGCTCAGGCGTCAAGACCCCCCTCTTGGCCTTGCTGATGTGGTCCAAAGAAAAGAAGATATATTACCATACTATTTACTTACTTATTCCTGCACTGCTATATATGACAAACTTTACATCAGCCAGGCTAGCCAAATGCCCAGCCTTGTTTGCCCTCTGGAAAAAGCTGGGGGGGGGGGGCTGGCACAAGCACCTCTCTTAAATAAAGCTTTTAACAGCATTGTTCTGTTTTCATTTGGTTGCTTTGAAAAAAATCAGCAATATACATTATCAGATTCTTCCTTAACATGGCATGCCACCAAACTGTATTCTGCATCTCATCATTTTAATACTGAATAAACAAGTTCCAGGTCTGTACAAATAAATCGTTTTGTTCTCTTAACTCCCCTAGTTCTTTTAATATTGGTAAGTTTAACCATATAGGCCAGATCCAAAAATTCTGAGGCAGCAGTCCTCGGTTGATAAGTGGATCCACCTCTCAACCATGCATTATTTGTATTACACACCAGTTATAAATAGAAAGCTATAAATAGCACCTTTCAGTTCCATCTTTGTGGGAACAAAGTAAAGCAGTCGATACGGGCACCCCAATGCCTCTTCCCCAAAGAAGGTGTAAAGTTGAATTACCTCCACTGCACAGAGATAAAACTGCTTCCTTTTCTGCCCAGATTCCAGTCCACAAAGTACTTCTGAAACTCGATACTGCTCCAGAAAATCCTCAGTTCCAGAAGAAGCACATGGAAGGCATTGCCTCTTCTGAAATCCGAGTTGCACCTTCCTCCTCCTCCTCTTCCTCCCCTCCCCCCACCCAACATACAACCTCTTTAAGAGCAGGTTATTTTGGAAAGAGTGTGCCGCCTTCATTCCTGTTCCTTTGCCATCCGGAGTTCCCTTACATGGTCAAGAGAGGGGATTTGACAGGTCCCAGGAGGCTTTTCCCTAAGGCAAACAGATTTCCCATAAGGGAAAGTCAGGGGGAGGAAGGCTGAATTTGTGCTTCTGTCCTGCAGCACAAATAACATAAGCAAATGACAACGGGAAGCTGGGATGGAAATTATCTTTGCCACTCATACAGAATAATTTTGCAAGCTCCAAATCCTACTGGAGTGGGGAAGACACTGTACAGGGTGGCAGCAACCTGATTTAGGCACCACAGCATCAAAGCAACAGAGGACCTGCTAATCTAACTTAATATAAAAGGTAAAGGGACCCCTGACCATTAGGTCCAATCATGGATGACTCTGGGGTTGCGGCGCTCATCTCGCTTTATTGGCCGAGGGAGCCAGCACACAGCTTCCGGGTCATGTGGCCAGCATGACTAAGCCGCTTCTGGCGAACCAGAGCAGTGCACGGAAACGCCGTTTACCTTCCCGCTGGAGAGGTACCTATTTATCTACTTGCACTTTGACGTGCTTTCGAACTGCTTTGTTGGCAGGAGCAGGGACCGAGCAACGGGAGCTCACCCCGTCATGGGGATTCGAACCACCAACCTTCTGATTGGCAAGTTCTAGGCTATGTGGTTTAACCCACAGCGCCACCCGCATCCCTTTCCTTAAATAATTTGGGGCTCAGGGCAGGGCCAGCCCAATACATTTTATCACATGAGGCTAACCACAAAATGACACCTCCCCCACCAGGGAAGAAGAGGTGAGTGAAGATCTACATCAGGAACAATCGAGGAATAAAGATCTACACTGGAAATAAGCAGTGAGTGAAGATCTATGTTGGGAACAAGAGGTAGAATCAAATCAACCTTACCTAACAGCTGAAGTGGGAATCAAAGGCATTAATGGAGGGGAAAGGAGCATGCACTGAATCACACTGGGCAAGCACAGACCCCAGGAGACCACAGAAGACAGCTTCTGCCATTTCCTTCCTAGGAATGGGGAAAGGCCAGCAGCCTCTCTGATTTGCAGAGGCCGTAATATTATTATTAATAATAATTTTATTTGTACCCCACAAATCTAACACAGTATACAAAGAACATAAAAACATAAAAACAGGCAATCAATTAATTAAAATACATCTTAAAATTAGTTCAGAGCAAATTAAAATCTGGACAGATGGCAGGCCACAGGTAAAATTGAGAGTGGTTAATATTCTCCAGGGCCAGCTGTTACCACTGGTCTTATAAAGGACCTGTGTGTGGGCTAGGAGGCCTCTTCAATGCTTGTTAAAGAAAAGAATCAGACTGAACCCAACCAAAGGCCTGGCGGAACAGCTCCCTCTTGCAGGCCTCACGGAAAGATGTCAAATCCCACAGGGCCCTGGTCTCTTGTGAGAGAATGTTCCACCAGGCTGGGGCCATGGCTGAAAAGGCCCTGGCTCTGGTCGAGGCCAGTCTAATCTCCCTGGGGCCTGGGATCTTCAGGGTGTTATTATTTGCAGACCTTAAGGTCCTCCGTGGGGCATAGCAGGAGAGGTGGTCCCATAGGTATGGGTCCTAGAGGCGGCAGTGGGGTGAGATCAAAGGAGGAGGCAGATCCAGCCTCCAAAGAGGTTGTGCCATTGCAGCAGCAGGGCATACACTCCTTGGAAGCCATGGATCCTACTACCTGAGTCAGTTGCCTCCCCTGGCCAAAAGGATGAGTGGGCCATGGCTCTGGATGTTACAAAATAATAATAATAATAATAATAATAATAATAATAATAATAATAATAATAATAAATTTATTTATACCCCACCCATCTGGCTGGGTTTCCCCAGACACTCTGGGTGGCTTCCAACAGAACACTAAAATACAATAACCTATTAAACATTATTTTTTTAAAAAAAATATTTATTCAAATTTTCACAAATACAGAAAAAATTGAAAAAGACAAAATACAGTAAAATAAGGAGAGAAAAAAACAAAGATATAAAAAAGTTAAAAATACATAAAAAACCACACCTCCACCCCACCAACAAGAGGAAAAAAAACATTTAAAAAAGAGACACTTCCATTTTTCAGAATTCCATCCTTCAATAACTTATTTCCTCGACCTCCTCCCACCTCCCTTTTTGTATTGCAATTACTAATTAAGTCAGCAAATTATTTCCATCTTTCACTGCTTACTCACATATTTATCTTAATCCATTTAAACCTTATCCTCCCATCAACATCTAAAAGATTATCTATACTCCAATCTAATAAAGAGAGAAAAGAGAAAAACCTTAAATCTTATACCCTTAAATCCTAAAATCTCAAATCCTTATTGTATTTCCACTAAAGTCATATAAATTCATTCCACCATCTCCCAACTTTCCTTAATTATACAGTATTATACTAAATGCTGTTTTAAAAAATTCCCAATTTTTCCCCACCATCTCTTCCCCTTGGTTTCGGATTTTATCAGTCTTTTCTGCTAATTTTATCAGTCTTTTCTGTCAGTTCCATTAATTCCATCAACCTGGTGCTACCTATTAAACATTAAAAGCTTCCCTAAAGAGGGCTTCCTTCAGATGTCTTCCAAATGTCATATAGTTGTTCTTCTCTTTGACATCTGGTAGGAGGGCATTCCACAGGGCAGGTGCCACTACTGAGAAGGCCCCCTGCCTGGTTCCCTGTAGCTTTGCTTCTCGCAGCGAGGGAACCGCCAGAAGGCCCTCGGCGCTGGACCTCAGTGTCCGGGCAGAACAATGGGGGTGGAGACGCTCCTTCAGGTATACAGGACCGAGGCCGTTTAGGGCCTTAAAGGTCAGCACCAACACTTTGAATTGTGCTCGGAAACGTACTGGGATCAAAAGATCAAAGCAGACTTTAAAGCAGTGTTTCTCAAACTTGGGTCTCCAGCTGTGGTTGGACTACTACTCACATCATCCCTGACTACTGGTTCTGCTATAGCTAGGGATGATTGGAGTTGTAAGTCCATGTTAGAGAAACACTTGCTTGACGTATTGGCCGTTCCATGTCAAAATGCAAGTAGATAAATAGGTACCACTTCAGCGGGAGGGTAAACGGCGTTTCTGTGCGCTGCTCTGGTTTGCCAGAAGCGGCTTAGTCATGCTGGCCACATGACCCGGAAGCTGTACGCCGGCTCCCTCGGCCAATAAAGCAAGATGAGCGCCGCAACCCCAGAGTCGGCCACGACTGGAGCTAATGGTCAGGGGTCCCTTTACCTTTAACTTTGGAACCTTTCGTTTTCAGCTTTTTTGTGAGCAGGGGATACAAAGGAACTGAACAAGGAAGAATATTCCATTGGTATTGGGGCCGTGATTAAAAATCGGTCCTGCTCCAGAGGCATGGGACGACAATCCATCAAAGCTCTCAAAAATATGGCACCCGGAGTGGAGCCTTATTGGCTGCAGTGAGGTATTTGAGGCGTAAGTCCCAGCGCTCTGTTCCTTGGTTCGGGGGGGGGGGTTCCAAATTGGAATCCAGACAATGGCAACAAGAAGCTGTGCACTAGCAGTCCATCACCATCAGTTTCTTCAAAGCAACATGAGTGACAATGAGCTTGGCCAATCAGATGCCGGCTTTGGTGCTGGAGCATGGAGGGGGTTGGTTCAGCACCTGTTTGGCTGAGCTTGTTGCTGCTGCAGCTGACGGTTATTGCTTTTTAAAAAAAAAAAAATTGTCCACTCCAATGCAGAGCAGAAGGCATGTTCCACATGCAAAATTTCTCAGCTCGCTCCTTTCCTGTGGCACATTTTGAGTGTGATTTGCATTCCGGATGAGCAGCATTTGCACTTGGAATTCTTCCAATGATACTTAGCAATTATGTTTTTTTCAGATCATCATTTAGTCCCCCAAACTATACATGTTCCTACACTGTTATTATAACAACGATAACAGTGTTATAACAATATGACTTTTCTTTCTTTCTTTTCTTTCCATTCTACCTCTTGGTTCAGAATACAGTGGTACCCCGGGATGCGAACGGGATCCATTCCAGAGCCCCATTCACACCCTGAATAGAATGTAAGATGTGACGGTGCATCTGCGCGTGTGCGGGTTGTGTTTTGCCGCTTCCGTGCATGTGTGCGACATCATTTTGAGCGCATGCGCATGCGGCAAAACCCAGAAGTATCGCGCTCCATTACTTCTGGGTTGCCACAGAGCGCAACCCAAAAGTGCTCAACCTGAAGCATATTCAACCCGAGGTATGACTGTACCAGTTTCCGTTCTGAAATCATTCATATCTACACACACCAAAACAAAAACCCCTGCACTCAGTTATCTATCGCAAGCTGTTGATTATCCCCAAACTAAATAGATGTGCTGATTAAATCCCAAATCTTAGCCAGTCGTCAGCTTTCTTCCTCTCTCAAATAATAGCATGTCAGCTTTGAGCACGGAAAGCTGTGAGTCCATCTAGCTCAGTCTTGCCTACGTTGAAAGAGCACGACTACCTTGAAAGAGCAGAAATCTGCCCATGCTCTGAGATCTCCTAGAGCAGCTAGATTGGCTCCCTCCTTGCAAGGCTGTTTTATTCTGGCAGGCCCTTGGGAATGGACTGGTTTGTTTTGTTTTAAGAAAGGGCTTCTATTACAGCTGTGCTGTTTTTACTACCTGTATTTTAATGTTTTGTTTAGCCTTATTAGAAATTAATTACTTTTTAATGATTATCTGTAAATAAATAAATGCTTTTAGCTTTTTGTATTCTATCTGTGAAGTTTTAATTTGTGTAATCCACGCTGAGTTCTGGTCTGCGGAAAATGTGGAGTATAAATAAATAGATAAGTAAATGATACACTGACTGGCAGCAGCTCTCCGGGGTTTCATATCCTGTGTATCCTCTATCCCAACTTAAATTAGGCATATAAAAAGACACTACAGTGGTATATATATTGCACCTGAACCAATAGGAGAATTTCATTGAACAGTATGATGTATAGGAGAAGGTTTTTGCATTACTCCAAGTGTATCTTTTGCCAAAGTTGTGGCAGGGGAAAGAGACAAGGCGTCATCTGTGGAAGCTTAAAATTCAACAGGCAAAGCAGTTTGCCACTGGGGGTCCAAGAAGCTGCACCTGTTTGATTTCTGCCTATCATGCGGCCCAAAACACATTGCTTCTTTCCTCCTTCTCTGGGAATTTTAACTTGACTTATGGGATGTTATCATCAGCTGAGCCTTTTCACAGCTTGGAGATGCAGGCAAGAGACACTTGTTAGACTTCTGGTTTGTGTAATGGTGTACAGTGGTACCTCTGGATGCGAACAGGATCCGTTCCGGAGCCCTGTTTGCATCCTGAGCAGAACAAAACCCGCGTCTGCACATGCGCGGGTCGCGATTCGCCGATTCTGCGCATGCACGTGACATCATTTTGAGCATCTGCGCATGTGCAAGTGGCAAAACCTGGAAATTACCCGTTCCGTTACTTCCGGGTCACTGCGGAACGCAACCTGAAAATGCTCAACCTGAAGCTACTTTAACCCTAGGCATGACTGTATTTATGTATGCAACAACAGCCGCTCGAATTATATATGCCCAGAGATGGAAAGAAGAAGTAGTCCCAACCAAGGAAGATTGGCAGCAGAAACTTACCAGAAGAATAAGAAGATAGACTTTTTGATTTAGAATAGGGAATACTATTTGAAAAACAATTGCAAACAGCTTAAAAGAGTAGCAGTATTAATTTTTAAAAATGAGCAATGAAACAAATTAAATAAATAAAGGATAAGTAACAAATGGATTTAAATTGGATATGCAGTGATAAAAGATATGACATAAGAAAGAGGGGAGGGGGTAGGTATTAATATCTGGTAATTTAAATTGCATGTGTAAATTTGTACTTTTATAAGTTTATAAATGAGAAAATGAGAAATAAAATGACAAAAGAGGGAGGCGTGAGTATTCTCTCAAACCCCTCGCACCTCAAAGAAAAACTAGCCATCTTAATAAAGGCACAGAGTCTCTTTGAGAAGCAAGGGTGGCAAAGCTGGAAGCAGGGCAGGGGAACAGAAATAACCAAGATTGGTCTGCCTGACCAGGTTGTAGTAAAGGCAATGTGGCCACATACTTCCTTGATTTAACAGCCATACAGTTTCATGTATAAGATCCATGGACCCTAGGAACAAGCAGGAGATGCCGGCAACTGAACCTGGAGCCTTCTGTACACAAAGCAGAGGCTCCACAACTGAGCTACATCTGTTCCCCTAGCAACAAACTAAGGTTCCAGTCCTCATTGTTCTGAATAAAGAGCTGATTTAAATAAAAGCACAGAGAGCTGCCTTCTAGCCTGTCAGGCCAATATTTGCCATTGCTTAGTATTTTTCTGGATCACTGCAGGTGGTGACAGCAGTCACGAAATTAAAAGACTCCTGCTTCTTGGGAGAAAAGCAATGACAAACCTAGACAGCATCTTAAACAGCAGAAATATCACCTTGCCAACAAAGGTCCGTATAGTTAAAGCTATGGTTTTCCCAGTAGTGATGTATGGAAGTGAGAGCTGGACCATAAAGAAGGCTGATTGCCGAAGAATTGATGCTTTTGAACTGTGGTGCTGGAGGAGACTCTTGAGAGTCCCATGGACTGCAAGAAGATCAAACCTATCCATTCTGAAGGAATCAGCCCTGAGTGCTCACTGGAAGGACAGATCCTGAAGCTGAGGCTTCAATACTTTGGCCCCCTCATGAGAAGAGAAGACTCCCTGGAAAAGATCCTGATGTTGGGAAAGATGGAGGGCACAAGGAGAAGGGGACGACAAAGGGCGAGATGGTTGGACAGTGTTCTTGAAGCTACGAACATGAGTTTGACCAAGCTGCAGGAGGCAGTGGAAGACAGGAGTGCCCGACATGCTCTGGTCCAGGGGGTCACGAAGAGTCGGACACGACTAAACATCTAAACAACAAAGTATTTTTCTGCACTGACTGGCAGTGGCTTTTCAGGATCTCAAGCAGGGCAATTTCCTAACCCTAACTGGAAAGGCAAAGGACTCAACCTGGGACCTTCTGCATGCAAAGCAGACGCCCTACCACTCCCTTTCATGGAGCCTTCTTGTTGAGAAGCAGTCTACCTTGGAATACCAGTTACCTTGGGAGCAACAGAGACCAAGTGGCTTCCCATGATCTCCCAAGGGGGCCAGTGAATGCAAGGACACCAGACTACTATGAGGCATGGCTACCCCTTGTGCTCAAGATCACATACTGACCCATCTCCTGGTTTCACAGGCAGTAGACCTCTGGCTTGGCCACCGGATGCTGTGGACATGCAACAGGGGGGAAGCCTGGCTGCCTTTTCTGTGCCGCTTGTGTTCTTCCCAGAGAAGTACCAGGGTGATGACTTTTGGAAACAGGATGTCAGACAAGTGTCACCTGGTGCAGCTTTTGACTGATCCCATCAAGCAGTTCCTACGCTCAAAAGGCTATTGAGATGCGTGTGTGTCAGGGGTTCAGGAGCAGAGTCACTGGAGAGGGAAGAAACAGAGAGCGAGGGGGAGGAGTCGGAAGGAAATGTCAGCGGCGACAGTAGTCCAAGATCTCTGAGTCTCTCCAGTGACTCGGAGGATTCACAGAAAGGGGCCCCCATGGTCAGGGCAAGGGGAGTGCCCAGGGGGACACCTCGGGAAGAAGGGGACTCAGAGAGTAGCAGCTGGAAATCCGGACCAGCGTCCCCCCCAGAGAGCAGTAGGGGGGAGGAGTCTAAGGCATCGGGATCAGGGAGCGCGCAGGCAGAGGGAGAACGTGAGGCAGGAGTGGCCACACCCTCGTCAGGGAGCGAGGAAACGGTCATCCGGAAAGTAAAACGCACGCGCGCGCCAAGTTCAAATGTACAGGAGGGCGGCAAGGTGGGCAGCCCGGGTAAGGAGCCAGGTCCTAAAGCCCGCCGAAGAGAGGGGGAGGAGTCAGAGGGGTCTAGCTCCGCGTCGGAAGAGTCCAGGAGGAATGAGACCCCGGGGGGTAGTAAGACCCAGAGGAAGAGAGAAAGAAGGAAGAGGTGGAGTAAGATTAGAGTCTTGAACTGGTGCACGGGGGGTGGAGATCCAGACAGAGCTTCGCCGGTCTAAAGTCCAGACGTAGGGCTGGGACGCTGAGACTTGTAAATGGAGACTATTCTTCAATAAAGACTTTGATACTGTACTATCGGCTAGCGTTGGTCCTTGGTGAGCTGGGACCCGGAGCCAGCCCTGACAGTAAGCTCTGTCTCCAATTTTAAAGTTTTGGCACCAAGAACCTCGCCACGTGAGTCGGCGCAGCGAGGACAGAGGAGGGGTGCTTACAGAGCTCACAAAACTCAGGCAAGATGACGACGGAAGAGAAGATAAAAGCCCTGCAAGAAGCGGTGACACAACTCAGCACTGAGGTAATTGCATCCAGGAAGAGAGAGGAGGAGATGGTTACCTCCTGCCGGGATCTCCAGGCCAGGTTGGACGTGCTTTCCAAAGAGGGGCAAACGGGAGCCAAGGCAGAAGGCATAGGTTTGGGGAGAAGGGGAGGAAGCCTTGTATCGCATTTCGACGGGAGTTTGCAGCAGTACCCCAACTTCAGAGCAGACCTGCTGTTTGCGCTGGATTTACTTGACAAAGACTTTAGAGATGAGAGAGAGAGAGTGGGGTTTATCTTGTCCCATTTGCATGGGGAAGCCAAAACGTGGCTGCGGAATCTATGGAGGGACAATGATCCAGCGCTCCAAGATGCGAAGGCTTTTATTAAAGCAATGGACTCATGCTTTTTATCAAAGGTAGACGTCGATATTGCCAGGAGGGACATACATGGACTTAAACAAGGCAAAGCCAGCGTGCGGCAGTACCATACTCGATTTTTCGGACTGGTTCATGCCCTGGGGTGGGAAAAAGATTCTGCGCCAGTCAGAGACCTCTTTTGGGAGGGGTTGAATGCAGATGTAAAAGCGGAGATTGGAAGAGGGGAGAGACCAAGGAGCACCCAGCAGGTAGTCCAGAGGGCTCTGGAGATCGGGGTGCATCTGGAAGAACGTCCTTGCAACAGGGAAGAAGGGCGTTGGGGAAGGGCACCAGCCAGAGCACCTCCCTTCTTTCCCAGAGAAGCAGCGCGTGCGCACTCCACACCCTCGCAGGGAGGGGGAGAAGAGCCGATGGAGATAGGAGGTGCCAGGGCTCAGTCAGCTAACAGAGCCCTAACACCGGGAGCAGCCAAAACGAAGCCTCCTAGAGGGAACAGGAAGTGCTACATCTGCGACAGTGCTCAACACATGGCGAAAGAGTGTCCCCAGAGGCTCCACAAGCACACTGCAGCCTCCGCAACAGTCGCTGAAGCAGCTCAATTGAAAACGCAGCAACAGTTAAACGACGGAGTCTGGCTGGAGGAAGAGGCACTGGGGTCCAGTCAGACAAGTCAATGAAACAATCCCCAGCACTTTTGCAACCCACAGACCCCCTCCCACCCAAACCAGTGGTGCAGCTCACAGCGTCTCTCCAACTGCCCAATGGACGCACTCTGGAGGTGCCGATCACCATTGACTCCGGCAGCAACGCTGACTTTATAGGACTGGAATTCATTCAGCAGCACAATATACCACTGCTACCAGCCACGCTGCCCCTGAACGTTGTCACGGTGGATGGCAGAGACTTGTTAGGGGGGCAGGTGGTGCAACAAACGCAACCAATGGTGATGCGGATTGGAAATCACCGAGAAGTTATCAGCTTTAATGTCACACACCTGTCGGACACGCCTGTAGTCCTCGGCATGAGTTGGCTGCACAGGCACAGCCCAGCATTGGCGTGGTACCAACGCCAACTGACCTTCGGCTCCTCCTATTGCGCGGAACATTGCATCCTTCCTAGCCCGGAAGAAGGAGGGGACGACCCGCAGCTACAATTAGGCACGCTGCAAGCAGTGCCTCGCAAGTATGCAGCGTTTTTGGAGGTTTTCTGCGAGAAGGAAGCGGACAAGCTGCCCCCCCACAGGCCCTATGACTGCAAGATTGACCTCCTGCCAGGAGCGACGCTGCCAGCCGGGAAACTGTATTCCATGTCTGAGGATGAGCTGCAGGAGCTCAAGGAGTTCATAGACCTCAACTTGAAGCGCGGTTTCATCCGGGAGTCGAAGGCAGCGGGGGGCAGTCCTGTATTCTTTGTGAAGAAGAGGGACACGCCCCAAAAAAGACTTGTGGTAGACTTCAGAATTTTAAATTCCAGAACCAAGCCCGCGGCCTTTCCCATGCCCAAGATAGATGACCTGCTGGCGACGGCGAGGAAAGGACGCGTTTTTACAAAGTTGGATCTGCGAGGGGCGTACAACCTGATTCGCATACGGGAAGGAGACGAGTGGAAGACTGCCATGTTCACGCCCCTGGGCACATATGAATACAGAGTTATGCCCTTCGGTTTACAAAATGGCGCCCACTGTTTTCAAGCTTTCATGCATCACGTCCTGGCGGGTCTCCTCTACAAGACATGCGTCTGCTTCTTGGACGACATCCTGATATTCTCAGAATCTGAGGAGGCCCACGAAGGTGACGTCAAGGAAGTTCTGCAGAGACTGCAGGAGCATCGGCTGTATGCCAAGCTGGAGAAGTGCCAGTTCGACAGGACGGAGGTGGATTTCCTGGGCTACAAGCTGTCGGACAAGGGGCTTGCCATGGACAGCGCCAAGGTTCGCGCAGTGTTGGACTGGAAGAGCCCGCGCAATCGGAAGGAGGTCCAGCGGTTTGTGGGGTTCGCCAACTTTTACCGCAAGTTCATCAAGGGGTTCGCGATGCAGACGGCGGCCATTACTGACACGCTCAGCTCTAAGAAGAAGAAGTTCATCTGGACGGAGCAAGCGGAGCAGTCCTTTCAGAACCTTAAGCGTCTCTTCTCGTCCGAAGGGCAGCTACTGCATGTGAATCCCAGCAAACCGATGAGGGTTGAAACAGACGCCTCAGACAGAGCCGTGGGCGCCGTACTGTTGCAGGAGGACCCGCATGGGAACTGGAGACCGTGTGCCTTCTACTCTAGGAAGCTCAGCAAGTCGGAGCAAAACTACACCATCTGGGACAGGGAGTTGCTGGCCATTCATGCAGCATTCAAGGCGTGGCGACACTTCCTCGTCGGGGCCAAGCACACCGTGCAGGTCCGCACGGATCATAAGAACCTGGAGTACTGGCGCACGGCAAGATTCCTAAACCAGCGGCACATCAGATGGGCGGAATTTTTCGCGGATTTCGACTTCAGGATAGAATACATCCCAGGCGACAACAACATCATGGCGGATGCACTGTCCAGGAAGCCGCAATACCTCGAAGAGGCGGCACCAGCAGCGGCCAAGCACATTTTCGCTCCGAAAGCGTGGGCGTGCGCTGCAGCAACCGTGGACTTGGAGGCGGTCCGTCGAGCACTGCAGAGGGACCCCTTTGCACAAGCCAAGATGGAGGAGGTGCACTAGGGCACGGTGAAGGACGACGAGTTCCAAGTACGAGACGGATTGCTCATCCGCAGAGGGGCCCTCTACGTACCGGGAGACGACCTCTGGGCGAAAGTACTGCAGCAGTTACACGACGCACCCACCGCCGGGCACTTTGGCAAGGAGAAGACGGCAGAACTCGTTGCCAGAGATTTTTGGTGGCCCAAGATGCGGGGGGAAGTCGCGGAGTACGTCTCGAGGTGCGACACCTGCCAAAGGGCCAAGTCAGTCCACAAACCTCCGGCGGGACTGCTCGAACCGCTGCAGACTCCGAGCGAACCGTGGGAGAGGGTGGCCCTGGACTTTGTCACGGATTTACCCAGCTCAAGGGGTAAAACGGCAGTGCTAGTGGTGGTGGACATGTTCACTAAAATGGCCCACTTCATTCCGTGCGCGAAGGTCGCCACGGCAGAACAGACCGCCAAACTGTTCATAGACCACGTCTTCAGAGTGCATGGACTGCCACGGTCTATCTTGTCCGACAGGGGGCGCCAGTTCATTTCGAGCTTCTGGCAGAAGCTGATGGGTTTCCTGAACGTCAAGATCAACCTAGCGTCGGCGAGACACCCGCAGACCAATGGACAAGCGGAACGCGTCAACGCCGTCATGCAGCAGTACCTGAGATGCTACGCAAATCAACAGCCGACGACATGGGTGGACTACCTGCCGCTCGCTGAGTTCGCTTACAACAACACGAAGCACGTGTCCACAGGGGTGACGCCGTTCTTCGCCAACAACGGGAGGCATCCCAGAACCTTCCCGGGTTTAGAGAGACTGGGGGAGGGGGAGCCACAGGCAGCGGAAGTCTTGGCGGCGGAATTGCAGGAAGTCCACGAGCAGCTTAGGAGGCAGTTAGAGCTGGCAAAGCACGCATACAAACTGCAGGCTGACAAGCACAGGAGGGTTGGTGAAGACATACAGGTGGGAGACTGGGTGTGGTTAGCGGCCCACGCAGTGCCGACCAGATCCTTAGCTAAGAAGAAACTCGGACATAAGCAGCTAGGACCTTACCTAGTTGAGGCACAGATCAATCCGGTGGCCTTCCGGTTGACACTTCCGGAAGGATCCAGAATGCACCCAGTATTCCATAGGTCGGTGCTCACGCCCTACAAAGCACCTCACCGATTTCAGGCGCAGGGCACGGCACCAGACCAGTATAAGGAGATCCCCCCAAGGAGGGAGTCGCCAAGAAGGGAACCCATCAACCAGGTCACAGAGATTTTGGACTCGAGATGGGGGGAAGAGGGAGTAGAATATTTTCTCGCAAGGGAAGGTACCCCGGCCAGCGCCAACAGTTGGGTGCCGGACTATGCCCTGGACGAGCCTCTCCTCAAAGAGGAGTTTCATGCCTTGTTCCCACACAGGCCCATGCCAGCCGAGTATTTCGACGACTGGCTTTTCACACCCACGCTTTCTACCAGCACGTTCCAGGGATTCACCTCGGACGAAGAACCACCCTTAGACACACGTTCACCGGAGGGCTCGCCCTCGGGGTTTGCCTCAGACCGCTCGTTTTGGTGGGACAATCGAGGAGAGGAGAGGTGGCTGAGGGGCCCTTGGCAGGCAACGGACCCAGAGGGGAACGAGGGTGAGAGGGACATGGACGTGATGGGGGAGGACGTTGGGTTCGAGCATGGCGGCACGGAGATGGAAGCAGAGGAGAACGAGGTCGGCGAAGACATGGAGGACGAGCCGGATTTCTCTCACTGGATGCACGCCACGGGGGACGAACTGTATCCACCATTCACCCCCACAACGACGGAGCACCCAGCACCCCCGCCGGAGGAAGGGGAGGGGGGAAGGGGGGGCTTCGAGGGGGGGATGGATGTCAGGGGTTCAGGAGCAGAGTCACTGGAGAGGGAAGAAACAGAGAGCGAGGGGGAGGAGTCGGAAGGAAATGTCAGCGGCGACAGTAGTCCAAGATCTCTGAGTCTCTCCAGTGACTCGGAGGATTCACAGAAAGGGGCCCCCATGGTCAGGGCAAGGGGAGTGCCCAGGGGGACACCTCGGGAAGAAGGGGACTCAGAGAGTAGCAGCTGGAAATCCGGACCAGCGTCCCCCCCAGAGAGCAGTAGGGGGGAGGAGTCTAAGGCATCGGGATCAGGGAGCGCGCAGGCAGAGGGAGAACGTGAGGCAGGAGTGGCCACACCCTCGTCAGGGAGCGAGGAAACGGTCATCCGGAAAGTAAAACGCGCGCGCGCGCCAAGTTCAAATGTACAGGAGGGCGGCAAGGTGGGCAGCCCGGGTAAGGAGCCAGGTCCTAAAGCCCGCCGAAGAGAGGGGGAGGAGTCAGAGGGGTCTAGCTCCGCGTCGGAAGAGTCCAGGAGGAATGAGACCCCGGGGGGTAGTAAGACCCAGAGGAAGAGAGAAAGAAGGAAGAGGTGGAGTAAGATTAGAGTCTTGAACTGGTGCACGGGGGGTGGAGATCCAGACAGAGCTTCGCCGGTCTAAAGTCCAGACGTAGGGCTGGGACGCTGAGACTTGTAAATGGAGACTATTCTTCAATAAAGACTTTGATACTGTACTATCGGCTAGCGTTGGTCCTTGGTGAGCTGGGACCCGGAGCCAGCCCTGACAGTGTGTGATTTGAACACACCCAGAAATACAGTTATTTTATTCGGGATGTTGTGCTGGCCCCAGAACAAAAACGTTTGTTTCCCACTTTAGGACAGGACTCCCTCCTCTGTTACGTTAGTCACCGAAATAAATATAGCAGGTTGGAATCCAACTATGGTCTAATCAGACCTACGGAAATTAGTGGACCTTTATTAGCCATCTGTTCACTTCGGTGGGTCTGCTCTGAGTAGGACTAACAGCGGGGTGCAACTCGTTGGTTTTAGCTAACAACCTGCATCCTCCGGGGCTCTGTAGCAAACTTGCCTGAAGTGCCGCTTAACGCTTTGAAAAATAAATAAATGTGCATATCGTCAGCTCATTAAGTAATAATTTATAGACGCTTGACATCAACGCTTGACATTATATACAGCTACATCTAAGTGATAAAAATAAATCTCTTATTCCTTACCTCCGTGAGGTGCCATCGTCAAACAGAAATGTCTGGTTGGTGTAGCATTCCGCGCAGGATTGGGTCTCTTCCGCTTGCTGGCCACCACTGCGGCCGCAGGTGGGCTTGTAGACCCCGGCCAGCCCTCGTCCTTCTCCGGGGCAAGGCATCTCTCGCGTCCGGATCGGCGCGCCTGCCAGCATCAACCAGCGCATAGGATGGCCGCGGGCGCCTGCTTGGAGATGATGCTCCCGTCTCTCTCTCTCTCTCTCCTTCCCCCACCTTGCCTGGGCTCGAACCTGTTCACCAGGAGAGCTCTTGGCCGCCCCCCAGAGCTACACCGGTCGCAGCTAAACCCCAGCCTGGATGTCGTGACATCAAGGGCGAAGGACAATAGCCGCTTAGTCTTCTCTCCTCCGGCCGCGCATTGCAAGGAGCGATCCCACTCGCCTTTGCCTCGCGATCCTGATCCGGGCGCAGCGAGGACACACACAAAACAATCAACAAGTCAGGCTGGAGAAGGGAAGAAGTTGCCGCTTCACGAAAGGCCAGGCAATTTCCTCCTATGAGAGCCATTGAACAGCTGAAGGGGTGTGATTCTTCTCACCTCCCTCCATCCCTCTCTGGGCGACCGCAGCAGAGGGATCGCGAACAGCTACATCCAAGGAAAGGCGTCTGCAAAAAAAAAGATGTCAGATTCGCGGTCTCAAAAATCACACATATATACAGACATAAGCCTTTTCTTCCTCTTAACTTGCCTTTTCCTGAAGGTCTGTGTAGGGGTGAATGGGATCGGTTTGTTGCGTTGTGGCGGCATCTAGTGGTCAGGACGAGAAGCGTGCAACTTAAGGTAATATCTAGTCTAGTCTGTGGGAAACCAGCAAACAGGACCCCGAGCGCAAGAGCGCTTCCCCAGCCCACTCCTGCGGTTTCCAGCAACCGGTAATCGAAGCATTGCTGCATCCAAACTTAGAAGAAGTTTTGTGCAAAAAATGGAGTGAATTTTAGATGATTGGGTTTAATCTGTATGCATTTGCACATGAGAAATATATAAATATTGCAGCCCAGCCCAAATGCACTCTTAGCCCAAATGTGGTCTTCATGCCACACTCAGATCCCATAATTGTTATGTGCAGTGCAATCTTATGCATGTTTACTCAGAAGTAGGAATGGAGGAAAAAATCACTTTGTTTGCACTTAAAGGCAAAATGCCTATATACAACTGATCGCAAACTGAATCACAGCCATCCTTTGAAACTCATCTTTCCCAAATCTTGCAGTGCCAAGTCATCTCTGGCCAATGTGCATACAAAAATGCATTGTACTATGGCAAAGTGTCCATAAAATGAATGCAGAAGTAAAAAATAATGTAAACCATGTATCATGTTGGGGAAAGCCGCTTTGAAAAAAAGGTGTGCGCTAGCAGTTACGGCCCTGCTCGTTCCACTTGACATCCCCTTTGACAACCCCTCTTCCTCCACACCTGACCAACACCATCTCCCTTTACATCTCACCTGTCCCCTTACAGTTCACCCAAACTGTCACTCTCTTTTAAAGGCGGTGAGAGGCACATCAGAGAGCAAGTTGCCAAACCCCTCTCTGACTTGCTTCCCCCCTCCTGCACTCTGTTAAACAGCTTACCTGGGCCACCTGCCTCCCTTACTGCTTGCTCACCTGCCTGCCTGCCTGTCGATGTGCCATCATACTGAAGTTGGCATGACCACCTATTGGTGGCCACGTTAACTGCAGCATGACAACAGAGTTACGTTTTTAAGTATATAGGGAGATCAGGCAAAATAGCATGCACACATATTTCTATTGGGATAAATTTACACAAAAATGCTGAATTATGAGGACTTCTTTTTTAAAAGTCGCAAATTGATGTGAAGATGCAAAGAACTGAACTTAAGACTGCAAGAATGAGAAACTGAAATTTGAGAGAACCACCCATCCTTGCTTAGAAGTGAATCCCAGAGTTTAGTGAGGCTTCTTAGAATCATAGAATCATAGAATCATAGAGTTGGAAGAGACCACAAGGGTCATCGAGTCCAACCCCCTGCCAAGCAGGAAACACCATCAGAGCACTCCTGACATATGGTTGTCAAGCCTCTGCTTAAAGACCTCCAAAGAAGGAGACTCCACCACACTCCTTGGCAACAAATTCCACTGTCGAACAGCTCTTACTGTCAGGAAGTTCTTCCTAATGTTTAGGTGGAATCTTCTTTCTTGTAGTTTGTATCCATTGCTCCGTGTCCGCTTCTCTGGAGCAGCAGAAAACAACCTTTCTCCCTCCTCTATGTGACATCCTTTTATATATTTGAACATGGCTATCATATCACCCCTTAACCTCCTCTTCTCCAGGCTAAACATGCCCAGTTCCCTTAGCCGATCCTCATAAGGCATTGTTTCCAGGCCTTTGACCATTTTGGTTGCCCTCCTCTGTACACGTTCTAGTTTGTCAGTGTCCTTCTTGAACTGTGGTGCCCAGAACTGGACACAGTACTCCAGGTGAGGTCTGACCAGAGCAGAATACAGTGGCACTATAACTTCCCTTGATCTAGATGCTATACTCCTATTGATGCAGCCCAGAATTGCATTGGCTTTTTTAGCTGCCGCGTCACACTGTTGGCTCATGTTAAGTTTGTGGTCAACCAAGACTCCTAGATCCTTTTCACATGTACTGCTCTCAAGCCAGGTGTCACCCATCTTGTATTTGTGCCTCTCATTTTTTTTGCCCAAGTGCAATACTTTACATTTCTCCCTGTTAAAATTCATCTTGTTTGTTTTGGCCCAGTTCTCTAATCTGTCAAGGTCGTTCTACCCAAGTAAGTGTACATGCATTTAGAGCCTTTACCATCGCCAGTCAAAACAGTGGAGAGATTCCTCCTTTACTCCTTTTGGGTCTTCCACATAGACTAGAAACAAGTTCATATCCTTTTACTGCTGAACAAGTTACATTGCAGATGGGTGAACAATTCTCAAAACAAGGAACAGAGTCCAGATCTGCTTTCCAAACTTGCAGTCTAGCTCTCAACTCCCCCCTCGTTTTCCTCTTCTGTGACATTAGTGCTCCCGTTAGTTCCAATGTTCAGAGGTGAGTGCAGCCGAAACAACAACACCCATGCACAAGAGGGACATTACAGTACAGCTGGGAGGGGGGGGGCTCCCGAGGGTTGCAGTACAAAAAAGGGGGGGACTCTAAGACTAGACTGCTCCCCTCAAAAAACTCCAGCTCAGTGAAGATGGGCCTTTCTCAGTGGCCACAGAATGCTGACAGCCATTACCAGCATGCAGAGCACACAAAATCAAAAGGCAAGAACAATGAATGGAGTATGTTGAACAAGGGCATTTTGCTGCAGGTCCCCACTTGTGACTGTATTTTTATTGACTATTATATATGCCCTCCAGCTTCCTTTATCTTATGTTAGGCAGTTTCACACTGCAATAACATCGTTGCCGTAAACCATCCGCTTGAACTACTGCTACTACTACTACTGCACTGCTAGTTTAGCAAAACATGTTTATGCTTATCCTTTATAGCAAGTTACTCATTTCCACCCACCCACTGAAGTGCTCCTTCTCAGATCTAATCTGTGTACAGCTCACAAAGCTGTGGGAGAGATGCAATGGGAGCTAGGTGAGAGGCATCATAACACACCTCTAGAAAGAAGATTGCATTGCTTTTAAGCCTGAGAAAGACATCTAGATAATAATGAAGATAATAAAACAAAAATACACAACAGCTTAAAATGTTGAAGGGAGCCCTGTGTGAATGCTTAAAGTCCTCTATAAAGAGCCAAGTATAACCAACAATGCAAGCCTATACGTCAGTGGTAGGAAACCTTACCCCTCAAGGGCCGCATTCACATCTAGGCAACCATCTGAGGGCCATATTCCAGTGATGGGCGGAGCCAGAGGTGGAGGCAAAAGTGAGAGGAGCAATGGATGCTGATTTTTACCTTAATGTACCAGGTTGATTTCTACACACACACCACTCCCCATCCTCCATCTAAGCAAGCAAGAGGCATTATTTGAGGAGATTTCACCCCTCCCATATCCAAGAATCTCCTGAGGAGTCTGCTGATTCTGCAGAGAGGAGGAGGCGTGTTCTGCTCTCTACTTATTCTGCTCCAGCACCACATCAAAGAGTCGGTCAGTGAGTGAGTCGGTCAGTCAGTCAGTGTGTCGGGGAGAGAGAGACTGAGTGTTAGAGATTGTGTGTTTAGATAAGGTTGCTGCTAAGAGCAGCTGCAGACACTCAGTGCGGTTTAGCATTCATTTATGCTTAGGCTCATTTAGCTCTGTATATAGTTGTATAATAGTTGTAGTTATAGAATAAAGAGAATATTCTACAGAGCTGCTCTCCAAGTTGTTTATATACTCTGCTAGACTCTGCTGTGCGACTACTGTCTACTTGTGGAAGTGAATCCGGTGCTCACAACTCTAAGCTGTGAGTCCACAGCACTTTGACCTGTTCCTGTGCAGAAGGTGGTCTCTGGAAGTGCTACCCAGCTCACCTAGCCCAGTCGGGCTGAAGTGGATGAGTCCAGTTAGTGGCACTGGCTCAAGGGCGATGCTGACATTATTAGGGTTCAAGGACACATTCGAAAAGCACTTGCAGTATGAAAAGGGGTCAGTGAGAAGTGGGGCCAGGGGAGACTCTCAAAGGCCAGACAGAGAGATGCCAACCCTTGGGCCTGATGTTTCCTCTAGGTAAAGGTGAAGGGACCCCTGACCATTAGGTCCAGTTGTGGCCGACTCTGGGGTTGTGGCGCTCATCTCGCTTTACTGGCCAAGGGAGCCAGTGTACAGCTTCCGGGTCATGTGGCCAGCATGACTAAACCACTTCTGGCAAACCAGAGCAGCGCACAGAAACGCCATTTACCTTCCCGCCAGAGCGGTACCTATTTATCTACTTGCACTGGCGTGCTTTCGAACTGCTAGGTTGGCAGGAGCAGGGACTGAGCAACGGGAGCTCACCCCGTCACAGGGATTCAAACCGCCAATCTTCTGATTGGCAAGTCCTAGGCTCTGTGGTTTAACTCACAGCGCCACCCGCATCCTGATGTTTTCTCTACTTGCCAGTGAATAAGTCCCATTGAACTCAAAAGGGCTTAATGCTTAGCAGATGTGTTTGAATTGCACCGTAAGTCAAGGGTGGAGAATCTGTGGCTCTCCAGATGTTGCTGCAACTCTAACTCCACCATCCAGGATTATGGGAGTTGTAGTCCAGCAAAACCTGGACAGCCACATGTTCTCCACCCTTCAGCTGAATTCAGATGCTTTGTACCTATATAACATATTACAGGGGGGGGGATTCCTTCACAGATGGGGGTGTGCAATTGGATTTAGTCCATGCACACACTATCAGAGGCAGTGGCGTAGCGTGGGTTGTCAGCACCCGGGGCAAGGCAAGTAATTTGCGCCCCCTAACCCGGGGCAAGGCA